>NC_088353.1:14655000-15255000 GCF_036884655.1 Musa acuminata AAA Group | reverse complement strand
CCGATGCTAGCGGTGCCACCGTCTGTCAGTGGCGGTGCCACCGCTTGTCAATGTCTGACGCTGACAATGGACTGGCGGTGCCACCGCCCAGCCAAGCGGTGCCACCGCCTGGCTCTCGGGTGCTGGGTGGTGCCATTGCCTGGCTCTCGGGTGCTGGGTGGTGCCACCGCCCAATCTGGCGATGCCACCGTTAGACCCTTCGGTTCACAGGTTGGGCTTTAATTTCAGCCCAAACCAAGTCTAATTTTGGGCCCAGTTGGCCCCTAACTAGGATATATGATTATCTCTTAATCCTAATCCTAATTACATGTGAACTACATAACTAAAAACATCCTAAGCAAGTTTTCAATTGCGAACGTCGAGTCTTATTCCGGCGAGCTTTCCGACGAACTTCTTCCGACGAACTCCCATCAAGCTCCCGATTTTGTGATGACTTTAACGAGTAGCTGAGCCTTCTTGATGATCTCCGTGAACCTCCGACGATCTCTTCGGTGAACTTCCAAAAATTTCGACAGGTTCCCGATTTCTTCTCGGTTGGTTCCGACAGCATCTCCGATGATTCTTCGGTCTCTTAAATGTCCATCGAACTTGACTCCAGTATTCTTGCTTTGTGTTTTCTGGTTATCGTAGTTAATCTTACACACTTAACTCAATAATATGAATTAGATCAATTAACCCATCAATTGATTGTATAATCAAAATCCGAGATTCAATAAGGTCTTCTATCGATACGTCGACCTATCCTCCGGCTCGACGTCCAATCTTCTGACATGTTCCACTCTAGCCCAACATGATTCTTCCTTCATTAATTGTCTCTTGCTGATCGAAGCTTCCTGCATCACTCAAAATGTAGATCAGATAAACACTATCAATTGGTTTCATCATCAAAATCTGAGATTAAATGGGGGGGGTGAATTTATGCTTATGAAAATATTATGTCAAATTGAAAATTTTGTTTCAATTTAAACTCATGGAAGAAATATGTTAATTATAAAGAAGGTGGGAAGGAGAGTAAGCAGCCAAGTCAATAAGCAATATGAAGAAAAAGTAGAACAGGAATGACAAAGTAAAGATCACACTGGATTTATATTGGTTCATTCGTCGTGACCTATATCCACTCCGGATTACTCCTTGTTGAGGCTACTAGCATCCACTAACGGTCTTCCTTCAATGGGTGAAGACCAACCACCCTCTTAATCACAAAACTAGAAAGGAAAGAGGAGGACACTTAGCAATTTTACAACCTAAAATCTCAATATTTTTGTTCACACTTTCATACTTTTTCATGCAGGAAAGAGTAGGGTATTTATAGGCTCCAATGACTTCAAAAATGGAGCCAAAAAATATCTCATCCCAAGTTTTGGGGTACTAGCGATACCACCGTAATTATTGGGTGATACCACCACCTACAAACAGATACTAGGTGGTACTACCACCCAGTATGGATGGTACGACCATCTGACAGAGCCTAGGAGACTGAGCTCTAGCGGTACCATCGCCTGACAGCATTAACTATCGGTGATACCACCACCCAAACTCCCTAGGAGGCCGAGCCTCAAGCGATTCCATTGCTAGCTTCGACGGTGCCACCACCTGATGTAGCTTTAAGTCACTGAATGAGCCATCCAATCAACGTAATTCAGCCTTAATTTGGGCCCAATTGACCCTTAATTGAGTTAGTGGGATTTCTCCCAAAACTAACTTAAATTGAAACCTTAACTACAACAATTAAGGCTAGAGAATTACAATGAAAGCAATCCTAGTTGTTCGACACAACAATTGTTCATTTGAACTTCCAGCAAAACTTTCAACGCATTCCTAGTGATCTTCGGGTGAGCTTTTGGCGAACCCTCGACGAATTCTCGGTGAGCTTCTAACACATCGTTCGAACCTTCAGTGTATCTTCCGATTCTTTCGACCCGATGTCTGATCTTGACTCTAGCCTAACATTCGATTCTTCTTTAATTGTTTTATTTTTTTCATGATCTTAGTTAGTCTTGCATCACTTATCTCAACACATGGATTAGATCACCAATTTATCAATTGATTTCATCATAAAAATATGAGATTCAATAAGTAACACTCAACAAAAGCCAAATATCTTCGTTAAAGGATCTACATTGCATATCTAACCTAGAGAAAAATATATTTTTTGTGAAAAATATGATTATTTTAAAAGGTATACACACAAATTAGTTTGGGTTCCTAAAGGAACTCTAAATAACTCAACGATATTAGTCAAAATAGGTAGACCATTTCATGAGGGACCCAAAGCTAAATGGGTTCCTAAAGTGAACCGATTTTTCTTGTAGACATCTTTGCAATCGAAAGCTAGGAGCAAAAATAAAATTTTGATAATGGATGCTCAAGGCTTATAACCGCATATCCAACGTATTTCACAAAACTCACTAGCCAAAACAAAATGATCTTAATTGAAGATGCTTTATGAAATAATACTTGATGATTTTATATTATGCATGAGGATTTGAAGTAATGATAATTTAAAATATTGTGTTTTGGAATTATGTATTATACTTTTGATCTTCAAGATTTTTGTGATAAATATTATCTTTCGATTTAAAATCATGGTGCATGGTTTGTCTATGGAATGCTAGAGCATACAAAATATAAAATCAAATTAAGTTGAAGAACCTTAGCTATTTTTAATCTTATAGTAAACTATCTACATTGCTTTCATTGGATTTCTCGAAAAGTCATTTTGATGATAACTTTGGATTTGTTTTCATATGAGATGATATTTCGGTGTTTACGACTTAAGATGTGCCATACATGAAACAATTTTCTTGACTCTTGAGTACATTTATTCAAACAAATCTTGATTCTTTCACTTGATATTTTTTGAATTTATTTCTAAGTTTTTCATTAATCATTTTCCTATGCTTTTGTCGCTTATTGACTAAGGAAAGGATTTATCCAAATAAACCATGATATGATTGAATCATTAATGTACAAGGACAAAAAAATGTTGACCTGTACATCTCAAAAGTGCTGTGAAGCTTACACTTTCAATAAGCAAAAAGTGATGACTTGAATGATAAATATAGGATTGGTATCATCCGCTTAAACATTAGCTTGAATATTATTGGATATTGACTTGAATGTTAAATGTTAGCACCACTAGAATGTTAAATATGGCTACTGGGTTGTTAAAGGTCAAATGTTGAAGCTTGATTGGTTGAAAGATAAAATTGCAACTTGAAAATGAGCTAAAGGCAATGCACCAATGGTAGCATCGCTAGACTAGTGGTAGCACCGCCAGAGCACACTGCCTGTAGGTGATAGCACCGCCCAGTCAACAGTACTACCGCCCGAAACCATGCCTTATAAAAGAGTTTTTAGGGCCGACGTAGAACCGCTCCCAAACATTCCTCCGCCTCTCCTCCACACCACTAAACCTTTCTCTACTTCTCATTCTCCTTGCTCTTCATCTAGAAACCCAAGAAAACACTTCTCTTCTACAAATCTAAGGATCAATCTCAACCCTCTTGGAGATTACTACAAGGGTAATCCTTAAAACTTTTCTCTCAATTATTTGATTGATGTTGCTTCTTATATGTAGCTCTCTCATTGTTAATATATATATATAGTTCCATGGCACCTAAAAGATCCTCAAGGGACAAAGTAAAGAAGAGATTAGATTAAACCTTTGATTCTATACTCTTTGATTCCCTTCAACATGTCCTTAAATGTCCTTGAGTCTAGAAGTCTACATAAGGAAAAATATGTAGATATAGAAGAATTGAGTGATTCGGAACCACTCAATGGTTCGCTAACTTAGATATCCCTCCAATTCTTTAAATTAGTAAACTCATTTATCCTAGACTTGTTTAGTTCTACAACAACATGCATGTGAATGAACACAATAAGTTGTCTATTTATCACTTAGGGAATCATATACCCATTATGGATAGCGTAATTTGTAACCTTATAGGAATTCCTGAGAAAAGAAGAGGTTCCTATTTTAGAGGACAATGAGACACTAAATCAGTTGGGATTACATAGTCTGAGGCTTTAGGTACTATTTTTGGAAACCTAAATTTGTTTATTATTCCAAAAAGTTGTGAACATTTACCACCTTTCAATAGAAAACTACTTCATCACTTCATGATAAGTATTCTACTTTCAAAACAACACCATCATGATGAAGTTAGTCAAATGGAATTAGGAACAATATATTAGATTATGATAGAACATGATAACTGTTTTGGATATCTGATACAACAAAATATGATTGAACTATCAACAAATGATATGATGCTTCCATATGGTGGCTTGATTACTAAACTAATGCATGCATATGATAGTCATTTCACTAGATAAGAAACTATGAAACTAGATAGATTTAAAGTCATCAATAGAAATCTATTAAGAAGATTAAGATGTATAATAAGAAATGGTATTTGGACTAGATTACCTAGAAGAACTAATCCTCTCCCACCAGAACCAGAACCAGAAACACCTATATATAGGGGAATTCAATCTCCTCTTACTAGTCCCTTCGAGGCAGCACCTCCAACGGAGCCAACACCCTCCTCATCTGCAGATTCCACAGTGACTCGACTGGATCAAATTAAACTACATCAAGATCAAATCTTAACTGAGATGCAGCAAATTCATCTACAACTTGACACTATGATTAGGCATTTTAGTTTACCATCACCTGAATAGCTTGTATATTTCTTCTTATTTTAGTTGATGAAGGCGAAAACTCAATAGTACCCTGATATGCTATACTCCTTATCCTTACACTCTATGATGTACTTTTTGACATTATGTGCATTTCAATATTATGATGCACTTCTTGATGATATCATGATTCGTGCAACACTCTAAGAATTAGGCATGTTAAATCTTCCAAATGCATGAGTTCCTCTTATATATTTTTTGAATTTCTCGATTCTTTTTGAAAATTGAGTTTTCTCTTTATCGAGATCATTTCCTTTCACCTTCTTGAATTTTTATTCATGGATTTTTTTATCTTTTATTTAATGATCTCTTCCTATGAATTCTTCCTCTCTCTACTCACGAAAGAAAAAAAATTATTCATGGATTTTTGCTATACTAAATCTTTTATGCAATGATAATTTAATATGAATCTTTCTTCCTTCTATTTACAAGAATAGGAATTTGATTCATGAATCTTTAGTATGCACATTTTGATATTTTATGTGATGAATCCTTTCTCTTTGCGAAAGAAGAAGTTTGATTCAAGGACTTTTGGTTCTTATAACTTGATTTTTTTGTGATGAATGAATTCTTCCCTTCTTCTTCTTCTTCTTTATCTTATTTTTATAACAAAAGGGAGAAAGAAACTTGCATAAGTCAAGAAGAACCAAAAAGTGTTTGCACATCTAAAGAGTAGTTGCCCATTTCAAGAAGCAAAAGTGGTTATCTTGGAAAATTTTTGCTTACCTTCTCATTTCACAAATTTGCTACAATGCATAAATTGGTGTAAAACTTACTTGAATAGTCTAAAATACTTGCATAAATTGTTGAATGATTCTCCATTTTGTTGATAATAAAGGGGGAGAAATGATGAATGTTTGGAATCATGCCAAAATGATGTTGAATGTAGTATCATGCATGAGGTGATAAATGGTTAAAATATACTTAGTATCATATATGTTATGCCCAAAATGATTGAAAATATGAATGCTTTAGTATCATGAATGTTATGCCCAAAATGATGTTAATTTTGGTATCATGGATGAAGTGATGAATGATTTAGTATCATGTAGTTTATGCCCAAAGTGATGTTGATTTGTTATCATGCGTGAAGTGATGAAATTGTGCATGTTATACGTTGTTGACTTGAATCTATGATGATGCATGCATAATGTATGAAATTTTGATATATTACATTTCATCACAATGATCGAAGTTATTTCAATTGAATTCAAAGGTCATGATTCCTTTAGAATTCAAGTTTGCCTTATCTCATTATAGCATATAGACAGGGGGAGTTAAGGTTAAGTCTGTCATCCATTAGTTATCATCATAAAAAAGGGGGAGATTGTTGAATCTTGGATTTTGATGATGACATCAATTGGTGAATTAATGATCTAATCCATATGTTGAGATATGTGATGAACGACTAACTATTATCATGAGAAAGACAAAATGATTAAAAAATAATCGAAGTGAGGACAGAGTCAATGATCAGGCATCGAGCCGAATTAATCAGGGGATACACCAACGGATCAGACGATGCAGTGAAAGCTCAGCGGAAGTTGGTCGTGAGTTCACCGGAAGTTCACTGAGAGTTCAGTTAAATAGTTGATGTGCCGACACCAATATTACTTGTATTTATTGAATCTCAGATTTTGACGATAAAACTAATTATTGTGTTTAGATGTTTAACTGCATTTTGAGTGATGTAGGTCTACTCGATCAGGATTAGACAGTTGACGCAAGAGGAATTGACATTGCGCCGAAGGAGATCACGTCAGGATATTAGACGACATAAGGCTTCGGACGTCGGGCATCAGGCCAAGGAGAGCGGAATTGCACCAAGGATATCGCCGATTGGGCAACAAGCTGCAAGAGAGGACGATGCGCTGAAGAATCGGATGAAGCACCAACCAATGACGTGCTGGGCAACAGAATGTCAATTTGTGTTGTAATAATTGTCTAGATCGGAGTAGAGTTTTGGCATGTGTGTGCAGGATTAACTATGATAACGATGAAGACATAAAGCGAAATAAAGTGCGAGAGTCAAGCGCGAAGGATTCGTTAGGAGTTCGAGAGTCCGACGGAAGTCCGAAGGTTCGTCGGGAATGTTGCTGGAACTAACCGAGAATGAGTAGGGAGCTTGCCGAAGGGTTTCGGAAGCTTGCCGGAAGGTACGTCGAAAGTTCCCGAAGCTCACTGAGAAAGATCGTAGCTTACCGAAGAAGCTCATCGAAACTCGCCAAGATCAAATCGTGAAGTCTAGGAGCTTGCTGGGAGTCCGCAGAATGGTTTCCGAGAGTTTATTGGAAGACCGCCGAAAGTTCGCCTGAAGCTCGCCGGAAGATGTCTTGACTTGCGGACTTTGTAATAGCTTAGGAAATGTCTTTAAATTCATAGTTAGCACGTTAATTAGGGTTAGGATTAAGTGTTAATCCTATTACCCAAGTATGGGCCAATTGGGCCCGAGTTCGGACTAGTTTGGGCCATGTTTGGAGCCCAACCAATGAGCTAAAATAGTGTAGGCAATGACAACGCCAGACTAGGCGGTGGCACCGCCCAGAGCCTGAAGTATCAGGCGGTTGTACCATCGGACTAGGCGGTGGCACCACTCAGCACTCGAGAGTTCAGACGGTGGTACCGCCCAAAACCCGAGAGTTCCGGCGGTGGCACCGCCAGAACTCTATCAATGTTGAAATTGATAGGCAGTGGCACCGCTAGCCTCGGAAACCCAAGAGAATTCAAAATTTGGAGCCCAAATTTGAATCCTCTTGGGGCCTATAAATACCCCTCAATTCTCAGCAGAGAACACAACCTTGGAGAAGCTAGAGATTTAGATAAAGCCATAGCAAAGTCTTTAGCAAGTCTTGTTTTTAATAGTTTAAGTGTTCACCTCCCTCATTCTCTTTGAAAATCTGTAAGAGTGTGAACCGCTAATAAAAGGTTATAAGAGGGGTATTTGTCCTTCCCTTTCAAAGTGATTTGCTAGTGGAAGTTGGGAGCCTCATCGAAGAAGGCTTCGCAAGTGGTTGTAGGTTATTTGATCGAACCACTATAAAATTGGCGTGTTCTCTGGTTTGCATTTACTTATTGCTATTTACCTCATTACAAACCTTCATATGTGCTTTAATTCTTCGTTACTTTTGCTGCACACCTTTATGAACAAACTTTCAAGTTAAGCACTTTCGAGTTCAGTTTTTATCGTACGAAAGATTTTCGAAAACCGATGTTTTAATCTATTGCACTAATTCACCCCCCCCTCTTAGTACCACTCAGATCCTAACAATTGGTATCAGAGCCATGGTTTTCTACTTTGGTTTAACACCCAAATAGAAATGGCTCTTTACAACTTTCAAGAGGATCACTCTCTCATTCGTCCTCCCTTTTTCAATGGGACGGACTACACTTATTTGAAAACTCGAATCAGAGTTTTCTTACTTTCGTTGAATCTTGAGCTTTGGAATATTGTCGAAAATGGATTTAAAAAATCTTCACTTTCGATGAGCGAATGGGATGAATCAGAGAAGAAAGTTTTTTCTTTAAATGCAAAGGCTATGAATACCTTATATTGTGCACTTGACAAAAATGAATTTAATTGCGTTTCGATTTGTGATTCGGCTTTTGATATTTGGAGAACTCTTGAGGTCACTCATGAAGGCACTAGCCGAGTGAAAGAGTCCAAAATCAACATTCTTGTGCACTCTTACGAACTTTTTCGGATGAAACCAAGTGAGTCCATCGGAGACATGTACACCCGTTTCACGGATGTCATCAATGGACTCAAAGCTCTTGGTAAAAGTTTTTCTAACTTTGAACTAGTCATTAAAATCATAAGATCCCTTCCAAAAAGATGGGATCCAAATGTTATGGCTATTCAAGAGGCCAAGAACCTTAAAACATTCTCTCTTGAAGAACTTTTTGGGTCTCTAATGACCTACGAAATGAACAATGTGACAAAAAGGAAACTCGAGAACAATCTTCCAAAGGACAAGAAGGATTTGGGACGTAGAACACATGAAGACCACTCTAGCAGAAGCTCAAGTGATGGTAAACTTAAACCACAAATGAAACAAATATCAAAAAGCAAAAAGAATGGAACTACTTACTTTGAACGCAAGAAGAACAAAAATTGGGATGAATTTAGCTCTTCCGAAGACGAGGAGAAAATCAAGAAAGGCGAGGTGGCAAACTACGCCTCAACCACTTTCAACAATGAGGTAATCGAAATCCCCCTAATTTATTTCCAACTTACATAATACTTTCATGAGTTATTTTTAATTTAGTTTAGGATTAATTTTCTTGAAAATTGCATGTGTTATGTTAATACAATAAAATGTTAGATATAAATCTAATGCTAATACACCTAGTAAGATTAATCTTATGTATATGCTTGAGAAGCAAGAATGTGTATTTTGACGATTTCCATATTGATTTTCAATGACGATGCAAGGCTTTTGAATGGAAGACTTGAGGATTTTTTTTATGAATCTTATCTTTGGTTTTCAAACATGATGTATGGTTTTGACATAAGAACAAAATTTGAGCATGCTAATATAAAGTCAATCATATAAATTAAAATTACAGAAGTTTTAGTTATCTATAAGAATCATTCAAAATTATGTTCAATGAAACCAATGCAATAAAGTTGTAAAGAAAATATTGAAATATTGATACCATGATTTGACGATTTTATGTATGAGATTTTGAAGTAATATATACTGATTTTTGTAATTTATTGGTCTTGATGGTTTTATGACGAAATTCATTTTTTGATCCTAAACGTTGATGCATGTTTGAAAAGTATGTTAACATGTAATCAATCACTTAAAATAAAACACTTTAAAAAAAAAAAGGGAAAAAAATCTATTATCAATGAAATAATGAATCTACTTATGTTATGAATTTTATGAACCATAAAAATGATTTTGATAATTTGAATTTGAAATGAGTTTTATCAAAATCATTATCTTGATTTTTTGGAATAATATGAGATTTCCTTTTTTTATCTTTTTTATTATTTAAAAGGAGATTTGTCGAAATGATTCATGGAATTTTGGATTCATGACTTGATCCTTAATTTGTTTATGAGATGGTTGAAATCTTTGTACCCTTGAATTCTTCCCTTCTCCTTTCGATTTTTGAATTCATGCATGTTATATGTTGAAGATTTGAAACCATGTTTTGATATCATGCATACCCAAGAAATGTTGATTTGACAAATTGAATGATTTGAAAATAAATGATGATTTTTTTCGTGAATGTAACTTGTGATATTCTTTATGAATCATCATCTTGATTTCTCGATATTCGATACATGAAATTTTATTGTGAATCAAGATCTTGTTCTTTGAACTCCCATGTTTCTTCTTATTGTTTACTAAAGAAGAAAATTTTTGAAATGAATCATGGTTTTTTGGAATTATAAGTTTTATGATTCATAAAGAATTGAGAGATTAAAAAATCTATCTATGTTTTTCTTTTTATGAATCTCTTGAAAATGATTTTGATTTGATGATTTGAATTTAAATAAGACTTGTCTTGAATTTTTGAAATTTATAACTTATGACTTCTCATGCAAGAATCAAGGTACTATAACATTTGATCTCCTACATTTCTTTTTGATATTTATAAAAATAAAGGTGATATGTTGAAATAAATCATGTCTTTTGGTATTCAAATGGTCTTATCTTTGTTGATATGATTTCTTTGTATCTATGATAAAAATGCCTTGATATGACTGAATCACTGTTATAAAAGAAAAAGGAATTTGATAGCTTGCTAATTGCAAAAATATACGCTAGCTTGAATGATAAAACATGATATTGTCTATAGTGCAAATTTATTGTTATCATGAAGTGTAGATTGAAATAATGATTAGAATATTGATGTAATTATAAATGATGATTTTGTATTATGTATAAAATACCCTTGATATTATTTTGATGCATAAAAATGAAAAGTTATGAATATGCATGGTAGGATATAATTTGATAAATTGATACCATCATGATTCGAAACATTTATGATTTGAAATTATATACGCAATTGCTTTTTATTGTGAAGATATATGCATATAATGTGTTTCACGAATGCTCTAAATGATGAATGCTTGGTATCATGATCAAAATATTGATAAATGCTATGATTTATTACCAAAATGATGTATCACGCATGATATGCTAATAAAGTTGATTGATTTATTCAATATCATGCATGAATGAAATATAAGGTTTTTGAAATAGTGTATATTTTAATTTGAAAATATAACAATGCACAAATAAGATTGATACTTACCTTTGTCATAATTGATGTAAAGGGTCTTTCCTTCTTTTTGACAATGACAAAGGGGGAGATAGCTTGCTTGCACAAGACAAGAGAAGCAAATAATTACAAACATACACATCGCAAAAAGGGGCAAAACTTATTCGCTTGCTCATCTCAAATGAAAGAAATGCTATCTTGTAATCTCTAGTAAATGAGCTATCTTGCCTATTTCAAGAAGCAAAACTTGCAACTTGTACATTGCAATAGGAAGAAAGAATCATGAGCTTACACAAGAAAGCTATCTTGCATTTGCTTTCGAAATTTTTGCTAGCTTGTATGTAGTAAAACTTGCATATCGTAAAAATTTGCTAGTTTGATCATTTCATTGAAACAACTTGCTATCATGAACACTACCAATGAATTACAAATCTTGCAATATAAAGAGAAGCAAAGAATTGCTATCTCGAAAAAAGCAAAAAATGCAATACTTAGAAAACTTGCAATATAATTGCTCTTGCCATACTTTGTATCAAAAATAGGTTGATATCCTTAAAAACATCACATTAAATTTTTTAGTGTATCGCAAATTGAAAATTTTGAAACAATTATCATATCATGTTTAACAATTGATGTCTTTCATGACATGATTTCTTTGCACTGTTGTCTTGTTTGTATCATGTGATGATTGAAATATTGATTGATGCAAATTCATAGTTTATGTAAAAGTCTAAATCATTGGTTCCTCTCCTTTTTTTCGGTAATGTCATAGTGGGTGAAAGCTTGTATTCTTCCCTTCTTTTCGACAAAAACAAAGGGGAGAAAACTTTTGCTCGTTAGAACATGCAAAGAAAAGCAAAGTGCAATCTTGCACAAGAAGCAAGTGTTGAATTAACATGATTGAACTTAAGAATCTTGCTATGCTTTTGTGCTTATATATGGTGATGAAAATCTAGCTTCATGTTACAAAAACTTGCATATCTTTTAAAATAGCTAGAGCTACTTCTCCTTTTGTTGATGACATAGGGGGAGAAGTATATTGATGACTTCATGCATTGAATTGAATATTTTATATATATTTACATGATGGTTTAAATGTTTCTCATAATATGTGATGAATATTGCTTGGATTTGGGATAATCCAAGTGTTCTATAAATGGCATATTGATAGGGGGAGTTTGGTTAAACTCCGGGGAGTTAAGGTTAACAACAGTAGTCATCAATTAGTTGTCATCATCAAAAAGGGGGAGATTGTTAAATCTCGGATTTTGATGATAAAACTAATTGATTGTGTTTAGATGTTTAACTACATTTTGAGTGATGCATGCCTACTCGATCAGGATTAGATAGTTGACGCAGGAGGAATTGACATTGCGCCGGAGGAGATCACGTCAGGATATTAGATGTTAGAAGGCTTCGGACATTAGGCATCGGGCAAAGGAGAGCGGAATTGCGCTAAAGAAATCGGGGTTGCAGAAGTCAACCGTCGATTGGGCAATAAGCAACAAGAGAGGATGAGAGGCTGAAGAATCCGATGAAGCGCCAACCAATGATGTGCCAGGCAACATAATATCAATTCGTGTTATAATAATTGTCTAGATCGGAGTAGAGTTTTGGCTTGTGTGTGCAGGATTAACTATGATAACGATGAAGACATATAGCAAAACAAAGTACCGGACTCAAGCGTGAAGGATTCGTTGGGAGTTCGAGAGTCCGACGGAAGTCTGAAGGTTCATCGGGAATGTTGTCGGAACTAGCCGAGAATGAGTAGGGAGCTTGCCGAAGGGTTTTCGGACGCTCATCGGAAGGTACGTTGGAAGTTCATGGAGCTCGTCAAGAAAGATCGTAGCTTGCCGAAGAAGCTCGTCGGAACTCGCCAAGATCAAATCGTGAAGTCTAGGAGCTTGCCGGGAGTCCACAGAATGGTTTCCGAGAGTTTATCGGAAGACCGCCGGAAGTTCGCCAGAAGCTCGTCGGAAGAAGTCTTGACTTGTGGACTTTGTAATAGCTTAGGAAATGTCTTTAAATTTGTAGTTAGCACAATAATTAGGGTTAGGATTAGTTGTTCATCCTATAACCCAAGTAGGGGCCAATTGGGCCCGAGTTCGGACTGGTTTGGGCCAAGTTTGGAGTGCAACCAGTGAGCTGAAATAGTGTAGGCGGTGGCACCGCCCAAAGCCTCAAGTATCAAGTGTTGGTACCACCGGACTGGGCGGTGGTACTGCCCAGCACCCGAGAGTTCGGGCGGTGGAACCGCCTAGAACCCGAGAATTCCGGCGGTGGCACAGCCATAACTCTGTTAATATTGAAATTGACAAGCGGTGGCACCGCCAGCCACGGAAACCCAAGAGAGTTCAAAATTTGGATCCAAAATTTGAATCCTCATGGGGCCTATAAATACCCCTCAATTCTAAGCAGAGAACACAACCTTTGAGAAGTTAGAGATTGAGATAAAGCCTTAGCAAAGTCTTTAGCAAGTCTTGTTTTCAATAGTTTAAGCGTTCACCTCCCTTATTCTCTTTGAAAATCTATCAGAGTGTGAACCACTTGTAAAAGGTTGTAAGAGGGGTATTTGTCCTTCCCCTTCAAAGTGATTGGCTAGTGGAAGTTGGGAGCCTCATCGAAGAAGGCTTCGCAAGTGGATGTAGATCATTTGATCGAACTGTTAGGATTAGAGCGGCACTAAGAGGGGGGGGGGTGAATTAATGCAGCAGATTAAAACGTCGGTTTTGACAAATCTTTCGTATGATAAAAATCGAACTAGGAAGTGCTTAACTTGAAGGCGTATTCGCAAAGTTGTGCATCAAAGGTAATGAGGAAATAAAGCAAGTAAG
Organism: Musa acuminata AAA Group; assembly: GCF_036884655.1. Taxonomy (NCBI): domain Eukaryota; kingdom Viridiplantae; phylum Streptophyta; class Magnoliopsida; order Zingiberales; family Musaceae; genus Musa; species Musa acuminata. The sequence goes on along the minus strand of NC_088353.1, from coordinate 15,241,216 downwards.
AAGGTTTGCAGTAATGTAAATAGCAGTAATGAAATGCAAACCAGAGATTACGCTGATTTTAAAGTGGTTTGGTCAAACGACCTACATCCACTTGCGAGGCCCCTCTTCGATGAGGCTCCCACCTTCCACTAGCAAATCTGTTGAAGGGGAAAGGTAAATACCTCTCTTACAACTTTTTACAAGCGGTTCACTCTCTTACAGATTTTCAGCAAGAAAGAAGGAGGTGAACACTAGCAAATTGAAAACAAGACTAGCTAGGAATTTTCTAAGACCTTTCTCTCAATCAATTGCTTCTCAAAAAGTTATAATCTCAGCTGAGATTTGAGGGGTATTTATAGGCCTCAAGAGGATTCAAATTTGGGCTCCAAAATTTGAATTCTCTTTGGTTTCCGATGCTGGCGGTTCCACCGCCTGTCAGTGGCGGTGCCACCGCCTGTCAGTGTCTAACACTGATAGTGGACAGGCGGTGCCACCGCCCAGATCTCGGGTGCTGGGCGGTGCCACCGCTAGACTCTTCGGTTCATTGGTTGGGCTTTAAATTTAGCCCAAACCAAGTCTAATTTTGGGCCCAATTAGCCCCTAACCAGGATATAGGATTATCTCTTAATCCTAGTCCTAATTACATGTGAACTACATAACAAAAAAACTTCTTAAGCAAGTTTTCAATCACGAACGTCGAGTCTTGTTCCGGCGAGCTTTCCGACGAACTTCTTCCGACGAGCTCCCAATAAGCTCCTGATCTTGTGATGACTTTAACGAGTAGCCGAGCCTTCTTGCTGATCTCCGTGAACCTCCGACGGTCTCTTCAGCGAACTTCCAAAAATTTCGACAGGTTCCCGATTTCTTCTTGGTTGGTTCCGGCAGCATCTCCGACGATTCTTCGGTCTCTTAAACGTCCATCGAACTTGACTTCGGTATTCTTGTTTTGTGTTTTCTGGTTATCGTAGTTAATCCTACACACTCAACTCAATAATATGGATTAGATCAATTAACCCATCAATTGATTTTATCATCAAAATATGAGATTCAACAATCTCCCCCTTTTTGATGATGACAATCAATTGATGACGGAGTTAAACATAACTCCCCCTATCTATATGCCATATTATGAGAAGATAAAAACACTTGAATTCCATCCATTGAATTCAAGCATAAACTGATAATTTCTAACCGTAGAACTTATCGTTATTCTCATTAAGCAATAGTAAATACGAAACTTCGATGAAAATCATTTTCAAGTCGAATGATAAGAGACAATTTTTACTATGATAGGAGATAAAGATTTTCAACATGAATTTCATGATATAAATATAAGGCATGCTTTCAATATTATCAATCAGTCTTGCGATATTCTTAAAGATTTTGAAGGCATATAAGACATTCATATCACATAAGCTTTTGTAATTCATATTAGTCATGTTATCGATGCACATAAGACATTTTCATTAAGTCATGCTATCAAAATGGTATAAGTCATCACTTAGTCATCACTTCTCCCCCTTTGTCATCAACAAAAAGGGAATGAGACTTGAAGCACATAATTTGTGATTATAACATCAGGAATTCAGCATTGATCATACAAAATTCATCAATCAAAATTAAGTGTGCTAAAATATCTACGCAGAGTTCATCTTAAAGGAAAATTCAGCATTTATCCATTTTATTAAATATCTTCTTTCTATAAATAATAGAAATTGTAGGTGTATAAAGAAGAGATTGTGATTAAAAAATTTCAAGTAGTAACTCCAATAAGTCAAGATCATAAGTCAAATACAAACTTATTCAAATTCAAATCGTCAACTTGAAACTCATAATCAAGCCATCAAAATCAATTTCGAGATTCACAAAATGTCATAAAATCATTCTTGATCAGATGGAAGCGGTGTTTGACTCAAGATAGGATAAGGTAATTTAACATTTCATTTAGAATCGAAAGAGAAGGATCAAATTCACCGAGGAACGGAGAGAGGATGAAAAACTTTATGAAAAATCCATTCAAACAATTTTATTCTTAGGGACAATTTAACATACCTAATTCCCTTCTAATAAATTCAAATTGGTCTTCATTCAAAGCTTTTGTAAATATTTCTGGTAATTGATGCTTTGTATCAATGAATTCTAGAACAACATTATTGTTAAGGACATGATCGTGTATGAAATGATGCCTAACGTCGATGTGCTTAGTTCTAGAGTGCTGAATTGGATTTTTGGTGAGGCATATAGCACTAGTATTATCACATTTTATGGGAACATTTTTGAAGTGAATTCCATAGTCTTCTAATGTATTTTTCATCCAAACAACTTGTGCACAACATGCACTTGCAGCAATGTATTCGGCTTCCGTCATAGATAGTGCAACTGAATTTTGTTTCTTGGAAGTCCAAGAAACAAGTGCATGTCCTAAAAATTGGCATGTTCCGGATGTACTTTTTCTATCTATCCTGCATCCGCCAAAATCGGCATCTGCATAAGCTATTAAATCGAATTTTCAGATTTTGGATACCACAATCCTAAATTTGGAGTTCTATTAAGATACCTAAATATTCTTTTAACACTCTTAAGATGAGATAATTTAGGATTAGATTGAAACATAGTGCAAAGTCCTACACTAAACATAACATCCGGTCTAGTCGCGGTGAGGTAGAGTAGACTACCTATCATTCCCCTATATGTTTTTTGATCAAAATTTTCACTATTTTCATCCATATCTAATTTAGTCGAAGTACTCATAGGGGTGCTTATTACTTTTGAATTATCCTTGTTAAATCATTTTAACAATTCTAATGTATATTTAGATTGGTTAAGAAATATGCCATCACTAAGTTGTTTGATTTGTAATCCTAAAAAGAAAGTTAATTCACTCATTAAACTCATTTCAAATTCATGACTCATACATTTGGCAAATGATTCACATAGTGATTCATCCGAGGAGCCAGAAATAATATCGTCAACATAAATTTGCACAATAAGAAAATTATTTTTAAAATATTTAATAAACAATGTAGTATCAACCTTGCCTCTGGTAAAATTATTTAAAATAAGAAAGGAACTAAGTCTTTCATACCAAGCTCTAGGAGCTTGTTTCAAGCCATAGAGAGCCTTAGTCAATTTGAATATCTGATTAGGAAGAAGAGAATTTTCAAATCCGGGAGGTTGTTTGACATATACTTCTTCGGAAATAAAACCATTCAAGAAAGCACTTTTGACATTCATTTGAAATAGTTTAAAATTATTACTACAAGCATAGGCAAGGAGCATCCTTATGGCTTCTAATCGAGCCACGGGAGCGAAGGTTTCTTCGTAATCGATATCTTCTTCTTAGTTGAAACCTTTGGCCACTAATCTAGCATTGTTTCTAACCACGATACCATGTTTGTCTTGCTTGATTCTAAAGACCCATTTAGTACCAATGACTAGATGGTCACTAGGTCTAGGAACAAGCTTCCATACCTTATTCCTCTCAAATTGATTCAATTCCTCTTGCATTGCAATAACCCAAAAATCATCTTTTATGGCCTCATCAATGCATTTAGGTTCGATTTGAGAAAGGAAGACGACGTTAGCACAAAAATTCTTCAAAGAGGAACGAGTTTGAACCCCATTTGATGTATCTCCTATAATTAGCTCCTTTGGATGAGCATCTATATACTTCCATTCCTTGGGTAAGGAAATTTCGGAAGAAGGTGCATCCAAGTTGCTATTTTGAGGAGGGGGTTCATTTAAATTCAAATTATCAAAACCAAGATCATCATCAACATCATTTTTCTTTAAATTAGAAATTTCATTAAAAATACATGAATAGACTCTTCTATTACTAAGGTTCTTTTGTTAAAAACCCGAAAAGCCATAGAAACGGAAGAGTAACCAAGAAAGATGCCTTCATCGGATTTAGCATCAAATTTTCCTAAGGCATCCCTTTCATTCAAAATAAAGCATTTACAACTAAAAACTTTAAAATAGGAAATATTTGGTTTTTTGTTATTCCATAATTCATAGGGAGTTCTTGATAGGGATGGTCTTATTAGGACCCTATTCATGATGTAACAAGCTGTATTTACGGCTTCGGCCCAAAAATACTTGGGTAGGCTATGTTCATTTAACATCGTTCTTGCCATTTCTTGTAGGTTTCTATTTTTTCTTTCAACTACTCCATTTTGTTGGGGATTCCTCGGAGTGGAGAAGTTGTGATTGTATCCATTAACTTCACAAAAATTTTGAAAGTCACAGTTTTGAAATTCGCCACCGTGATCACTCCGAATTGATGAAATCATGAAACCTTTTTCGTTTTGAGTGAGTTTACAAAATTTAGAGAAACACTTGAAACAATCACTTTTGTGAGCTAAGAAATTGGTCCAAGTGTATCTAGTATAGTCATCCACAATTACAAACGCATATTTGCTTCCTCCTAGACTTGTCATGTCAATTGGTCCAAATAAGTCCAAATGAATCAATTGCATTGGTCTAGTGGTGCTAATTTGAGTTTTTAGTTTGAAACTAGTATTTATTTGTTTACCTAGTTGACATGCATTGCATACTTTGTCCTTAATAAACTTTATATTTGGAATTCCTCGCACTAATTCTCTAGATGAGATCTTAGATATTAGTTTTATGCTTGCATGGCCTAGTCTCCTATGCCAAAGCCAAGCATCATCATTTAAAGCGGAGAAGCACATTTCATTACTTAGTTCATCAAGGTTGATGGTGTAGACATTATTTTGTTTTAATACAATCATAGTTATGTTATGGTTTGGTTTTTCAATAATACACACATTTGATTCAAATCTAACGATGTAACCTCTATCGCATAATTGACTAACACTCAAGAGATTATGTTTCAATCCATCAACTAGTAAGACATCATCAATAGAAAATTTTAAATTGTTACCTATGGTTCCCTTGCCAATGATTTTGCCTTGGTTGTTGTCTCCGAAGGTGACATACCCTTCTTCTTTGCTAGTGAGCATAGAGAAATGAGATGGATCTCTAGACATATGTCTTGAGCATCCACTATCTAGATACCATCTCTTGCTCCTAGCTTGTGATGGTGTATGTTTATACAAGAAGGGATTATTTTTAGGTACCCATTTTCTTTTGGGTGCCTTAAAAACTGATTTAACTTGTTCATCATAATGCATAGAATTGATCATGGTTCCTTTAGGAACCCAAATTAGTTTGTCGGACTAATTTTCTTGAATGTACATTTATAAGTTTTTTGTCTATATTTGCAACACAAGTTACTATTGCTTTGGTGCTGAACATGTAAGACGGGGCCTTTAATTAAGGTGGTTGGATTTTGGTGAGGACTTCTCACAAATCTGATTCCACTTCTTTTAGGAACGTGACCCTTATTTGTAAGGATATGTTCAAAGATTTGCTACCAACCTCGAATTTCTTCAAGGTGTCCTTAAGTAGCAAGTTCTCCTTTTGGAGAGATTCTAGATCATGGCATTTTATACATGGAGTTAAACTATCATGATATTCTATTTTTAATTTATCGATATCACAAGTGAGACTATCATGCTCCTTTTTTAGCAATTTGTATTTTCTACTAATTGTCTTACATTCATCAAATAACTCGTGGAAAGCATTTAATAATTCATGATAAGGTAAATATGCACCAATTAAATCCGTTACCTCTTCTCTGATGGCCATTAGGGTGTAATGAGCAGCTTGCTCGGTGTTGAATTCCTCTTCTTCGGATGCGCTTGAATCATCCCACGTTGCCTTGAACGCCTTCTTCTTTGATGTTCTCCTTTTGGATTGAGGACAATCGTTCTTGTAGTGTCCAGGTTTTTTGTACTCATAGCAAATTACTTGGTCCTTCTTGTGTTCGAATTTATTTTTTTTATTATTTTTAAATTTGTTGTTTCTTAAATATTTTTTAAATTTTTGAGTCAAAAGTGCAATGTCATTGTCACTGTCCTCATCACTTGATGTTCCTTTCAAGTGGTCTGCTTGTGATGTGAGTGCCATATCCTTCCTGTTCTTTGGAAGGGGGTTCTCGAGCTCGTCATGAGCTTGACATGTCATTTCATAGGTCATTAGAGACCCAATGAGTTTTTCAAGAGGGAATGTTTTAAGTTCTTTGGCCTCTTGAATGACCATAACTTTTGGATCCCAACTTTTAGGGAGGGATCTTAAGATTTTAGTTACTAGTTCAAAGTTAGTAAAATCTTTACCAAGAGCTTTGAGTCCATTGATGACATCCGTGAACCGGGTGTACATGTCTCCGATGGATTCACTTGGTTTCAGTCGGAAAAGTTCGTAAGAGTGCACAAGGATGTTGATTTTGGACTCTTTCACTCGGCAAGTGCCTTCATGAGTGACTTCAAGAGTTCTCCAAATATCAAAAGCCGAATCACAAATTGAAACATGATTAAATACATTTTTGTCTAGTGCACAAAACAAGGCATTCATAGCCTTTGTGTTTAAAGCAAAAATCTTCTTCTCCGATTCATTCCATTCGCTCATCGGAAGAGAAGATTTTTGAAATCCATTTTCAACAATAGCCCAAAGCTCGAAATCCATGGAAATGAGGAAGATCCTCACACGAGTCTTCCAATAAGTATAATCCGACCCATTAAACAAGGGTGGATGTGTGATAGATTGACCCTCATGTATGCCGGAGTAAGCCATCTCTCTTGGGTATCAAACAAAATATGAGAGTGAGCCTAGCTCTGATACCAATTGTTAGGATCGGAGTGGCACTAAGAGGGGGGGGTGAATTAGTGCAGTGGATTAAAACGTCGGTTTTGACAAATCTTTCACACGATAAAAATCGAACTCGGAAGTGCTTAACTTGAAGGCGTATTCGCAAAGTTGTGCAGCAAAGGTAATGAGGAAATAAAGCAAGTAAGAAGGTTTGCAGTAATGTAAATAGCAGTAATGAAATGCAAACCAGAGATTACGCTGATTTTAAAGTGGTTCGGTCAAATGACCTACATCCACTTGCGAGGCCCCTCTTCGATGAGGCTCCCACCTTCCACTAACAAATCTCTTGAAGGGGAAGGGTAAATACCCCTCTTACAACTTTTTACAAGTGGTTCACTGTCTTACAGATTTTCAGCAAGAAAGAAGGTGGTGAACACTAGCAAATTGAAAACAAGACAAGCTAAGACTTTTCTAAGACGTTTCTCTCAATCAATTGCTTCTCAAAAAGTTGTAATCTCAGCTGAGATTTGAGGGGTATTTATAGGCCTCAAGAGGATTAAAATTTGGGCTCCAAAATTTGAAATCTCTTTGGTTTCCGATGCTGGTGGTGCCACCGCCTATCAGTGTTTGACACTAACAGTGGACTGGTGGTGCCACCACCCAGCCAAGCGGTGCCACCGCCCAGTCTAGCGGTGCCACCGCCATACTCTCCGGTTCATTGGTTGGGCTTTAAATTTAGCCCAAACCAAGTCTAATTTTGGGCCAATTTGGCCCCTAACCAAGATATAGGATTATCTCTTAATTCTAATCCTAATTAAATGTGAACTACATAACAAAAAAACATCCTAAGCAAGTTTTCAACCGCGAACATCGAGTCTTGTTCCGGCGAGCTTTCTGACGAACTTCTTCCGACGGACTCCCAGCAAGCTCCCGATCATATAATGACTTTAATGAGTAGTCGAGCCTTCTCGGTGATCTCCGTGAACCTCCGATGATCTCTTCCGTGAACTTCCAAAAATTCCGACAGGTTCCCGATTTCTTCTCGGTTAGTTCCAGCAGCATCTCCGACAATTCTTCGGTCTCTTAAACGTCCTTCGTACTTGACTCCGATATTCTTGCTTTGTGTTTTTTGGTTATCGTAGTTAATCCTACACACTTAACTCAATAACATGGATTAGATCAATTAACCCATCAATTGATTTTATCATCAAAATCTGAGATTCTTAGCAGAGAACACAACCTTTGAGAAATTAGAGATTGAGATAAAGCCTTAGCAAAGTCTTTAGCAAGTCTTGTTTTCAATAGTTCAAGTGTTCACCTCCCTTATTCTCTTTGAAAATCTGTTAGAGTATGAACCACTTGTAAAAGGTTGTAAGAGGGGCATTTGTCCTTCCCTTTCAAAATGATTTGCTAGTGGAAGTTGGGAGCCTCATCGAAGAAGGCTTTGCAAGTGGATGTAGGTCATTTGATCGAACCACTATAAAATTATCGTGTTCTCCGGTTTGCATTTACTTATTGCTATTTACCTTACTGCAAACCTTCATACATGCTTTACTTCTTCATTACTTTTGCTGCACACCTTTACGAACACGCTTTTAAGTTAAGCACTTCTGAGTTCGGTTTTTATCGTACGAAAGATTTTTCAAAACCGATGTTTTAATCCGCTGCACTAATTCACCCCCCCCTCTGTTAGAACCCTTGCAGATTCTAAACTTGGGGTTAATCTCTTTAGGGGATCAGCCTCCTTGGAACTCTATAGGGGTTCCTCCCTTGGAGTTGCTGCTCAAAGGCTGTAGAAAAGATTCATCTATTGCTTATCAAAAGAGGAGGAATACATGACTATATATAGGGCTTCTAAACTCTAACTCCTAATAGGACTCCTACTTAAAACTCTTACTTCTAACAAACTCCTAATATGACTCATACTCAAGACTCCTATTCCCTTACAACTCCTAATTCTTCTCTAAGAAAAAACCTCTTACATGAATGTCCCTCTCAATTAGGACTCTCCTAGCTAGAGTACTAACAGACCCGCCCTCTTCAAATTAGCCTTGTCCTCAAGGCTGAGATTCCATGAACTCAGGGAACCGGGTCTTCAGCTCCTCATATGGTTCCCATATGGCGTCTTCAAGTGGTAGATTATTCCAATGCACTAGTACTTCAGTAGAGGGATGTCGGCGACGCATCACAATCCTACGATCGAGGATGGCTTGTGGTTGGGCTTGAATAACTCCATCCTCAGTTGTGTTGGGCAGTTGTATCTGGGGTGACTCATGTTCTCCCAACTTGGGCTTTAGGCATGATAGGTGGAAGACATGGTGAATTTTGGCATCCTCAGGTAATTTAAGTCTGTATGCCACGGCTCCAATATGCTCTGTGATCTGATAGGGCCCATAAAAACGTGGGGATAGCTTCATGGAGGCTCGAGTATTGATAGAGAGTTGCTTGTATGGTTGTAGGCGAAGATAAACCCAATCTCCCACTAAAAATTCTCTTTCACTTCGTCGAGTGTCGGTTTGCTGCTTCATTCTGGCTTGAGCGGTAAAGAGATTATCTTTTAACAATTATAAGAGTTTGTCCCTATCAATCAATTCTTGGTTAACTTGATCTACCTTGCCCGAGCCAATTACATACTTTGGAATCACAGGTGCTGGTCGACCATACAATTCTTCATAAGGGGCACATTTTGTAGATGAATGATATGTAGTATTATACCACCATTCGGCCTTGGGAAGCCATTTCGCCCACTCTTTTGGTCAGTCGCTAGCGAAACACCGGAGGTACGTCTCTAAGAACCTATTTACCACCTCTGTTTGGCCGTCAGTTTGTGGATGATACGCTGTGCTCATCTTGAGTTTGGTGCCTTGTAACTGAAATAACTCGATCCAAAATTTACTAGTGAAGATCCTGTCACAATCACTTATGATGGACCTTGGCATCCCATGCAGTTTAACAATATTTTCTATGAAAATCTGGGCAATACTAGTAGTAGTGTAGGGATTTCTCACAGCACAAAAATGAGCATATTTCGTAAGTCGATCAACAACCACGAGAATCGTGCTTTTACCTTTGGAAGATGGCAGCCCTTCAATGAAGTCCATGGAGATGTCAGTCCATACTGAGTCTAGTATGGGTAGTGGTTGTAGCTTCCCTGGATTTGCCACAGTTTCACCCTTGTGCTGTTGACATACATCACATTGTGCCACATATTCAGCAATAATTTTTTTCATCCCTCTCCAATTAAAATTTTGCTTCACTCTTTTGTAGGTTCTTAGGAATCCAGAGTGCCCTACTGAAGGTATGGAGTGCATTTTATGCAAGATGATTGCGATGCAAGGGGAGTCAGGTATAAGCACATTGCGACCTTTGTAGTGTAGATCCCTCGAATCCCAAGTGTAGTGGGCTATTGCACTTGGATCCTCCTCCAATTTTTTTATGATCTTGCTGATCTCAGGATCCTTCTTCTATTCTTCCCTAATGTCCTCGAGGAGACCGGTGGTAGGAAGGGAGATGGCTGAAACCTTAACTTGTTCAGGTAGCCGTGAGAGTGCATCTGGAACAACGTTTTCTTTCCCCTTTTTGTAAATAATTTCATAATCAAATCCAAGAAGTTTGGTTACCCATTTTTGCTGCTCAGGGGATGATATCTTTTGCTCCAGAAAGTACTTGAGGCTTTTATGATTAGTTTTAATTTGAAATCGTCGGCCGATCAGGTAGGGTCTCCACCTCGTTACTGCGTGTACAATGGCAAGCATCTCCTTATCATATACTAACATGTTTTGATGGGAGGGAGATAATGCCTTGCTAGTGTATGCGAGTGGTCGACCATTTTGCATGAGAATGGCTCCAATTCCGACTCCAGATGCATCAACCTCAATGATGAAGGGTCTATTGAAATCTGGTAGTGCAAGCACCGGCGTCGTTGTCATGGCTGCTTTAAGTTTGTCGAAGGCAATAGAGGCTTTGTCCGACCATAAGAAAGTATCTTTTTTCAGTAAAGAAGTGAGTGGTGCACTGATCTTCCCATAGTCCTTAACAAATTTTCGGTAGTAGCCCGTTAGTCCAAGGAACCCTCGTAGTAATTTCACGTTTGTAGGTTTCGGCCAGCCTTGCATTGCCTTAATTTTTGTTGGGTCTACCGCCACTCCTTCTTCTGATATTATATGCCCAAGGTACTCTACTTTTTGCTGGAGAAAGCTGCACTTTGGTTGCTTAACAAAAAGAGTATTCTCCCGAAGGATCGTCAAAACAATCCGTAAATGCTGAATGTGAGTCTTAAGAGAAGGGCTATAAATGAGAATATCATCGAAAAATACCAACACAAATTTACGAAGAAAGCTTCGAAAAATATCGTTCATGAGACTTTGAAAGGTTGAAGGAGCATTAGTGAGTCCAAAAGGCATTACCAAGAATTCATAATGGCCATCATGTGTGCGAAATGCAGTTTTTAGAATGTCATCGTCACATACCCGAATATGGTGGTAACCGGATCGGAGGTCCAACTTCGTGAAGACTCGAGCTCCTTTCAATTCATCAAGAAGTTCATCCACCACTGGTATTGGATACTTGTCCTTGACGGTGATGTCATTTAAAGCTCGGTAGTCGATGCACATCCGCCAAGTTTCGTCCTTCTTGCGTACAAGTAGCACCGGTGAGGAATAGGGGCTACAACTTGGCCGAATCACCCTTGTTTCAAACATCTCCTTTACGATCTTTTCAATTTCATCTTTCTGGAGGTGAGGATATCGGTACGGTCGAGTGTTCTTTGGTGGCTTGCCCGGAAGGATTGGAATTCAATGGTCATGTTGCCGAGAAGGAGGAAGACCACGCGGTTCAGCAAATATGTCGGCAAATTCAGTAAGCAATTGGGCAAGATTTTGATCTTCAATTTCTATTTTCTTCCCCTCTGGTTGCTGCTGGAGGTGCATCAAAAAGCCACCATTTACCTTGTGTAAAACTTTCTCCATTCGTTGGGTCGAAATAGTGGTAACGTTGCTTCCGCGCTTCCCGCGTAGGATGATTTGTTTGCCCTTATAGTGGAATTTCATAATTAATTTAGAAAAGTTCCAAGAGACATCACCTAGTGTAGTCAGCCATTCTATACCAAGCACTGCCTCATAGTCATTGATTGGTAGGAGGAAGAAATCGGTGATAATTTCTTGGTCTTGTAGTAATAGTTTCACCTGCGGGCATCTTTGGTCGCACTTTAGGATTCTGCCGTTGGCAACCTTTACATCGAACTTGCTGCAACCTTCAATATGCATCCGAGCAGTAACCTTACTATTCAGGAAGTTATTAGTGCTACTCGTGTCGATGAGAATAGTGATCGGCTGTTGTTTGAGAAGGCCTCCAACTTTCATCGTTTGCGGATTTGAGTAGCCGACTAGTGCGTGTACCGTAATGTCGGTCGGCTATGACTCTTCTTCCATATCTTCTTCTTCATGTTCAAGGCTCTCTTCTAGATGTTCAATGACCTCTTCTTCTACTGGTTCAATCATAAGAAGTCTACCTTTTTTACAACGATGCTCGCGGCTCCACGGCTCGTCGCAATGCCACCATAACACCTTCGCAGATCGCTCCCGAAGTTCTTCTCTTGTTAACCTTTTCAGTGCAGGGACTCGGTTGATAGTAGGGGGGGTTGAGGGCTTTAGTGTTGTAGATCATGGAGTGATCCTAGTCCTCCGGGCTTCATGGTTCAATCGCTCTTCTTGAAGTCGTGCGAAAGAGATGACTGCCATAAGCGTGTATGGTTGTCGCGCCTTAACTTCTCCCCGGATCTCCGGCTTTAAGCCCTAAATAAAGGTCCCCAATAGTTATTTTTCAGACCAATCACGAGTTTGATTAGATAATCTTTCAAACCTGGTTTGGTACTCCTGAATGGTGGAGGTTTGTCGGATCTTTGCTAGTTGTCCGTCAATGTTCTCGTAATAAGTTGGTCCGAAGCGGATCAGTAGTCCTTCTTTGAATTGTCGCCATGAAAGAGCTCCATAAGTGTGTTAAAACCAGTCAAACCATTGTATGGCATCCCCTTCATGATGTATAGGTGTAATTTCCACCATGGATGCATCCACAGTTTTATGGTAATGAAAATATCGCTCCACGCGCGAGATCTAACCAATTGGGTCTCCTTCTTCCCATCTAGGGAAGTCCACTCTCATGCGCAAATAGTTGGGGTCGGTCATAGAACCTCCCCTCCCTTGGAAGTCATCTCTTTGGGCATGATTTGATTGATTAGAGCTCTCTCCTTGATGTGATTTCTTCGGGCTTGGTGGTCGGCCCAAACCGAATTCGGTAACAAGAGTCCGAATCTTATCCTCCATTCGTGCCTCAAAGGCTTCAAATTTAGCATTAATTGCCTCCTCAGATGCCATAGTATATGACTCCAAATATGTGATGTTAAGATCTCTCTTTTGTTGACGGGTTAAAGGCATGTATAGGTTTGATAGAAATCAGTGAAAGTTTGCTGTAGAATTGTGTTGTCTTGTAAGAGCAGAAATAACGTCGAAGAAACAGCGGTTTCTCGACGAAATCTCCATAAAAAATTTGAAAGATTTGAGGAGGGAATTGACAGAAATATCTAAGTTTATATGACAGCTAGGATGTCCAATTTAATCAAGAAAATTTCGACAATAACAGCAAGAAAATTGGTGTAAGTTGCGATAGCAGAATTCTCGTCGAAAAATTTCAGTAACTTACGATGAAATTTGCAGAAATATAGGAACGATTTTTATTTTTATTTTGGATTTTCGAATAGGGATAACTAAATTGCAACAGTAGTAATGTAGGAAACCAGAACCTGTTGCAATTCACAGGGAGATCAAAGGATGATCTGCGGTGGTGGAGATGACGGTGGAATTTGGCGACGATCTTTTAAGCAATTGTGGGAATTGCTTTGGGCGGTTGTGTAACATCCCCCATTTTTGAAAATTTAGTAAAAGGTTTGTTTGTAAAAAATAAGGATTATTTAATAATTATTTTATATTAAATGATTAAATATTTATGGCTAGGGACCTAAGAGTAAATATTAGAAGTTTGATATAATTTATTTAAGATTCAGATTTAAGTTAAAAAAAAAAAAATTAGTGGACATGTGTCACTAGCTAACCTAATGGTGCCACCTAAATTTGCTCTAAGGATGACACCTAGCATTTTTCATGCATGCTTGCCACCTTGAAACTTTGCAACTCTTGTGTTAACCAAAAGTAATTAAATAAGAGATTAAAGGAGAAACTAAATGTAACCTTCAGATGCTGCATCCAACGTGAGTTTAAGAAGAGAAGAGAAGGGAAGAAGAAGAAGAAGAGGAATTGAAGAAGAAGATTTGATTGAGGTTTTACATCAACTCCCCCCATTTGGGAATCAAATTTGCTTAAGGCAAGTGTTCTAACCTCTTCCTACAGAATTCCTAATCTCTGTTTTCCTTTTAATTCTTCATAATGCAAAAGATTTCAGCTTAGTACCAAACCATTCTTTCCTTTTGATACAAAGCCATGAATCTGAAATTTTTCAGTAATCTGACTTCTATACATTGTTTTGGATCTAACTTTTAGCACTAAACTCTGATTTAGGCAAAATATTCCATTTAAAAGTAGACTCAAATATCTTTATTTTGACACTAAGATTGAATGATTTGGAGTTTAAATGCCTACTAAGACTTCTATTTCAATTAACCCTACAGATTCTGCAAAATAGGGACTGAAATTTCTGACCTTTTGTTACTAAATTACTCATAACTCTCTAGAGAAAATTCTGAATTATACAAAGCTTAGTTCTTTGGAAACTAGATTCGCATAACTTTCTTTTGACACCTAGTTGGAAATTTTGAAGTATGTTTGCCTTCTGAAACTTCTGTTTAAGTCGATTCTATCAAGTCTGCAAAACAGGGATGATCAATTCTGACCTTCCTTTACTCTATTTGTTGTAACTTCCTGTTAAGAACTCAAAAAATTATAAAAATGAGTTCATCTGAAAATAGATTGAAACAACTTTCCAATGACACATATTTTTAGTGATTCAGAGCATGCTTGGTCACTCAAACAATTCAGAAAATGTACCATTCAAATTCTATCATAATTGAAAACTTTGTTGGGTTTTGCCTATTCAAATTTTCATCCTATTGGAAATATGATTTTTGTTAAATTCTTCTTCAATTGAGCTTTATATTAGTCCTTTGAAGTTCTTGTATTGTTCATCCTGAAATTATTTTATATCTGAAATTTATTATGTAATGCTTTGTTTGCATTTCCTTGTTTGATAAAGGCACATCCATATCTTCGTTGTTCCGCATGTACTTCTGATATGTGTCAATGTTATTGTTCATACTACCCTTTTTGTACTCTGGTGTCTTGTGGGATATTATGAACCTTTGCCAGAAATGGTAAAGGGAGTTATGCTTAGAGCCCGCGATTGCTCTGTCGGCCCCATTGACTTCACTCAGACGTGGGTGGATGGAGCTCCCAGACGTGGGAGACTTATGCTTGGTGGTCATCCAGAAATGGATGGACCATATTATGTTATGATCTCACTTCACCTTATATCTGTTTGATATAAAATTCAGAGCCGACCTAGCACTTGGGCAGGGTGAGAAGGCTCGAGTAGGAAAGGGCTACCCGTGGATGGAGTCGAGAACTCATCACGACGTGGAGCCACCACTGAGTTAATCCTCACATGCAATATGCTAGAGTACGACGTTTGAGCTTCTATTTCGTATTTGTTCTTTGATATGTTCTGAAATGCTTCTTATGCTTCCGAAATATTTCAATATGCCATTGATACGTTATGAAGCATTTCATTCACCATTGATATGTTCCGAACTGTTTCATATGCCATAGATATCCAAAATGCTCCTTACGTCTTTGTTATGCCTTAAAATTATCATATGTCATCGATATGCTCCTTATGCCAATGATATGCTCCAATTTCCTTTCTCCTATTGTTATGTCTAATGCCTGTTTTTGAACGAAGTAAACCTTTGTGATTTTATATCAAATGAGATGACTTCAAATGAACACTTGTATTTCTGCTTTTGTTATCTTGATACTAAGCCTGCTTGAACTTCTCCTATCGCCATGGATATGTTAGTCGCTTGCTGAGCTCTTTATGCTCATCCCGTTGCTATATAAAATTTTCAGGGTAGCTTGTTATGCATTGAAAAGCTAGAATTGGGTTGAGGCAGTGGAAAGATAGAAGGTTTTGGGGCAAATCTTTCATAATTAATAAGTTGATATTGTATAAGTTCTTTTGTGTGTATCAACGACAATTCTAGATTGATGTATCTTGTAAATATTTGGAAAGTACCTCTTGTGTTGGGATTTTGGGAATGTTAAAGTTTAAACTGTGTAATGATATAAACATATAATACATGTTGGTTTTGTGATTGTATAGATTGCTACGCTTATGGATTTATGATGTGGTTATGGTTTAGTTGAGTTGGCTTTGGATTTTGTGAATCATTAAGTGATATTATAGAATGATTATAAATTGCACAGGTTTTATGAATTGGAAAATTATAGATATAAATGACCTGAATGTTTTCTCAGTATCCTCAAATGTGTGAACGGATCCTGGAATTAATTGTTGTTGAATTATAATACAAAAAAAAAAAAAAATTCAGCGGGGCGTGAAAGGTTGTGGAGGGTTGATGGATGGTAGTGGAAGGACAGCGAGATGCCAAGAACGCTGCTCTGATACCAGGTGTTAGAACCCTTGCAAATTCTAAACTTGGGGTTGATCTCTTTAGGGGATCGGCCTCCTTGGAACTCTATAGGGGTTCCTCCCTTGGAGTTGCTGCTCAAAGGCTGCAGAAAAGATTCATCTATTGCTTATCAAAAGAGGAGGAATACATGACTATTTATAGGGCTTCTAAACCCTAACTCCTAATAGGACTCCTACTTAAAACTCTTACTTCTAACAAACTCCTAATAGGACTCCTACTCAAGACTCCTATTCCCTTACAACTCCTAATTCTTCTCTAAGAAAAAACCTCTTACATGAATGTCCCTCTCAATTAGGACTCTCCTAGCTAGAGTCCTAACACCCTCTTAGTGTCGCTCCGATCCTAACAATTGGTATCAGAGCCACGGTTTTCTACTTTGGTTTAACACCCAAATAGCAATGGCTCTTTACGACTTTCAAGAGGGTCACTCTCTCTTTCGTCCTCCATTTTCCAATGGAACGGACTACACTTATTGGAAAACTCGAATGAGAGTTTTCCTACTTTTGTTGAATCTCGAGCTTTGGAATATTGTCGAAAATGGATTTCAAAAATCTTCTCTTCTGATGAGCGAATGGGATGAATCGGAGAAGAAAGTTTTTGCTTTAAATGCAAAGGCTATGAATGCCTTATATTGTGCACTTGACAAAAATGAATTTAATCGCGTTTCGATTTGTGATTCGGCTTTTGCTATCTGGAGAACTCTTGAGGTCACTCATGAAGGCACTAGCCAAGTGAAAGAGTCCAAAATCAACATTCTTGTGCACTCTTATGAACTTTTTCAGATGGAACCAAGTGAGTCCATTCGAGATATGTACGCCCGTTTCACGGATGTCATCAATGGACTCAAAGCTATTGGTAAAAGTTTTTCTAACTTTGAACTAGTCACTAAAATCTTAAGATCCCTTTCAAAAAGTTGGGATCCAAAAGTTACGATTATTTAAAAGGCCAAGGACCTTAAAACATTCCCTCTTGAAGAACTTATTAGGTCTCTAATGACCTACGAAATGAACAATATGACAAAAACGAAACTCGAGATCAACCATCCAAAGAAAAGGATGGATTTGAGACATAGAACACATGAAGACCACTCGAGCATAAGCTCAAGTGATTGTGAACTTAAACTATAAATGAAACGAAAATTAAAAAGCAAAAAGAATGTAACCACTTCCTTTGAACGCAAGAAGAACAAAAATTGGGATGAATTTAGCTCTTCCGAAGACGAGGAGAAAATCAAGAAAGGCGAGATGGCAAACTACGCCTCAACCACTTTCAACAATGAGGTAATCGAAATCCCCCTAATTTATTTCGAACTTACATAATACTTTCATGAGTTATTTTTAATTTGGTTTAGGATTAATTTTCTTTAAAATTGCATGTGTTATGTTAATGCAATAAAATGTTAGATATAAATCTAATTCTTATACACCTAGTAAGATTAATCTTATGTATGTGCTTGAGAAGCAAGAATGTGTATTTTGACGATTTCCATATTGATTTTCAATGACGATGCATGGCTTTTGAATGGAAGGCTTGATGATTTTTTTTATGAACCTTATCTTTGGCTTACATACATGATGTATGGTTTTGACATATGAACAAAATTTGAGCATGCTAATATAAAGTCAATCATATAAATTAAAATTAAAGAAGTTTTAGTTATCTATAAGAATCATTCAAAATTATGTTAAATGAAACCAATGCAATAAAGTTGTAATGAAAATATTGAAATTTTGATACCATGATTTGATGATTTTATGTATAAGATTTAAAAGTAATATATAATGATTTTTGTAATTTATTGGTCTTGATGGTTTTATGATGAAATTCATTTTTTGATCCTAAATGTTGATGCATGTTTGAAAAGCATGTTAACATGAAATTAATCACTTAAAATAAAACACTTTAAAAAAAAAGGGGGCAGGGGCGTGGGGAATCTATTATCAATAAAATCATGAATCTACTTATGTTATGAATTTTGTAAACCATAAAAATGATTTTGATAATTTGAATTTGAAATGAGTTTTATCAAAATCATGATCTTGATTTTTTAGAATAATATGAGATTTCCTTTGATGATCTTTTTTATTATTTAAAATGAGATTTGTCGAAATGATTCATGGAATTTTGGATTCATGACTTGATCTTTCATTTGTTTATGAGATGATTGAAATATTTGTACCCTTGATTTGTTCCCTTCTCCTTTCGATTTTTGAATTCATGCATGTTATATGTTGAAGATTTGAAATCATGTTTTGATATTATGCATACCCAAGAAATTTTGATTTGACAAATTGAAAGATATGAAAATGAATGATGATTTTTCTCTTGAATGTAACTTATGATATTCTTTATGAATCATCATCTTCATTTCTCGATATTCGATACATGAAATTTTATTGTGAATCAAGATCTTGTTCTCTGAACTCCCATGTTTCTTCTTATTGTTTACTAAAGAAGAAAATTTCTGAAATGAATCATGATTTTTTGAAATTATATGTTTTATGATTCATAAAGAATTGAGAGATTAAAAAATCTATCTATGTTTTTCTTTTTAAGAATCTCTTGAAAATGATTTTGATTTAACGATTTGAATTTGAATAAGACTTATCTTGATTTTTTGAAATTTATAACTTATGAATTCATATGCAAGAATCAAGGTACTATAACATTTGATCTCCTACATTTCTTTTTGATATTTATAAAAATAAAGGAGATATTTTGAAATAAATCATGTCTTTTGGTATTCAAATGGTCTTATCATTGATGATATGATTTTTTTTGTATCTATGATACAAATGCCTTGATATGATTGAATCACTGTTATAAAAGAAAAATGAATTTGATAGCTTGCTAATTGAAAAAATATATGCTAGCTTGAATGATAAAACATGAGATTGTCTATAGTGAAATTTATTGTTATCGTGATGTGTATATTGAAATAATGATTAGAATATTAACGTAATTATAAATGATGATTTTGTATTATTTATAAAATACTCTTGATATTATTTTGATGCATACAAATGAAAAGTTATGAACATGCATGGTAGGATATAATTTGACAAAATTGATACCATCATGATTTGAAACATTTATGATTTAAAATTATGGACGCAATTGCTTTTTATTTTGTTGATATATGCATATAATGTGTATCATGAATGCTCTAAATGATGAATGCTTGGTATCATGATCACAATATTGATAAATGCTATGATTTATTGCCAAAATGATGTATTATGTATGATACACTAATAATGTTGATTGATTTATTCAATATCGTGCATGAATGAAATATATGGTTTTTGAAATAGTGCATGTTTTAATTTGAAAATATAATGATGCACAAATAAGATTGATACTTACTTTGTCATAATTGATGTAAAGGGTCTTTCCTTCTTTTTGACAATGGCAAAGGGGGAGATAGCTTGCTTGCACAAGACAAAAGAAGCAAAAAATTATAAACGTACACATCGCAAAAAAGGGCAAAACTTATTAGCTTGCTCATCTCAAAAGCAAGAAATGCTATCTTGTAATCTCAAGCAAATGAGCTATCTTGCCTATTTCAAGAAGCAAAACTTGCAACTTGCATATTGCAGTAGGAAGCAAGAATCATGAGCTTACACAAGAAAGCTATCTTGCATTTGCTTTCGAAATTTTTGCTAGCTTGTATGTAGTAAAACTTGCATATCGTAAAAATTTGCTAGATCGATCATTTCATTGAAAGAACTTGCTATCATGAACACTACCAATGAATTATAAATCTTGCAAACTAAAGAGAAGCAAATAATTCTATCTCGAAAGAAGCAAAAAATGCAAAACTTAGAAAACTTGCAAAATAATTGCTCTTGCCATGCTTTGTATCAAAAATAGGTTGATATCCTTAAAAGCATCACATTAAATTTTTTAGTGTATCGCAATGTATCACATGTATCGCAAATTGAAATTTTTTAGACTATTATCATATCATGTTTAACAATTGATGTCTTTCATGATATGATTTCTTTGCACTGTTGTCTTGTTTGTATCATGTGATGATTAAAATATTGATTGATGCAAATTCATAGTTTATGTAAAAGTCTAAATCATTGGCTCCTCTCCTTCTTTTCGGTAATGACATAGGGGGAGAAAGATTGCTAGCTCAAGGCAAATGCTGGCTAGCTTGTACACTTCCCTTATTTTCGACAAAAACAAAGGAGAGAAAGCTTTTGCTAGTTAGAATATACAAAGAAAAGCAAAGTACAATCTTGCACAAGAAGCAAGTGTTGAATTACCATGATTGAACTTAAGAATCTTGCTATGCTTTTGTACTTATCTGTTGTGATAAAAATCTAGCTTCATGTTACAAAAACTTGCATATCTTTTAAAATAGCTAGAGCTACTTCTCCTTTTGTTGATGACATAGGGGGAGAAGTATATTGATGACTTCATGCAATGAATTGAATATTTTATATATGTTTGCTTGATGGTTTAAATGTTTTTCATAACATGTGATTAATGTTGCTTGGATTTGGGATAATCCAAGTGTTCTATCAATGGCATATTGATAGGGGAATTTGGTTAGACTCCGGGTAGTTAAGGTTAACTCAGTTAGTCATCAATTAGTTGACATCATCAAAAAAGGGGAGATTGTTGAATCTTGGATTTTGATGATAAAACTAATTGATTGTGTTTAGATGTTTAACTGCATTTTGAGTGATGCCGGTCTACTCGATCAGGATTAGACAGTTGACGCAGGAGGAATTGATGTTGCGCCGGAGGAGATCTCGTTAGGATATTAAATGGCAGAAGACTTCGGACATCGGGCATTGGGCCATGGAGAGCGGAATTGTGCTAAGGATATCGGGGTTGCAGAGGTCAACCGTCGATTGGGCAACAAGCCACAAGAGAGGACGATGCGCTGAATAATCGGATGAAGCACCAACCAATGACATGCCGGGCAATAGAATGTCAATTCGTGTTTTAATAATTTCCTAAATCGGAGTACAGTTTTGGCTTGTGTGAGCAGGATTAACTATGATAATGATGAAGACATAAAGAAAAACAAAGTGCTGGAGTCAAGCGTGAAGGATTCGTTGGGAGTTCGAGAGTCTGACAGAAGTCCGAAGGTTCATCGGGAATGTTGTCGGAACTAGCCGAGAATGAGTAGGGAGCTTGCAGAAGGGTTTTCGGAAGCTTGCTAGAAGGTACGTCGGAAGTTCGCAGAGCTCGCTGAGAAAGATCATAGCTTGCCGAAGAAGCTCGTCGGAACTCGCCAAGATCAAATCGTGAAGTCTAGGAGCTTGTCGGGAGTCTACAGAATGGTTTCCGAGAGTTTATCGGAAGACCACCGGAAGTTCGCCGGAAGCTCGTTGGAAGAAGTCTTGACTTGCAGACTTTGTAATAGCTTAGGATATGTATTGAAATTCGTAGTTAGGATGTGAATTAGGGTTAGGATTAGGTGTTAATCCTATAACCCAAGTAGGGGCCAATTGGGCCCGAGTTCGGACTGGTTTGGGCCAAGTTTGGAGCCCAACCAGTGAGCTAAAATAGTGTAGGCGGTGGCATTGCCTAGAGCCTGAAGTATCTGGCGGTGGTACCGCCAGACTTGGCGGTGGCACCGCCCAGCACCCGAGAGTTCGGGCGGTGGCACCGCCCAGCAACCAAGAGTTCGTGTGGTGGCACCACCCAGAACCTGAGAATTCCAGCGGTGGCACAGCCATAACTGTGTTAATGTTGAAATTGACAGGCGGTGGCACCGCTAGCCATTGAAACCTAAGAGAATTTAAAATTTGGAGCCCAAATTTGAATCCTCTTGGGGCCTATAAATACCCCTCGATTCTCAGCAGAGAACACAACCTTTTAGAAGTTAGAGGTTGAGATAAAGCCTTAGCAAAGTCTTTAGCAAGTCTTGTTATCAATAGTTTAAGTGTTCACCTCCCTCATTCTCTTTGAAAATCTGTAAGAGTGTGAACCACTTGTAAAAGGTTGTAAGAGGGGTATTTGTCCTTCTACTTCAAAGTGATTTGCTAGTGGAAGTTGGGAGCCTCATCGAAGAAGGCTTCGCAAATAGATGTAGGTCATTTGATCGAACCAATATAAAATTGTCATGTTCTTTGGTTTGCATTTACTTATTGCTATTTACCTTACTGCAAACCTTTATACGTGCTTTACTTCCTCATTACTTTTGTTGCACACCTTTACGAACATGCTTTCAAGTTAAGCACTTTCGAGTTCGATTTTTATCGTACGAAAGATTTTCCAAAACAATGTTTTAATCCGCTACACTAATTCACCCGCCCCTCCCTCTTAGTGCCGCTCTGATCCTATCAATTAGTATTAGAGCCACGGTTTTCTACTTTGGTTTAACACCCAAATAGAAATAACTCTTTACGACTTTCAAGAGTGTCAGTCTCTCATGCGTCCTCCCTTTTTCAATGGGATGGACTACATTTATTGGAAAACTTGAATGAGAGTTTTCTTACTTTCGTTGAATGTCGAGCTTTGGAATATTGTCGAAAATGGATTTCAAAAATCTTCTCTTCCGATGAGCGAATGGGATGAATCGGAGAAGAAAGTTGTTGCTTTAAATGCAAAGGCTATGAATGCCTTATATTGTGCACTTGACAAAAATGAATTTAATTGCGTTTCTATTTGTGATTTGGCTTTTACTATTTGGAGAACTCTTGAGGTCACTCATGAAGGCACTAGCCGAGTGAAAGAGTCCAAAATCAACATTCTTGTGCACTCTTACGAACTTTTCCGGATGTAACCAAGTGAGTCCATCGGAGACATGTATACCCATTTCACGGATGTCATCAATGGACTCAAAGCTTTTGGTAAAAGTTTTTCTAACTATGAACTAGTCACTAAAATCTTAAGATCCCTTTCAAAAAGTTGGGATCCAAAAGTTACGACTATTCAAGAATCCAAGGACCTTAAAACATTCGGTCTTGAAGTAATTTATAATGATTTTTGTAATTTATTGGTCTTGATGGTTTTTTGATGAAATTCAATTTTTGATCCTAAACGTTGATGCATGTTTGAAAAGCATGTTAACATGAAATCAATCACTTAAAATAAAACACTTTAAAAAAAAAAGAGGGGGGTGGGAAATCTATTATCAATGAAATCATGAATCTACTTATGTTATGAATTTTGTGAACCATAAAAATGATTTTGATCATTTGAATTTGAAATGAGTTTTATCAAAATCATGATCTTGATTTTTTGGAATAATATGAGATTTCCTTTTATGATCTCTTTTATTATTTAAAAGGAGATTTCTCGAAATGATTCATGGAATTTTGGATTCATGACTTGATCCTTCATTTATTTATGAGATGGTTGAAATCTTTGTACCCTTAAATTCTTCCCTTCCCCTTTCGATTTTTGAATTCATGCATGTTATATGTTGAAGATTTGAAACCGTGTTTTGATATCATGCATACCCAGGAAACGTTGTTTTGACAAATTGAATGATGTGAAAATGAATGATGATTTTTCTCTTGAATGTAAATTGTGATATTCTTTATGAATCATCATCTTGATTTCTCGATATTCAATACATGAAATTTTATTGTGAATCAAGATCTTGTTCTTTGAACTCCCACGTTTCTTCTTATTGTTTACTAAAGAAGAAAATTTCTGAAATGAATCATGATTTTTTGGAATTATAATTTTTATAATTCATAAAGAATTGAGAGATTAAAAAATCTATCTATGTTTTTCTTTTTATGAATCTCTTGAAAATGATTTTGATTTGACGATTTGAATTTGAATAAGACTTATCTTAATTTTTTGAAATTTATAACTTATGACTTCTTATACTAGAATCAAGGTACTATAACATTTGATCTCCTACATTTCCTTCTGATATTTATAAAAATAAAGGAGATCTGTTGAAATAAATCATGTCCTTTGTTATTCAAATGGCTTATCTTTGATGATATGATTTCTTTATATCTATGATACAAATGCCTTAATATGATTGAATCACTGTTATAAAAGAAAAAGGAATTTGATAGCTTGCTAATTGCAAAAATATATGCTAGCTTGAATAATAAAACATGAGATTGTCTATAGTGTAAATTTATTGTTATCATGATGTGTAGATTGAAATAATGATTAGAATATTCATGTAATTATAAATGATGATTTTGTATTATGTATAAAATACACTTGATATTATTTTGATGCATACAAATGAAAAGTTATGAACATGCATGGTACGATATAATTTGACAAAATTGATACCATCATGATTTGAAACATTTATGATTTGCAATTATGCACGCAATAGCTTTTTATTGTGATGATATATGCATATAATGTGTATCATGAATGTTCTAAATGATGAATGGTTGGTATCATGATCAAAATATTGATAAATGCTATGATTTATTACCAAAATAATGTATCATGTATGATATGCTAATAATGTTGATTGATTTATTCAATATCGTGCATGAACAAAATATAAGGTTTTTGAAATAGTGCATGTTTTAATTTAAAAATATAATGATGCACAAATAAGATTGATACTTACCTTTGTCATAATTGATGTAAAGGGTCTTTCCTTCTTTTTGACAACGACAAAATGGGAGATAGCTAGCTTGCACAAGACAAGAGAAGCAAAAAATTACAAACGTACGCATCGCAAAAATGGGCAAAACTTATTAGCTTGCTCATCTCAAAAGCAAGAAATGCTATCTTGTAATCTCAAGCAAATGAGCTATCTTGCCTATTTAAAGAAGCAAAACTTGCAACTTGCACATTGCAATAGGAAGCAAGAATTATGCGTTTACACAAGAAAGCTATCTTGCATTTGCTTTCAAAATTTTTGCTAGCTTGTATATAGTAAAACTTGCATATCATAAAAATTTGCTAGCTCGATCATTTCATTGAAAGAACTTGCTATCATGAACACTACCAATGAATTAAAATCTTGCAATCTAAAGAGAAGCAAAGAATTACTATCTCGAAAGAAGCAAAAAATGTAAAACTTAGAAAACTTACAATATAATTGCTCTTGCCATGCTTTGTATCAAAAATAGGTGTATATCCTTAAAAGCATCACATTAAATTTTTTAGTGTATCGTAATGTCACATGTATCACAAATTAAAAATTTTGAGACTATTATCATATCATGTTTAACAATTGATGTCTTTCATGACATGATTTCTTTGCACTGTTGTCTTGTTTGTATCATGTGATGATTGAAATATTGATTGATGCAAATTCATAGTTTATGTAAACATCTAAATCATTGGTTCCTCTCCTTCTTTTTGGTAATGAAATATGGGGAGAAAGATTGGTAGCTCAAGGCAAATGCTGGCTAGCTTGTACTCTTCCCTTCTTTTCAACAAAAACAAGGGGGAGAAAGCTTTTGCTAGTTAGAACATGCAAAGAAAAGCAAAGTGCAATCTTACACCAGAAGCAAGTGTTGAATTGCCATGATTGAACTTAAGAATCTTGCTATGCTTTTGTACTTATCTATTGTGATGAAAATCTAGCTTCATGTTACAAAAACTTGCATATCTTTTAAAATAGCTAGAGCTACTTCTCCTTTTGTTGATGACATAGGGGAAGAATTATATTGATAACTTCATACATTGAATTGAATATTTTATATATATTTGCATGATGTTTTAAATGTTTTTCATAACATGTGATTAATGTTGCTTGGATTTGGGATAATCCAAGCGTTCTATCAATGGCATATTGATAGGGGGAGTTTGGTTAAACTCCGGGGAGTTAAGGTTAACTCCGTTAGTCATCAATTAGCTGTCATCATAAAAAAGGGAGAGATTGTTGAATCTCGGATTTTGATGATAAAACTAATTGATTGTGTTTAGATGTTTAACTGCATTTTGAGTGATGTAGGTCTACTCAATCATGATTAGACAGTTGATGCAGGAGGAATTGACGTTGCGCTGGAGGAGATCACGTCAGGATATTAGATGGCAGAAGGCTTTGGGCATCGGGCATCGGGTTAAGGAGAGCGGAATTGCACCAAGGATATCGGGGTTGCAGAGGTCAACCGCCGATTGGGCAACAAGCCGCAAGAGAGGACGATGCGCTGAAGAATCGGATGAAGTGCCAACCAATGACGTGCCGGGCAATAGAATGTCAATTCGCGTTGTAATAATTGTCTAGATCGGAGTAGAGTTTTGGCTTGTGTGTGCAGGATTAACTACAATAACGATGAGGACATAAAGCGAAACAAAGTGCCGGAGTCAAGTGCGAAGGATTCGTTGGGAGTTCGAGAGTCCGATGGAAGTTCGATGGTTCATTTGGAATGTTGCCGGAACTAGCCGAGAATGAGTAGGGAGCTTGCCGAAGGGTTTTCGGAAGCTCGCCAGAAGGTACGTCGGAAGTTTGCGGAGCTTGCCGAGAAAGATCATAGTTTGCCAAAGAAGCTCGTTGGAACTCGCCAAGATCAAATCGTGAAGTCTAGGAGCTTGCCGGGAATCCATAGAATGGTTTCCGAGAGTTTATCGGAAGACCGTCGGAAGTTCGCTGGAATTTCGTCGGAACCTCGCCAGAAGATGTCTTGACTTTCGGACTTTGTAATAGCTTAGGAAATGTTTTTAAATTCGTAGTTAGCATGTTAATTAGGATTAGGATTAGGTGTTATTCCTATAACCCAAGTATGGGCCAATTGGGCCCGAGTTCGGATTGGTTTGGGCCATGTTTGGAGCCCAACCAGTGAGCTGAAATAGTGTAGGCGGTGGCACCGCCCAAAGCCTGAAGTATCAGGCAGTGACACTGCCCAGAACCCGAGAGTTCCGGCGGTGGCATCACTAGAACTCTGTCAATGTTGAATTTGACAGGCGGTGGCACCGCCAGCCTCGAAAACGCAAGAGAATTTAAAATTTGGTGCCGAAATTTGAATCCTCTTGGGGCTTATAAATACCCCTCAATTCTCAATAGAGAACACAACTTTTGAGAAGTTAGAGATATAGATAAAGCCTTAGCAATGTCTTTAGCAAGTCTTGTTTTCAATAGTTTAAGTGTTCACCTCCCTCATTCTCTTTGAAAATATTTAAGAGTGTGAACCACTTATAAAAGGTTATAATAGGGGTATTTGTCCTTCCCCTTTAAAGTGATTTGCTAATGGAAGTTGGGAACCTCATCGAAGAAGGCTTCGCAAGTGGATGTAGTTCATTTGATCGAACCACTATAAAATTGGCATGTTCTTTGGTTTGCATTTACTTATTGCTATTTACCTTACTGCAAACCTTCATATGTGCTTTACTTCTTCATTACTTTTGCTGCACACCTTTACGAACACACTTTTAAAGTTAAGCACTTCCGAGTTAGGTTTTTATCATACGAAAGATTTTCCAAAACCGATGTTTTTATCCACTGCACTAATTCACCCCCTCCTCTTAGTGCCTCTCTGATCCTAACAGTATTGTAATTGTTTTAGCCTTAAATATCATAGTTAGAACTTTTATTTGAGTTATTTTTGCGAGAAATCTATTAGAAACCTTATAGATTCTAAACTTGGGGTTGATCTCTTTAGGGGATCGGCCTCCTGGAAATCTATAGGGGTTCCTCTCTCCAAGTTGTTGCTCAACGGCTTCTGAAAAGATTCATCTCTTGCTTATCAAAAGAGGATGAATACATGACTATTTATAGGGTTTCTAAACCCTAACTCATAATAAAACTCCTACTCTTTTAAGACTCATAATATGACTCCTACTCAAGACTCCTATTCCTTTACAACTCCTAATTCTTCTCTAAGAAATAACCTTCAAACCATAGCCAGCCTCTTCACCTCTTTAATAGGGGTTGACTTAGGTTGGTTTTACATGAATGCTCCTCTCAATTAAGACTCTCATAGCTAGAGTCCTAACAGACGCTCTTCAAATCAGCTTTGTCCTTGAGGCTAACAATCCATAAATTTTGGGAATTTGATCTTCAATTCGTCATAGTTCTCTCAAGTGACACCTTCTACCGGTAAGTTTTCCCATTATATTAGCAATTCAGTAGTGGGTCATCGTTGTCGAGTCACAATCCGTCGATTAATAATGGCACTCGACTGGGTATGGAGTTCTCCTTAGGTAGTCATATTTGATGTGTGGCTTTGGGCTATCTCCAAGCACCTGTTTACCACTTCCATCTGGTCGTTGGTTTGTGGGTGATACGCCATACTTCTTTTCAATTTAGTTCCCTGCATTTGGAATAACTCTATCCAAAATCTACTAATGAAGATGCAAGTAGAATTTGGTACAAGCACAATGCGTCCCTTATAGCACAATTCTTTAGAGTCCCAACTATAATGAGTCTTCGGATCTTCCTACCATTCCCTCTTAAAATCCTCAAGGATGTTGCTAGTCGAAAGTGAAATGACTGAAAATTCAACTTGCTTGGATAGCCATGAAAGCACATCTGCAACAACATTCTCTTTCCCCTTTTGGTAAGTTATTTCATAATCATATCCAAGAAGCTTTGTTACCCGTTTTTGCTACTTGGGGAAAGATATCTTCTGCTCTAAGAAATATTTTAGGCTTTTATAGTCGATCTTGATTTGAAAGCATTGCCCGATCAAGTACGATCTCCATTTGGCCACCGCATGCACAATCACGAGCATGTCCTTATCATAAATAGTCATTTTGAGATAGGAATGAGATAATGCCTTACTAGTATAAGCGAGGGGGTGGCCATCTTGCATTAGTACGACACCAATTCTAACTCTGGAGGCATCGGCTTCAATAACAAAAGTCTTGTCGAAGTCGAGTAGCGCTAGTATGGGCGTTGTCATCATTGTAGCTTTAAGTTTGTTAAAGGCGGTGGTGGCTTTGTCCAAGCATTGGAAAGCATCTCTTTTCAGTAAGGAAGTAAGTGGTGCGCTGATATTTCCATCATTTTTTAGAAACTTACGGTAGTAGCCTATAAAACCGAGAAAGCCACTTAGCAATTTTATGTTCCTCGAGGTCGGCCAGTTCTGTATTGCTCCAATTTTGGAGGGGTCCACTGCCATACCTTCCTCTGATATGATACACCCAAGATATTTCACCTTTTGTTGAAGAAAGCAAAAATTCGTAGTGGTCGTTGTGTTCAAAAGGTGGTTTTCGGTATGTCTTCTTCGCACACTTGTATTTGTTGATACCCGGATCAAAGGTCTAGCTTTATGAAGATTTGTGCTCTCTTTCATCTAGCAATTCATCTACTATTGGAATAGGATATTTTTCCTTGACAGTTATGCCATTGAGAGCTCGGTAATCAACACACAATCGCCATATTCCATCCTTCTTTTATACGAGGAGCACTAGTGAAGAGCAGGGGCTGCAACTTGGCTTAATAACTCCTATTTCAAGTATCATTTTTACAATCCTCTCTATTTTATCCTTCTTGAGATGTGGATACTGATATGGCTGAGTAATGGCTGTGTATTTGCTGGAGGTTTGCCTGGAAGAATCGTTATACAATGATCATACCGACGAGTAAGAGGTAGGTTGCACGGTTCGTCAAATATATCTGAAAATTCAGCAGGCAAAGGAATTAGATTTGGATCTTCAAATTCTGTTGGCTCTCCCTTAGTTTGCTGCTCAAGTTGTACCAAAAATCCGATACATGCTTTATGCAAAACCTTCTCCATTTGTTGTGTACAAATCGTTGTTACGTTGCCCCCACGTTTCCCATGCAGTATCACCTATTTCTCCTTACTGTAAAAATTTCATAATTAGTTTCATAAAATTTCAGGAAACATTGTTGGGATCAAAAGCACTAAGAGGGGGGGGGGGGGGGGGTGAATTAGTGCTGTGGAAAACTTTCATCGATTAAAATGACGTTCGTGCGATGAAATTGTTTTTGATGAAAACCGTTTTGGAAAGTTCTTTAACTTAAGAGTAAATAGAAGTTTAGTTGATGTAAAGCAACGAAGGCAATTTGTAGTTAAGATAAGGAGCAAAATGTAAATGCAAACCAAGATTTAGAGTGCTTTGGTCAATCTTGACCTACATCCACTTTTGGCTTCCTCCTCCAACGAGGTCACCGACGTCCACTAGAGGCCTTCCTTCAATAAGCGAAGGCCAACCACCCTTTTACAGCTTTACTCCTTTTGACGGGCTTAGGAGACAACCCTTACAAATTTCCACTCCTCTCTTGAATGATCAAAATTTAGAAGAAAAGAGGGAGAAGAACTTCTAGCCTTTTATAACACTTTTAAGCTCTCAAATTCTCAGAATAAATACAAGCTTTCGGTTTCCTTTCATGTCGGAAAGGATGGGGTTTATATCGGCCCCAATTGGTTTCAATTTGGAGCTCAAAAGTGTCATCTCCCAGATTTTCGGGGTCCTAGCGGTACCACCACCAGAATTGGGTGGTACTACTGCCTGACACTGCTCGGAGACCGAGCGGTACCACCGCCTGACTTCACTTGGAGATCGAGCTCAGGCTGTACCACCACCTAACTTCACTCGGAGACTGAGCTCAAGCGGTACCACCGCCTGACTTCGCTAGGAGACTGAGCTTCTGGGCGGTGCCAATGCTGGCCCTAGTGATGCCACCGCTAGCCAGGAAATCTAGATCCAAATGGGCTGATCCATTCGGCCCAATTTGGGTTTGTCAAGGGCCCAATTGGCCCCAGATTACGTTAATGGGATCACCTCCCATTCCTAACATAATTTTCATACTAACTACGACATTTAAGACATTTACACTGCAACTCGTGTTCCGGTGCGTCTATCGCTTCTTCCGGTGAGCTTCCAGTGAACTTCCGGCGAACATCCAACGAACCCTCGGCGATGCTCCAGTAGACTTCCAGCAAACTCCTGGACTTACGACGATTCTCTTGGCGAGTTCCAATGAGCTTCTTTGGCAAGCTCTTGGATTCTCGGATTTGTTCCCTCAGAATCTCCGACGACCGCCCAAACTTCCGTCGAACTCTCGAACCCCCAACGTGATCTTGGTCTGGACTACGGTGCAACACCTGTTGCATGTCTTACTGCCATCATAGTTAATCCTGCACACTTATCTCAACATGTGGATTAGATAACCAAATGACAATTGACTTCATCATCAAAATCCGAGATTCAACAATCTCCCCCTTTTTGATGATTACAATCAATTGATGATGGAGTTAACATTAACTCCCCTTATCTATATACCATACTTGAGATAAGTCATTCTTGAATTCAAAGCCTTTGAATTCAAGAGACATATTGATAAGTTATGTTCATTTAACCTTATCAATACTCCCATTATGATTCCTATCATGATGTATCTCTCTGAAATGATGTCAAGGCTTGACATCCATTTTCACGTCTTACATTTCAAATATGAAAGATAGCAATCGTAGCAATTCATCATATGTTAAGATATCAACATCTAAACTTGCGATGTACGCTCTTGATATCTTAACATAATGCAAACATTTCAAGTGTATAGCAATCATAGCATTTTATCACATGGTAAGATATCAACATTGTAAAATTACGATGTAAGCTCTTGATATCTTAACACAATGCAAACATTTCAAGTGTATAGCAAACATAGTATTTCATCATATGGCAAGATCTCAACATTGTAAAATTGTAATGTAAGCTCTAGATATCTTTTCATTAATGCAAACATTTCACGTGTATAGCAATTCTTTCATTAATTTACCACATATTTTAAGATATCAATATCGTTAAATTACGATGCAAGCTTTTGATATCTTAACATAATGTAAATATAGTAATTATAGCAATTCTATCATCAATTTACAATATATTTCTCTCCCTTTGTTATTAGCAAAAAGGAGAATGATTTAAGCAAATTTTAAGCATAAGTATGGTTACGATTCATGTCATAAAGAGGTTCATGTCATTTTTCAACAATAAGTGATAGGATACCAATTATACAAAATTTTCAAGCAAACATGACATGAAGATAGCTTTCATTGCTTCTTCCCTTTTATTTGTCATTAACGTTTTGCATGAAGGAGGAAAGCCATTGTGAACTTACTTGAATGAAGTTAAAATGATAAGAGATTAAATCATACTTCATTTTAAAAATCTTCCTTCATCAAGAAGAAATTCATAAGAAAGAATCATTTCATCAAATCCATTTCTCGAAAAAATATTTTTCATAGGGTAAATCTATGAGAGATGCATTTGTTAATTGATTCCATATGTCAAAAATCAATGATATGAAACAAACTTGAAATGACATAGGCTTATGAAAGCTATATTAAGTCCGGAAGAGAAATACTAAATCATGTATTTTTAGGAGCAAGAAAGCCCGAAAGTGAAATTTAACACATTCATTCATTCGGACAAGGTTTTGCTATGGAATTTTAAACACAATCATGAAGGTAAAACATGCTCATCATCTTGGAAGTTTTGCATCCGAAATGCATAATTTCCAACATATTATTAAGCCATATAATCATGTAAAATTCTCATCATAACAATTAAGTGATTGATCATTGAATCAAGAAAGTCCAAAAAATAAATTTAATAAGTTCATGCATTCGGACACATCAACATTCTTAATTCTCTTCTAATGAAATCAAATTGTTCTTCACATAAAGGCTTTGTAAAAATATCATATAGTTGATGTTTAGTATCAATAAACTCTATAATTACATCATGATTAGTGACATGATCTCGTGTACAATGATGTCTAATATCAATATGTTTTGTTCTTGAGTGTTGAATGAGATTCTTTATTAAACATATTGCACTTATATTATCACATTTAATAGAAATATTTTTAAGATGAACTTTATAATCTTCTAAGGTGTTTTTCATCCACACAACTTGTGCACAGCATGCACTAGCTACAATAAACTCAGCTTCGGTTGTTGATAGAACAATCGAGTTTTGCTTTTTAGATGACTAGGAAATAAGGGCATGTCCCAAGAATTGACATATTCCTGATGTGTTTTTTCTATCTAGTCTATACCCAGCAAAATCCGCATCAACATAAGCAATTAACTCAAAATTCTCGGTTTTTAGATATCATAATCCTAGATTTGTGATACCTTTAAGATATCTAAATATTCTTTTAACTGCTTTGAGATGAGATATCTAAGGGTTCAATTGAAACCTAGCACAAAGTCCTACACTGAACATGATATCTGGTCTAGTTGTAGTGAGGTAAAGTAAACTTTCTAATATACCCCTATAAGCTTTTTGATCGAAGCTTTATCCATTTTCATCAATTTCTAACTTAATGGAGGTACTCATATGAGTCTTGATAGCTTTTGAGCGATGCATATTAAATCTTTTTAGCAAATCTAAAGCATATTTAGTTTGACTAATAAAGATGTCATTACTTAGTTGTTTAATTTGTAAGTCTAAGAAGAAGGTTAATTCTCCCTTCAAACTAATTTCAAATTCAAGGCTCATAGTTTCAGCGTAAGATTCACAAAGAGATTCGTTCATAGAACCGAAAATAATATCATCAACATAAATCTGAACAATGAGAAAATTATTTTTAAATTTTTTGATAAACAATGTAGTATCGATCTTGCATTTTGAGAAATTATTTTCAATAAAAAAAGAACTAAGTCTCTCAAACCAAGCCCTTAGGGCTTGTTTTAAACCATAGAGAGCTTTAGTTAATTTAAACACATGATTAGGGAGGCTATTATTTTTAAATCCGGGAGGTTGTTCAACATAAACTTCTTCAGAAATAAAGCTATTAAGAAAAGTGCTTTTAACATCCATTTGAAATAACTTAAAATTATTATTACTAGCATATACAAGGAGCATCCTTATGGCTTCTAATCGAGCCACAGGACCGAAGGTTTGTTTATAATCGATACCTTCTTCTTGGTTGAAACCTTTGGCCACTAATCTAGTCTTGTTTTTAACCACGATACCATATTCATCTTGCTTATTTCTAAAACCTCATTTAGTAGCAATAACTAAATGGTCATTTGGCCTAGGAACAAGCTTCCACACCTTATTTCTCTAAATTGATTTAACTCATCTTTCATTGCGATAATCCATGAATCATCTTTCATGGCTTCGTCAATACATTTTGGTTCAATTTGGGAGAAAAAAGCGGCGTTCACACAAATTTTTAAGAGAAGAACGTGTTTGAACCCCCTTAGATGTGTCTCCTAAGATTAGCTCCTTAGGATGAGTATCTACATACTTCCAATCCTTAGGCAAAGATGATTCGGAAGTGGATACATCCAAGTAGCTAGTTGGAGAAGGGGTTTCATTTAAATTCAAAGAATCGAAATTAACATCATCTTCAAAATTGTTTTTCTTGATTTCGAAAATCTCATTGAAAACAACATGAATAGA
The DNA here is from genome assembly GCF_036884655.1 of Musa acuminata AAA Group. Lineage (NCBI taxonomy): Eukaryota > Viridiplantae > Streptophyta > Magnoliopsida > Zingiberales > Musaceae > Musa > Musa acuminata. The sequence goes on along the minus strand of NC_088353.1, from coordinate 15,206,613 downwards.
TTCTTCTATAATTAAAGTTCTTTTATTGAAAATATGAAAAGTTTTAGAAACTGAAGAATAACCAAGAAAAATTCCTTCATCGGATTTAGCATCAAATTTTCCTAAAGCATCTTTTTCATTCAAGATAAAACACTTACACCCAAAAACTTTAAAATATAAAACATTGGGTTTTCTATTGTTCCATAACTCATAGGGAGTTTTGGTGAGTAAGGGTCTTACTAGAACTCTATTCAAAAAATAGCATGCAGTGTTTATGGCTTCGGCCCAAAAATATTTGGGTAGGCTATGTTCATTCAACATGGTTCTTGTCATTTCTTGTAAATTTCTATTTTTTCTTTCTACTACTCCATTTTGTTAAGGATTTCTTAGAGTAGAGAAGTTGTGATTATATACATTTAATTCATTAAATTCTTGGAAATCATAATTTTGAAATTCACTACCGTGATCACTTCTAATTGATGAAATCACATAACCCTTTTCATTCTGAATAAGTTTACAAAACTTGGTGAAATATCTAAAGCATTCATTTTTGTGTTTCAAGAAATAAGTCCATGTGTATCTATTGTAATCATCTACAATAACAATGGCGTATTTGCTATCTCCTGGGCTTGATGTAAAGATTGGTCCAAATAAGTCGATATGGATCAATTGCAAGGGTCTAGAGATGCTTATTTGGTTCTTAGATTTGAAGCTACCCTTAATTTGTTTTCCTAATTTACAAGCATCACACACATTATCTTTGATGAACTTGATATGAGGAATTCCTCTTACAAGTTCCTTGGACGAAATTTAAGTGATTAGTTTAATGCTAGCATGACCTAATCTTCTATGTCAAAGCCAAGCATCGTCATTCAAAACTGAGAAACATATTTCATTACAAAAATCATTGATGTCAATGGTGTATACGTTATTTTGTTTTAATGCAATCATAGATGTGTTTCTGTGTGATTTTTTAATGATGCAAGCATTAGATTCGAATTTGACAATATATCCTTTATCCCATAATTGACTAATGCTCAAGAGGTTATGTTTTAAACCATCAACTAAAAAAACATCTTTAATAAAGAAGTTAAATTTGTTACATATGGTTCCTTTGCCAATGATTTTACCCTTGTTGTTGTTAGGATCAAGAGCACTAAGAGAGAGGGGGGGGTGAATTAGTGCAGCAGAAATATTTCAGCGATTAAAACCGAAAGCTGCGTTCGTTTGATAAAAACGATTTCGATGTAAAAGTTGATTCTAAGATTACTTTAACTTAAGATTAAGCGAGATGACGTAAAAGTGAATCTACAAAGGCAGTTTGCAGTTTATAATGAAAATCAGAATGCAAGCGCAAACTGAAATGCGACGTTCGTACGATAAAATCGGTTTACGTCTAAATGTCAATTTTGAAGATACTGAACTTTGAGATATGTTTTATAAATGCGCAGAAGGCAGTTTGTAGTTATGATTGAAATCAAAACGTAAACATAAACTGAAATGTAATGATTGTACGAAAAAGTCGATTTACGTCTAAACGCAGATTCGGAAAGCTCTGAACTTAGAAACTCGTTCGTAAAAGCGCAGAAGGTAGTAGCTATTTAGGAGGTTTGCAGTAAAGATAAAATGCTCAAAGTAAATGCAAATCGAGATTTAGAGTGGTTCGGTCAATCTTGACCTACTCCACTTTTGGCTTCCTCCACCGACGAGGTCACCGACGTCAACTAGAGGCATTCTTTCAATAAGCGAAGGCCAACCACCCTTTTACAGTTTCACTCGTTTTGACGGGCTTAGGAGACAACCCTTATAGATATTTTCACTCCTCTCTTTACAACTCAAAACTTTGAAGAATAGAGGGAGGAGAACTTTTAGCCTTTACAACAATTTTGAGCTCTAAGAATCATAGAAAGATGTCAAGATTTCGAGTGTTAGTTGCTCCTTTCAGTGCTGAATGAGTGGGGTATTTATAGGCCTCAACCCAGTTCAAATTTGGAGCTCAAAACTGTCAATTCTCGGAATTTCGAGATCAGGCGGTCGCACCTCCTGACAGGAGCGGTTGCACCGCCTGGTAGAGCTCGAAGACTGAGCCTCTAGGCGGTGCCACCTTTATCAGGGCCGGTTGCACCTCTCTACTAGAGCTCGAAGACCGAGCTCAGGCGGTTGCACCTCCTGACTAGGGCGGTTGCACCGCCTGCCAGAGCTCGAAGACCGAGCTCAAGCGGTGCTACCTCTTGTCAGGAGAGATTGCATGTTAGAACCCTTACAGATTCTAAACTTGGGGTTGATCTCTTTAGGGGATCGGCCTCCTTGGAACTCTATAGGGGTTCCTCCCTCCAAGTTGCTGCTCAAAGGATGCAGAAAAGATTCATCTATTGCTTAAGAAAAGAGAAGGAATACATGGCTATTTATAGGGTTTCTAAACCCTAACTCCTAATAGGACTCCTACTTAAGACTCTTACTTCTAACCAACTCCTAATATGACTCCTACTTAAGACTCCTATTCCCTTACAACTCCTAATTCTTCTCTAAGAAAAACCTCCTAACAGAATGTCCCTTTCAATTAGGACTTTCCTAGTTCGAGTCCTAACAGAGTATCCCTCTCTATTAGGACTCTCCTAGCTAAAGTCTTAACAGAATGTCCCTCTTAATTAGGACTCTCCTAGCTAGAGTCCTAACATTGCACCGCCCAGTCTCGCTTGGAGACTGAGCCCAGGCAGTTGCACCTCCTGGCTGGGGCGGTTGAACCGCCCAGTCTCCCTGGGAGACTTAGCCGAAGCGGTGCTACCTCCTGGCTTGGGCGGTTGCACCTCCCACAGCAATCAGGGTCCGAATGGGTAGATCCATTCGGCCCAAATTGGGTCTTTCAAGGGCCCAATTGCCCCAAGATTAAGCTAATGGGATCACCTCCCATTTCCAACTTAATCATTATGCTAACTATGATAAATTCTAAGACAATTTCTATAGCTTGCTCCGGTGCGTCAATCGCTTCTTCCGGCGAGTTTCCGGCGAACTTCCGTCGATCGTCCGATGAACCCTCGGTGATTCTCCTGCAAACTTTCGGCAAACTCCTGGACTTGCGAGGATAAACTTGGTGAGTTCCGACGAGCTTCTTTGGCAAGCTTATGGACTTCTCGGATTCGTTCCCGTAGAACCTCCGACGATTGTCCGAACTTCCGTCGAGCTCTCGAACTCCGAACGTGATCATTGTCATGACTCCGGCACAACTCCTGCTGCATGTCTTACTTTTATTGTAGTTAATCCTGCACACTTATCTCAACATATAGGTTAGACAACAAATGACAATTGACTTCATCATCAAAATTCGAGATTCAACAATCTCCCCCCTTTTGATGATGACAATCAATTGATAATGGAGTTAACCTTAACTCCCCCTGTCTATATGCCATACTTGAGATAAGTCATTCTTGAATTCAAGACCTAAGAATTAAAGTGACATTTCTGAAGATGATGTCATAACAATTTTGAATGAATGTAATTGAAGCAACTCATCATATTGTAAGATATCAACATGTAAAGTTGTGAAGTAAGATTTTGATATCATTACATGATGTACATATTTCAAATATTTTAGCAAATGTACACATTTCAAATATTGTAGCAATTGTTGCATTTCTATATATGGCATATGTTCATATATCTCTTGATGATGCAGGCATGTCATAATCATAGCATTAGTGTTTATAGCATCAATTCATATATTTCTCCCCCTTTGTCATCAACAAAAATCATGGTAGATGTGATACTAGGAGAACAATATAAGCAAGTTATTATCAAGCATATAAAGGAAGGCATGATATGTATAATGCTTTGAATACTTCTTCTCCTTTTTTTTTTTTTTGTTATAATCCTTTGTGCATGAAGGAGGAAAGTCATTTTATCAAATCCATTTCAAAATATTTTTCATAAGAGTGTATTTGATTTTTGTCATTCCAACTGTTGAGCGAATCCGAAAATGAGATGAATTCTTCCATGCATTCGGACAAGATTATGCTACAGTTTTTCAAAAATTAAAACATTTCAACACATGGCAATAAAGTGATTTGTTCATTCAATAAAGTCCGAAAAATAATTTTGACTGGTTTATCTATTCAGACACATCAACATTCCTAATTCTCTTCTTATGAAATCAAATTGTTCTTCACTTAGAGGTTTTGTAAAAATGTCAGCTAGTTGATGTTTAGTATCAATGAACTCTATGGTTACGTCATGATTAGTAACATGATCTCGTATAAAGTGATGTCTAATATCAATGTGTTTTGTTCTTCAGTGTTGTATAAGATTCTTAGTCAAGCATATTGCACTTGTGTTATCACATTTAATGGGAATATTTTTAAGATTAACTTTGTAATCTTCTAAGGTGTTTTTCATCCATACAACTTGTGCACAGCATGCACTTGCTGCAATATATTCAGCTTCGGTTATTGATAGTGCAATCGAGTTGTGTTTCTTAGATGACTAGGAAACAAGGGCATGTCCTAAAAATTGACATGATCCTGATGTGCTTTTTCTATCTAGTTTATAGCCAGCAAAGTCCGCATCAGCATAAGCAATTAACTCAAAATTCTTTGATTTTGGGTACCATAATCCTAGATTTGTGGTACCATTAAGATATCTAAGTATTCTTTTAACTGCTTTGAGATGATATATCTTAGGGTTTGATTGAAATCTAGCACAAAGTCCTACACTGAACATGATGTCTGGTCTGGTTGCAGTGAGGTAAAGTAAACTTTCTATCATACCCCTATAAGTTTTTTGATCGAAGCTTTCTCCACTTTCATCAATTTCTAACTTAGTGGAGGTGCTCATAGGAGTGTTAATAGCCTTTGAGTTGTTCATATTAAACTTTTCTAATAAATTCATAGCATATTTAGTTTGACTAATAAAGATGCCATTGCTTAGTTGTTTGATTTGCAAGCCTAAGAAGAATGTTAATTCTCCCATTAAGCTCATTTCGAATTCAAGACTCATAGTTTTAGCAAAAGATTCACAAAGAGATTCATTTGTAGAGCCAAAGATAATATCATCAACATAAATCTGAACAATGAGAAAATTATTTTCAAAATTCTTGATGAACAATGTAGTATCAACCTTGCCTTTTGTGAAATTATTTTCGATAAGAAAAGAACTAAGTCTCTCATACCAAGCCCTTGGGGCTTGTTTTAAACCATAGAGAGTTTTAGTTAATCTAAACACATGATTAGGGAGGCTATTATTTTCAAATCCAAGAGGTTGTTCAACATAAACTTCTTCGGAGATAAAGCCATTTAGAAAAGTGCTTTTAACATACATTTGAAACAGCTTAAAATTATTACTACTAGCGTAGGCAAGGAGCATCCTTATGGCTTCCAATCGAGCCACAGGAGCGAAGGTTTCTTCGTAATCGATACCTTCTTCTTGGTTGAAACCTTTGGCCACTAATCTAGCCTTGTTTCTAACCACGATACCATTTTCATCTTGCTTGTTTCTGAAGACCCATTTAGTACCAATAACTAAATGGTCATTTGGCCTAGGAACAAGATTCAACACCTTATTTCTCTTAAATTGATTCAATTCATCTTGCATTGCGATAATCCATGAATCATCTTTCATGGCTTCGTCAACACATTTGGGTTCAATTTGGGAGAGAAAGGCGGTGTTCGCACAAAAATTTTTAAGAGAATATCGTGTTTGAACCCCCTTTGACATGTGTCCTAAAATTAGCTCCTTGGGATGAGCATCTACATACTTCCAATCCTTGGGTAAGGATGTTTCGGAAGTGGGTGCATCCAAGTTGCTATTTGGAGAAGGGGTTTCATTTAAATTCAAGGAATCAAAATTAACATAATCATCAAAATCGTTTTTCCTAATTTCGGAAACCTCATTGAAAACAACATGAATGGATTCTTCAATAATTAATGTTCTTTTATTGAAGATACGAAAAGCTTTAGAAACTAAAGAATAACCAAGAAAGATTCCTTCATCGGATTTAGCGTCAAATTTTCCTAAGTTATCTTTTTCATTCAAGATAAAGCATTTACACCCAAAGACTTTAAAATATGAAACATTGGGTTTTTTGTTGTTCCATAACTCGTAAGGAGTTTTGGTGAGTAAGGGTCTAACTAGAACTCTATTCAAAATATAGCATGTAGTGTTTATAGCTTCGGCCCAAAAATATTTGGGTAGGCTATGTTCATTCAACATGGTTTTTGCCATTTCTTATAAATTTCGATTTTTTATTTCTACTACTCCATTTTGTTGAGGATTTCTTGGAGTAGAGAAATTATGGTTGTATCCATTGAGTTCACAGAATTCTTGGAAATCATGGTTTTGAAATTCTCCACCATGATCACTTCTAATTGACGAAATCATAGAACCCTTCTCGTTTTGAACAAGTTTACAAAACTTGGTAAAAGATCTAAAGCATTCATTTTTCTATTTTAAGAAGTAAGTCCATGTGTATCTACTATAGTCATCCACAATGACGAAGGTGTATTTGCTACCTCCTAGGCTTGATGTAGAGATTGATCCGAACAAGTCCATATGGATCAATTGTAAGGGCCTAGAGGTGCTTATTTGATTCTTAGATTTGAAACTACCCTTAATTTATTTACCTAATTGGCAAGCATCACATACATTATCTTTGATAAACTTGATATCAGGAATTCCTCTTACAAGATCTTTAGATGATATTTGAGTGATTAGTTTCATGCTAGCATGACCTAATCTTCTATGCCATAGCCAAGCATCCTCATTCAAAGCCGAAAAACACATTTCATTACACAAATCATTGATGTCAAGAGTGTATATGTTATTTTGTTTTAATGCAACCATAGACATGTTTTTGTGTGGTTTTTCAATAATGTAAGCATTAGATTCGAATCTAATAATGTATCCTTTATCACATAATTGACTAATGCTCAAGAGGTTATGTTTTAAACCATCAACTAACAAAACATCTTCAATAAAGAAGTTGGATTTGTTACCTATGGTTCCTTTGCCAATGATTTTACCCTTGTTGTTGTCTCCGAAGGTGACATAGCCTTCGTCTATGCTAGTGAGCTTAGAGAATTGAGATGGATCTCCGGTCATATGCCTTGAGCATCCACTATCAAGGTACCATCTCTTGCTCATAGCTTGCGATGGTATGGGTTTCTACAAGAAAGGATAATTTTTAGGTACCCATTTGCATTTGGGTGCCTCAAAGATAGATCTACATTGTTTATCATGTTGCATAGAGTTTTTCATGGTTCCTTTAGGGACCCAAATTAATTTATTCGGACTAATCTTCTTAAATGGACAATAATGCATTTTGTGTCCAAGTTTGCAACAAAAGTTGTATTTGCTTTGGTGTCAAACATTTAAGATGGGGCCTCTTATGAAGGTGGTTGGATTTTGGTAAGGACTTCTCACAAATCCAATTCCACTTCTTTTGGGAATGTGACCCTTGTTTATAAGGATCATGTTTAATGACTTGCTGCCAACCTCGAATTTCTTCAAGGTGTCCTTAAGTAGCAAGTTTTCTTTTTGGAGAGTTTCTAGATCATGGCATTTGATGTATGAATTTAAACTATCATGATATTCAGTTTTTAACTTATCAAAATCACAAGTAAGACTATCTTGCTCCTTTTTTAGCAATTTGTATTTTCTATTGATAATCTTGCATTCATCAAATAAGTCATGGAAGGCATTTAATAATTCATCGAAAGATAAATCTGCATCTATTAAATTCGTTACCTCCTCTCCGATGGCCATTAGGGCGTAATGAGCAACTTGCTCGGTGTTGGACTCCTCTTCTTCGGATGCGCTCGAATCATCCCATGTTGCTTTGAGCGCCTTCTTCTTTGGTGTTCTCTTTTTGATTTGGGGACAATCACTCTTGTAGTGTCCCGGCTTTTTGCACTCATAGCAAATGACTTGGTCCTTTTTGGGTTCAAGTTTATTTTTTGTGTCATTTTTAAACTTGTTTCTTTTAATGAATTTTTTAAATTTTCTTGTTAGAAGTGCTAAGTCATCGTCACAGTCCTCATCACTTGAGTTTTCTCTCAAGTGGTCTTCTGAAGTTTTAAGTGACATATCCTTCCTGTTCTTTGGAAGGATGTCTTATTGCTCTTCATGAGCTTTGCAAGTCATCTCGTAGGTCATTAATGACCCAATTAGTTCTTCAAGAGGGAAGTTGTTTAGATCTTTCGCCTCTTGAATAGCAATGAATTTAGGATCCCAACTTTTATGAAGGGATCTTAGAATCTTATTTGCGAGCTCAAAATCTGAAAAACTTTTTCCGAATCCTTTTAGACCGTTGACGACATCCGTGAAAAGTTCAAAAGAGTCCTTTTAGACCGTCGCCAATAGTCTTACTCGGTTTCATCCGGAAAAGTTCAAAAGAGTGTAGCAAAAGATTGATTTTTGACTCTTTCACTCTACTTGTGCCTTCATGAGTCACTTCGAGTGTGTGCCAAATATCAAATGCGATTTCACAAATCGAAATACGATTAAACTCATTTTAATCAAGTGTACAAAATAAGGCATTCATAGCCTTTGCATTAAGAGCGAATGCCTTCTTCTCCAAATCATTCCAATCGATCATTGGAAGAGAAGACTTCGAAAAACCGTTTTCAACAAGATTCCAAAGTTCAAAATCCATAGAAATAAGAAAGATCCTCATTCGGGTCTTCCAATAGGTGTAGTCCGTCCCATTGAACATGGGTGGACATGTAATAGAAAGGCCCTCTTTGTTTCCGGCGTAAGCCATCTCTCTTGGGTTTTAATCCGTTTGAGAGTTAACCCCGCTCTGATACCAATTGTTAGGATCAAGAGCACTAAGAGGATCTTCCAATAGCCATCTCTCTTGGGTGAATTAGTGTAGCGAAAATATTTCAGCGATTAAAACCGAAAGCTGCGTTCGTTTGATAAAAACGATTTCGATGTAAAAGTCGATTCTAAGATTACTTTAACTTAAGATTAAGCGAGATGACGTTAAAGTGAATCTACAAAGGCAGTTTGCAGTTTATAATGAAAATCAGAATGCAAGCGCAAACTGAAATGCGATGTTCGTACGATAAAACTGGTTTACATCTAAATGTTAATTTTAAAGATACTGAACTTTGAGATATGTTTTAAAAACGTAAACGTAAACTGAAATGTAATGATTATAAGAAAAAGCCGATTTACGTCTAAACGCAGATTCGGAAAGCTCTGAACTTAGAAACTCGTTCGTAAAAGCGCAGAAGGCAATAGTTATTTAGGAGGTTTGCAGTAAAGATAAAATGCTCAATGTAAATGCAAATCGAGATTTAGAGTGGTTCGGTCAATCTTGACCTACTCCACTTTTGGCTTCCTCCACCGACGAGATCATCGATGTCAACTAGAGGCCTTATTTCAATAGGCGAAGGCCAACCACCCTTTTACAGTTTCACTCCTTTTGACGGGCTTAGGAGACAACCCTTATAGAAATTTTCTCTCCTCTCTTTACAACTCAAAACTTTGAAGAATAGAGGGAGGAGAACTTTTGGAATTTACAACAATTTTGAGCTCTAAGAATCATAGAAAGATGTCAAGATTTCGAGTGTTAGTTGCTCCTTTCAGTGCTGAATGGGTGGGGTATTTATAGGCCCCAACCCAGTTCAAATTTGGAGCTCAAAACTGTCAATTCCCGGAATTCCAGGATCAGGCGGTTGCACCTCCTGACTGGAGCGGTTGCACCGCTTGGCAGAGCTCGAAGACTACGCCTCTGGGCGGTGCCACCTCTGTTAGGGGCGGTTGCACCTCTCTGCCAGAGCTTGAAGACCAAGCTCAGGCGGTTGCACCTCCTGACTGGGGCGGTTGCACCGCCTACCAGAGCTCGAAGACCGAGCTCAGGCGGTGCTACCTCTTGTCAGGAGAGGTTGCATCGCCTAGTCTCGCTTGGAGACTGAGCCCAAGCGGTTGCACCTCCTGGCTGGGGCGGTTGCACCGCCTAGTCTCCCTGGGAGACTTAGCCCAGGCGGTGCTACCTCCTGGCTTGGGCGGTTGAACCTCCCACAGCAATCAGGGTCCGAATGGGTAGATCCATTCGGCCCAAATTGAGTCTTTCAGGGGCCCAATTGCCCGAAGATTAAGCTAATGGGATCACCTCCCATTTCCAACTTAATCATTGTGCTAACTACGATAAATTCTAAGACAATTTTTGCAGCTTGCTCCGGTGCGTCAATCGCTTCTTCCGGCGAGTTTCCGGCGAACTTCCGTCAATCATCCGATGAACACTCGGTGATTCTTCTGCGGACTTCCGGCAAACTCTTGGACTTCCGACGATACACTTGGCGAGTTCCGACGAGCTTCTTTGGCAAGCTTATGGACTTCTCGGATTCGTTCCAGCAGAACCTCCGACGACTGTCCGAACTTCCGTCGAGCTCTCGAACTCCCAACGTGATCATTGTCATGACTCCGGCGCAACTCCTACTGCATGTCTTACTTTTATTGTAGTTAATCCTGCACACTTATCTCAACATATAGGTTAGACAACAAATGACAATTCACTTCATCATGAAAATCCGAGATTCAACAGTTATCTCCAAAGGTGACATAGCCTTCATCTATACTAGTGAGCTTAGAGAATTGAGATGGATCTCCGGTCATATGCCTTGAGCATCCACTATCAAGGTACAATCTCTTGCTGCTAGCTTATGATAGTATATGTTTCTACAAGAAATGATGATTTTTAGGTACCCATTTAATTTTAGGTGCCTCAAAAACTAATCTAAATTGTTTATCACGTTGCATGGAATTTATCATGGTTCCTTTATGAACCCAAATTAATTTGTTTGGACTAACTTTCTTGAATGGACAATGATAAGTTCTATGTCCATGTTTGTAACAAAAGTTGCATTTGTTTTGGTGCGATACATGCAAGATAGGGTCTTTAATGAAGGTGGTTAGATTTTGGTGAGGACTTCTCACAAATCTGATTCCACTTCTTTTAGGAACGTGACCCTTATTTATAAGGATCATATTCAAAGACTTGCTACCAACCTCGAATTTCTTCAAGGTATCATTAAGTAGCAAGTTCTCCTTTTGGAGAGTTTTGAGATCATGGTATTTCTTACATGGAGCTAAACTTTCATTATGTTCAGTTTTTAATTTATCCAAATTATTAATAAGAATACCAGGCTCCTTTTTTAACAATTTATATTTTCTACTAATTGTTTTGCATTCATTAAACAAGTCATGGAAAGCATTTAACAATTTATCAAATGATAAATATGTATCAATTAAATTTGTTACCTCCTCTCCGATGGCCATTAGGGCATAATGAGCAAGTTACTCAGTGTTGGACTCCTCTTCTCTGGACGTGGTTGATTTTTAACTCTTTCACTCTATTTGTGCCTTCGTGAGTCACTTCAAGTGTATGCCAAATATCAAATGCAGTTTCACAAATCGAAACACGATTGAACTCATTTTTATCAAGCGAACAAAATAAGGCATTCATAGCCTTTACATTAAGAGCGAAAGTCTTCTTCTCCAATTCATTCCAATTGATCGTTGGAAGAGAAGACTTTGAAAATCCGTTTTCAACAATATTTCAAAGTTTAAAATCCATGGAAATAAGGAAGATCCTCATTCGGGTCATCCAATAGGTGTAGTCTATCCCGTTGACCTTCTTGGTTTCCGATGTATGCCATCTCTCTTGGGTTTTAATCCAATTGAGAGTGAACCCTGCTCTAATTCCAATTGTTGGGATCAAAAGCACTAAGAGGGGGGTGAATTAGTGTAGCGGAAAACATTCATTGATTAAAACGACGTTCGTACGATGAAATCATTTTCGATGAAAACCGTTTCGGAAAGTTCTTCAACTTAAGAGTAAATAGAAGTATAGTTGAGGTAAAGTAACAGAGGCAGTTTGTAATTAAGATACATAGCAGAATGTAAATGCAAATTGAGATTTAGAGTGGTTCGGTCAATCTTGACCAACATTCACTTTTGGCTTCCTCCTTTGACGAGGTCACCGACGTCCACTAGAGGCCTTCCTTCAATAGGCAAAAGCCAACCACCCTTTTTCAGCTTTACTCCTTTTGACGAGCTTAGAAGACAACCCTCACAGATTTTGACTCCTCTCTTGAATGATCAAAACTTAGAAGAAAAGAGGGAGAAGAACTTCTAGCCTTTTACAACAATTTTAAGCTCTCAAATTCCCAGAATAAATGCAAGCTTTTGATTTCCTTTCATGTAGGAAAGGGTGGGGTTTATATGGCCCCAAACTGGTTTGAATTTAGAGCTTAAAAGTGTCATCTCTCGAATTTCCAAGGTCCTAGCGGTACCACCACCAGAACTGGGTAGTACTACCGCTTAACACTGCTCGGAGACTGAGCTCAAGCGGTATCATCGCTTGATAGGGGTGGTACCATCGCCTGACAGGGGTGGTACCACCGCTTGACTTCGCTCGGAGACCGAGCTCAAGCGGTACCACCTCCTAATAGGGATGGTACCACCGCCTGACTTCGCTTGGAGATCGAGCTCAGGCGGTACCACCGCCTAACAAGGGCGGTACCACTGCCTGACTTCGCTCGGAGACTGAGCTTCTGGGCGGTGCCACCACCGGCCTGGAAATTTGGGTCCGAATTAGCTGATCCATTCGGCCCAATTTGGGTTTGTCAAGGGCCCAATTGGCCCCAGATTAAGTTAATGGGATCACCTCCCATTCCTAACTTAATCTTCATGCTAACTATGACATTTAAGACATTAATACTACAACTAATGTTTCGATGCATCAATCGCTTCTTCCGGTGAACTTCCGGTGAACATCCGACGAACCCTCGGTGATGCTCCGGCGGACTTCCGGCAAACTCCTGGACTTGCAATATTGCTCTTGGCGAGTTTCGACGAGCTTCTTTGGCAAGCTCTTGGAATTCTTGAATTTGTTCCTATAGAACCTCCGACAACCATCTGGACTTCCGTCGAACTCTCGAACCCCCAACATGATCTTGGTCTTGACTCCAGCGTTACACTTACTACAAGTCTTACTGCCATCGTAGTTAATCCTGCACACTTATCTCAACATATGGATTAGATAACCAAATGACAATTGACTTCATCATCAAAATCCGAGATTCAACAAATATCACCTAATGTCATCAGCTAGTCAATTCTGAGCATGGCCTCATGTGTTAGGATCGAGAGCACTAAGAGGGGGGGGGGTGAATTAGTGCAGCGGAAATCTTACAGCGATTAAAAACCAAAAGCTGCGTTCGTTCAAAAACTGTTATGATGCAAAAGCAAATTCTCAGTTTGTATCTAAGTGCAGTTTGCGTCTAAGCGCAGATTGCGTCTAAGTGCAGTTTTGCGTCTAAGCGCAGTTTACGTCTAAACTCAGATTTACGTCTAAACGCTGTTTTACGTCTAAACGCAGATTTACGTCTAAACGCAGATTTACGTCTAAACGCAGACTTACGTCTAAACGCAGTTTTACGTCTAAACGCAGATTTACGTCTAAACTCAGATTTACGTCTTAAACTCAGATTTACGTCTAAACGCAGATTTACATCTAAACGCAGTTTTACGTCTAAACTTTGAAACTTGTTTGTATACTCGCAGAAGGCAGTATGCAGTTGGAATCAAGACGTAAACGTGAACTGAGATCTGATGATTGAGCAAGGAAAGCCGATTTACGTTTGAATGCAGTTTTACGTCTAAATGCTGAAACTCGTTCGTAAAATCGTAGAGGAAAGTTTGCAGTTATCAATAGGATCAAAATGTAAGTATAAACTGCAAAGAAGCTCGTTCGTAAAAGCACGGAAGACAGTTCTGCAGAATCAAACGTAAACGTAAACAGTAACGTATGAAAATACGAATTTACGTCTGAATGCAGATTCGGAAGAACAGCACTTAGAACTTGTTCGTGAAAGCGCAGAGAGCAGTAGTAAAGAGGGAGGTTTGCAGTAATGATGAAGTGCTCGAAAATAAACGCAAACCAGAGATTTAGAGTGGTTCGGTCTGCCTTGACCTACTCCACTTTTGGCTTCCTCCACCGACGAGGTTGCCGACGTCAACTAGGTGCCTTCCTTCAATGGGCGAAGGCCAAACTGCCCTTTTACAATTTCTCTCCTTTTGACAGGCTCAGGAGACAACCTTTACAGACCTTTCTCTCCTCACTTTACAACCGAAAACTTGAAGAACAGGAGGAGGAAACTTAAAGGCTTTTCAACACTTTTGAGCTCTTAGAATCACAGAAAAGATCAAGATTTCGGTGTAGGTCTGTATCTTTTCAGTGCTGAATGGGTGGGGTATTTATAGGCCCCAACCCAATTCAAAATTCGAGCTCAAAACGATCAAATCGATCAAATCCCAGAATTCTGGGATCAGGCGGTTGCACCTCTCAACTGGAGAGGTGGCACCGCCTGGCAGAGCTCGAAGACTGAGCTCAGCCGATTGCTCTTCTCTGCCAGAGCTCGAAGACTGAGCTCGATGGTTGCATCACCTGGCAGAGCTCGAGACTTAGCTCAGGCTGATGCACCTCTCTGCCAGAGCTCGAAGACTGAGCTCGGTGGTTGCATCGCCTGGCAGAGCTCGAAACTTGAGCTCTGGCGGTGCAACCTCTTGGCTGGGGCGGTTGCACCTCCCAACCCCACAGCCCAGGCGGTTGCACCTCCTGGCTGGGGCGGTTGCACCTCTCAACCCCACAGCCCAGGCGGTTGCACCTCCTGGCTGGGGCGGTTGCACCTCCTGGTGCAATCTGGGTCCGAATGGTTCACTCCATTCGGCCCACTTTGAATCTTTTCAGGGGCCCAATTGCCCCAAGATTAAGCTAATGGGATCACCTCCCATTTTCATGCTTAATCATCGTGCTAACTACGATTAACTCTAAGACAACTTCTGCAGCTTTGCTCCGATGTGTCAATCGCTTCTTCCGGCGAGTTTCCGGCAAACTTCCGTCGATCAACCGATAACCCTCGGTGATCCTTCTGCGGACATCCGGCATACTCCTGGACTTTGCGACGATCCACTTGGCGAGTTCCGACGAGCTTCGCTTGGCAAGCTTCTGGACTTCTCGGATCTGTTCTCTCTGAACCTCCGACGACCGTCCGAACTTCCGTCGAACTCTCGAACTCCCAACGTGATCATGATCTTGACTCCGGCGCAACACCTGCTGCTTGTCTTACTCTTTATCGTAGTTAATCCTGCACAACAAAACAAAACTTCGATCGAGACAATTAATACTAAGCAATTAATCAAGTTGTCCGACATGTCATTGGTCCCTCGACGCTTCGTCCGATTCTTCGGCGCATCGTCCTCTTCTGCAGCCTATTGCCCAATCGGCCAGTTGACTCTACAACTCCGATATCCTTGGCACAATACCCGCTCTTCTTGGCCTGATGCCCGAGTCCACGGCCCGAAGCCTTCTGTCGATACGTCGACCGATCCACCGGCCCGACGTCCAATCTTCTGACATGTTCCTTCGGCACAACATGATTTTCCTGCTTTAATTGTCTCATCCTGATCGAAGCATCCTGCGTCACTCAAAACGCAGATTAAATCATAAACATATATCAAGTAGTTTCATCATCAAAATACGAGATTCAACAATCTCCCCCTTTTTGATGATGACAACCACTTGATGACGGAGTTAAACTTAACTCCCGGAGTTTAAACAAACTCTCCCTATCAATATGCCATATTGATAGAACCTTGAATTCAAACTGAATTCAAGTCATTGCAATATTCATCATGAATACTTGCAACACGTCAACATGAACATATGCATAAACATTATGCATCACATGTCATGTCATCAACATACTTTCATCAACATACTTCTCCCCCTTTGTCATCAACAAAAAGGAGAAGTATCACAATCAAGTGTTTGTGATATTGGTTCAACTCATTGCATGAAAAACATAATATCAAGTTTTATCATCATGCAAGTTTGCTAACATGAAAAATTACGATGTAAGCTTTTGATATCATAACGCAAACATTTCAAGTGTTTATCAATTGTAGCATTTCATCACATGGTAAGATATCAACGCGTAAAATTACGATACAAGCTCTTGATATCTTAACGCATGATGCAAACATGGCATAATGCAAGTTTGGCAATCATAGCATCAATTCATATATTTCTCACCCTTTGTTATCAACAAAACGGAGAACGATATAAGCAAATTTTAAGCATAAGTGCTTGTAATTATTCATGTCATAACTAGGTTCATGTCATTTTCCAACAGTGAGTGATAGGATATCAATTATACAAACATCTCAAGGAAAACATGACATGGAGATAGCTTTGAAAACTTCTTCCTTTTTTTGTTATTATCTTTTTGCATGAAGGAGGAAGACTATTTGTGATACATGCTATTTGTGAGTTTACTTCGAGTGAAGTTAGAATCGATGAGAGATTAAATCATGCTTCATTTTTACAAGGACCAAGATATGTATGTGAAATAAATCCTTGCAAGTAAAAACACTTTCATCCATATTCATCAAATCCATTTCTCAAAAAATATTTTTCACATGATGTGTGTATGAGAAATGTATTTGCTAGTTAATTACATATGTCAAAAATCAATGATATGAACTAAACTTGATATGACATATGCTTGTTAAGTTTGGAAGAGAGTGAACTTGATATGTTAGATTCAAGAGAATCCGAAAATGAAATTTGACTCTTTCTTCCATTCGGACAAGGTTTTGCTATAGATTTTCAAATACAATCATAAAGATAAGACATACTCATCATCATGATAGTATGATAGCAGGTTTACCATATACAAGCTAGCAAAAAATTTCTACATTTTAAGGCCCGCAAGCTAGCAATTTTGAGATGTTCAAGAAAGCAACTCTTGCTTCTTGATATATGCAAATTTGTCAAGTTTTGCTAGATGTGCAAGTTAGCATTTTTGCCTCTTGAGATAGGCAAGCTAGCAATCAAGTTTTTTCATCTTCTTGACTTGTACAAGCTAGCCATCTCCCCCTTTGTCATTGTCAACAAGGGAAAAACCCTTTACATCAATTTCTAAATCATGACAAAGGTAAGTAATCATTCTTATTTGTGCATCATTATAGTTTCAATGCACAAATTTATTAACATTACATTTCAAAAAATTTATGCATGATACCGAAAAATCAATCATCATCATGAGCATATCAAACATGATATTCAAGCATTCATGATATATCATTTTGGCAACATGATCATAGATATTCAAACGATGGTATCTAGAATTCATTACATCCTATTATGCATGATCATTAACTCCTCATTTGCATTATTTCATTTCATCTCATAAGGAATATCAAGAAGAGTTATTGGATGATGAGATAAGTATTTTATGAATACACAGAATATCATAAGTGTTTCATGTATTCATATTATCACATGAAGCATATTATCATTTTTAAGATTCATAATATGAATAATGTTATTACTATTTCATCAAAATCAGTTTCGAGATTCACATAATATCATGAAATCATTAATCTCGATAAAATGGGAAAAACATTTTCTTTTTAAGTGATTCTTTTAACACATCATAAAAAAGAAAAACTCATTCATAATTCAAGTGATTTACAAGATATCATAAATGAAATTATCACTTGTATTTCACCAAAATCGAGAACTCTAGAGTTAGAAAATGATTGAAGCATTTAATCTGATTGAAGAATGATTCATATTTAAAGTGTAGCATTTGTCAAATCTGAAATCATTAAGTATAACTTTAATATTTTCATTGCAACATTAAGCAAGGTTTCATTGAACATAATTTTGAATGATTCTTATAAATGCCTAAAACTTCTTTAGTTTATGATTGACTTTATAATAGCATGCTCAAATCTTTATTCTTATGTCAAAACCATACATTATAAACAAAGACAATGAAAAATATCAAGCCTTCCAGACAAAAGCCATGTATCGTCATTGAAAAGCAATATGAAAATCATCAAAATATACATTCTTGCTTCTCAAACACATAAATAAGATTAATCTCACTAGGTGTAAAATCATTAGATTTCTATCTTGCATTAACATAAGACATGCAATTTTCATTATCATTTTCAAGATTACAAGCATGATCATATTTTTGCATTTTCATTGTTAAATTATTAAAAATATAATTTTCAAGAAAATTTAAAGAAAAAGAAAAATGCATCATGAAAAGCATCATGTAATTTCGAAGTAAATTAGGGGGATTTCGATTACCTCATCATTGTAGGCTGTTAAGGCGTAGTTTGCCGCCTTGCTTATGTTGACTTTCTCTTCTTCGGAGGAGCTCGATTCATCCCAATTTTTGTTCTTCTTCTTGCGTTTAAAGCAAGTAGTTTGATTCTTTTTGCTTTTTAATTTTCGTTTCATCTGTAGTTTAAGTTCACCATTCGTTCATCGGTTTGGAGGGAAGTTGAAAACCGTTTTCAATGATATTCCATAAATCCAGATTTAGAGAAATTAAGAAAACTCTCATTCGAGTTTTCCAATAAGTGTAGTCCAATCCGTTAAAGAACGGTGGACGAAAGACCGAACAGCCCTCTTGAAAAGTCATTTCTCTCGGGTGTAAATCCGAAATGAGAAATACCCCGCTCTGATACCAATTGTTAGGATCGAGAGCACTAAGAGCGGGGTGAATTAGTGCAGCGGAAATCTTACAGCGATTAAAAACCAAAAGCTGCGTTCGTTCAAAAACTGTTATGATGCAAAAGCAAATTCTCAGTTTGTATCTAAGTGCAGTTTGCGTCTAAGCGCAGATTGCGTCTAAGTGCAGTTTTGCGTCTAAGCGCAGTTTACATCTAAACTCAGATTTACGTCTAAACGCTGTTTTACGTCTAAACGCAGATTTACGTCTAAACGCAGATTTACGTCTAAACGCAGACTTACGTCTAAACGCAGTTTTACGTCTAAACGCAGATTTACGTCTAAACTCAGATTTACGTCTTAAACTCAGATTTACGTCTAAACGCAGATTTACGTCTAAACGCAGTTTTACGTCTAGACGCAGATTTACGTCTAAACTTTGAAACTTGTTTGTATACTCGCAGAAGGCAGTATGCAGTTGGAATCAAGACGTAAACGTGAATTGAGATCTGATGATTGAGCAAGGAAAGCCGATTTACGTCTGAATGCAGTTTTACGTCTAAATGCTGAAACTCGTTCGTAAAATCGTAGAGGAAAGTTTGCAGTTATCAATAGGATCAAAATGTAAGTATAAACTGCAAAGAAGCTCGTTCGTAAAAGCACGGAAGACAGTTCTGCAGAATCAAACGTAAACGTAAACAGTAACGTATGAAAATACGAATTTACGTCTGAATGCAGATTCGGAAGAACAGCACTTAGAACTTTTTCGTGAAAGCGCAGAGAGCAGTAGTAAAGAGGGAGGTTTGCAGTAATGATGAAGTGCTCGAAAATAAACGCAAACCAGAGATTTAGAGTGGTTCGGTCTGCCTTGACCTACTCCACTTTTGGCTTCCTCCACCGACGAGGTTGCCGACGTCAACTAGGTGCCTTCCTTCAATGGGCGAAGGCCAAACTGCCCTTTTACAATTTCTCTCCTTTTGACAGGCTCAGGAGACAACCTTTACAGACCTTTCTCTCCTCACTTTACAACCGAAAACTTGAAGAACAGGAGGAGGAAACTTAAAGGCTTTTCAACACTTTTGAGCTCTTAGAATCACAGAAAAGATCAAGATTTCGGTGTAGGTCTGTATCTTTTCAGTGCTGAATGGGTGGGGTATTTATAGGCCCCAACCCAATTCAAAATTCGAGCTCAAAACGATCAAATCGATCAAATCCCAGAATTCTGGGATCAGGCGGTTGCACCTCTCAACTGGAGAGGTGGCACCGCCTGGCAGAGCTCGAAGACTGAGCTCAGCCGATTGCTCTTCTCTGCCAGAGCTCGAAGACTGAGCTCGATGGTTGCATCACCTGGCAGAGCTCGAGACTTAGCTCAGGCTGATGCACCTCTCTGCCAGAGCTCGAAGACTGAGCTCGGTGGTTGCATCGCCTGGCAGAGCTCGAAACTTGAGCTCTGGCGGTGCAACCTCTTGGCTGGGGCGGTTGCACCTCCCAACCCCACAGCCCAGGCGGTTGCACCTCCTGGCTGGGGCGGTTGCACCTCTCAACCCCACAGCCCAGGCGGTTGCACCTCCTGGCTGGGGCGGTTGCACCTCCTGGTGCAATCTGGGTCCGAATGGTTCACTCCATTCGGCCCACTTTGAATCTTTTCAGGGGCCCAATTGCCCCAAGATTAAGCTAATGGGATCACCTCCCATTTTCATGCTTAATCATCGTGCTAACTACGATTAACTCTAAGACAACTTCTGCAGCTTTGCTCCGATGTGTCAATCGCTTCTTCCGGCGAGTTTCCGGCAAACTTCCGTCGATCAACCGATAACCCTCGGTGATCCTTCTGCGGACATCCGGCATACTCCTGGACTTTGCGACGATCCACTTGGCGAGTTCCGACGAGCTTCGCTTGGCAAGCTTCTGGACTTCTCGGATCTGTTCTCTCTGAACCTCCGACGACCGTCCGAACTTCCGTCGAACTCTCGAACTCCCAACGTGATCATGATCTTGACTCCGGCGCAACACCTGCTGCTTGTCTTACTCTTTATCGTAGTTAATCCTGCACAACAAAACAAAACTTCGATCGAGACAATTAATACTAAGCAATTAATCAAGTTGTCCGACATGTCATTGGTCCCTCGACGCTTCGTCCGATTCTTCGGCGCATCGTCCTCTTCTGCAGCCTATTGCCCAATCGGCCAGTTGACTCTACAACTCCGATATCCTTGGCACAATACCCGCTCTTCTTGGCCTGATGCCCGAGTCCACGGCCCGAAGCCTTCTGTCGATACGTCGACCGATCCACCGGCCCGACGTCCAATCTTCTGACATGTTCCTTCGGCACAACATGATTTTCCTGCTTTAATTGTCTCATCCTGATCGAAGCATCCTGCGTCACTCAAAACGCAGATTAAATCATAAACATATATCAAGTAGTTTCATCATCAAAATACGAGATTCAACAATCTCCCCCTTTTTGATGATGACAACCACTTGATGACGGAGTTAAACTTAACTCCCGGAGTTTAAACAAACTCCCCCTATCAATATGCCATATTGATAGAACCTTGAATTCAAACTGAATTCAAGTCATTGCAATATTCATGACTGAATGCAGTTTTACGTCTGAATGCAGTTTTACGTCTAAATGCTGAAACTCGTTCGTAAAATCGTAGAGGAAAGTTTGCAGTTATCAATAGGATCAAAATGTAAGTATAAACTGCAAAGAAGCTCGTTCGTAAAAGCACGGAAGACAGTTCTGCAGAATCAAACGTAAACGTAAACAGTAACGTATGAAAATACGAATTTACGTCTGAATGCAGATTCGGAAGAACAGCACTTAGAACTTTTTCGTGAAAGCGCAGAGAGCAGTAGTAAAGAGGGAGGTTTGCAGTAATGATGAAGTGCTCGAAAATAAACGCAAACCAGAGATTTAGAGTGGTTCGGTCTGCCTTGACCTACTCCACTTTTGGCTTCCTCCACCGACGAGGTTGCCGACGTCAACTAGGTGCCTTCCTTCAATGGGCGAAGGCCAAACTGCCCTTTTACAATTTCTCTCCTTTTGACAGGCTCAGGAGACAACCTTTACAGACCTTTCTCTCCTCACTTTACAACCGAAAACTTGAAGAACAGGAGGAGGAAACTTAAAGGCTTTTCAACACTTTTGAGCTCTTAGAATCACAGAAAAGATCAAGATTTCGGTGTAGGTCTGTATCTTTTCAGTGCTGAATGGGTGGGGTATTTATAGGCCCCAACCCAATTCAAAATTCGAGCTCAAAACGATCAAATCGATCAAATCCCAGAATTCTGGGATCAGGCGGTTGCACCTCTCAACTGGAGAGGTGGCACCGCCTGGCAGAGCTCGAAGACTGAGCTCAGCCGATTGCTCTTCTCTGCCAGAGCTCGAAGACTGAGCTCGATGGTTGCATCACCTGGCAGAGCTCGAGACTTAGCTCAGGCTGATGCACCTCTCTGCCAGAGCTCGAAGACTGAGCTCGGTGGTTGCATCGCCTGGCAGAGCTCGAAACTTGAGCTCTGGCGGTGCAACCTCTTGGCTGGGGCGGTTGCACCTCCCAACCCCACAGCCCAGGCGGTTGCACCTCCTGGCTGGGGCGGTTGCACCTCCCAACCCCACAGCCCAGGCGGTTGCACCTCCTGGTTGGGGCGGTTGCACCTCTCAACCCCACAGCCCAGGCGGTTGCACCTCCTGGCTGGGGCGGTTGCACCTCCTGGTGCAATCTGGGTCCGAATGGTTCACTCCATTCGGCCCACTTTGAATCTTTTCAGGGGCCCAATTGCCCCAAGATTAAGCTAATGGGATCACCTCCCATTTTCATGCTTAATCATCGTGCTAACTACGATTAACTCTAAGACAACTTCTGCAGCTTTGCTCCGATGCGTCAATCGCTTCTTCTGCAGCCTATTGCCCAATCGGCCAGTTGACTCTACAACTCCGATATCCTTGGCACAATACCCGCTCTTCTTGGCCTGATGCCCGAGTCCACGGCCCGAAGCCTTCTGTCGATACGTCGACCGATCCACCGGCCCGACGTCCAATCTTCTGACATGTTCCTTCGGCACAACATGATTTTCCTGCTTTAATTGTCTCATCCTGATCGAAGCATCCTGCGTCACTCAAAACGCAGATTAAATCATAAACATATATCAAGTAGTTTCATCATCAAAATACGAGATTCAACATCATGATCATCAGGCGGTAGGAGGAAGAAATCTGCAATTATCTCTTGGTTCTGCAACAATAGTTTCAACTGTGGCCACCTATGATCACACTTCAAAATCCGTCCGTCGGTGACCTTAATGTCAAACATATTGCAATTCTCGATAGGTAAGGCTATCTGGACAGCAACCTTACTATTTAGGAAGTTATTAGTGCTGCCCATGTCGATGAGAACAGTGATCGGTTATTGTTTGAGAAGGCCTCCAACTTTCATCGTTTGCGTGTTTGAGTAGCCGGCTAGTGCGTGTACTATAATGTCGGTTGGTTGTGGCTCTTCTTTTGCATCTTCTTTTTTATGTTCAAGGCTCTCTTCTGAATGTTCAATGACCTCTTATTCTACTAGTTCAATCATAAGAAGTCTCCCTATTCTACAGCGATGCTCGCGGCTCGACGGCTCATCGCAGTGCAAACATAAACCCTTCACAGATCGCTCCCGAAGTTCTTCTCTTATCAAAATTTTTGGTGTAGGGACTTGGTTGATAGTAGGGGGATTGAGGGCTTCGATATTTCTGGTTGGGGAGCAACCCTAGTCCTCCGAGCTTCATGGTTCAATCGCTTCTCTTGAATCGTGCGAAAGATATGGCTGTCATAAGCGTATAAAGTTGTCACGCTTTAACTTCTCCCCGGATCTCCGGCTTCAAGCCCTTAATGAAGGTCCCCAATAGCTATTTTTGAGACCAATCATGAGTTTGATTAGATAACCTTTCAAACCTGGTTTGGTACTCTTGAATAGTAGAGGTTTGTCAGATCTTTGCTAGTTGTCCGTGAATGTTCTTGTAATCGGTTGGTCTGAAGCAGATCAGTAGTCCTTCTTTGAATTGTCACCATAAGAGGACTCCATGAGTATATTCAAACCAGTCAAACCACTGTATGGCATCCCCTTTAAGATGTATAGATACAATTTTCACCATAGATGCATCCGCGGTTTTGTGGTACCGAAAATATCGCTCCGCGCATGACATCCAACTAATCGGGTCTCCTTTTTCCAATCTAGGGAAGTCTACCCTCATGCTTGGATAGTTGGGATCGATTATAGAACCTCCCTTCTCTTGGAAGTCATCTCTTCAGGCTTGGTGTGATTGGTTAGAGCTCTTCTCTTGATGTGATTTCTTCAGGTTTGGTGGTTGGCCCAAACTGAGTTCGGTAAAGAGAGTCTGAATCTTATCTTCCATTCGTGCCTTGAAGGCTTCGAATTTAGTATTGATTGCCTCCTTAGATGCCATAGTATATGCCTCCAAATTTGTGATGTTAAGATCTCTCTTTTGTTGTCGGGTTAAAGGTATGTATAAATTGAGAGAAGTGATGGTCGAAAGGGTTGGTGGATTGGTGGATGTAGGCTGCGGTTTAGGCTTCTTTTGTGGCTGTTTTGGGTACAGTTTGAGGGTGTCGTTTGGTGGAGTTTTAGATCTATGGTAGATGGCAGCAAAGGTTTGATAGAAATCAATGGAAGTTGCTGCAAATATGTGCTGTCTTGTAAGAGCAGAATTGTCATCGAAGAAACAGCGGTTTCTCGATGAAATTTCCACTAAAAACTTGAGAGATTTAAGAAGGGAATTGACAGAAAAAATCTCAGTTTATATGGTAGTGAGGATGTCCAATTTAATCAAGAATGTTTTGGCAGTATTATAGCAAAAAAATTGGTGCAAGTTGCGATAGCAGAATTCTCGTCGAAAAATTTCAGCAGTTTGTGACGAAAATTTCGACAACACAAAATCATTTTTAGTAATAAATTCCTCAATAGATCAATATTA
Source organism: Musa acuminata AAA Group (assembly GCF_036884655.1). NCBI lineage: Eukaryota > Viridiplantae > Streptophyta > Magnoliopsida > Zingiberales > Musaceae > Musa > Musa acuminata. Next base: position 15,182,126 of record NC_088353.1, on the reverse strand, counting down.
GATAGAAGCCAAGATGATATATGAAGTGTATAAGAAAGTTCATTCAAAAAGGATTGCAAATAGATCGGTTAAGGCAACAATATATGGCTAAAATTTTCTACAGATTTTCAAGTATAGCAGATTGGACGTAAAAGATCAGTAGTTTATATTAAAAAATTTTCAACAAAATGAAAGGAAAATCTACTATTAGGAATGTCAAAGCTATCATATAAATTTCGTATAAATTTGGATAGAAAAAACATAGTAGCAAGATCAAACAAACTGTGCTATGCGGTAAGAATTTTATGGTGCAGATTTTCAAGTATAGCAGTTTAGACGTAAAAGATCAATAGTTTATATTGAGAATTTGTTGACAAAACCAAATGGAAATCTGCCGTTAGGAAGTATCAACGTTTTCATAAAAATTTTGTAACGATTTGGATAGAAAAATATAGTAGCATGATCAAACAGACTGTGCTATGCAGTTGGAATTCTGCAATGTATCTTTCGTCATAGAGATGAAAACTTTGTGACGAAAAGTTTATGCAGCAATTTTCGAACAATTTTTTATTATTATTTTTGAATAAGGATAACTAAATTACAGTAGTAGTAAGGTAGGAAACCATAACCTGTTGCAATTCATGGGGAGCTCAAAGGATAATCTGCGGTGGTGGAGATGACGGTGGAATTTGGTGATGATCTTTTAAGCAATTGTGGGAATTGCTTTGGGTGGTTGTGGAGGGCTGATGGATAGCTGTGGAAGGGCAACGAGACACCAAGAATGCTGCTCTGATACCAGGTGTTTGAGCCCTTGCAGATTCTAAACGTGGGGTTGATCTTTTTAGGGGATCGACCTCCTTAGAACTCTATAGGGGTTCCTTCCTCTAAGTTGCTGCTCAAAAGCTACAGAAAAGATTCATCTCTTGCTTATCAAAAGAGGATGAATATATAGCTATTTACAAGGTTTCTAAACCCTAACTCCTAATAGGACTCCTACTCAAGACCCCTATTCCTTTACAACTCCTAATTCGTCTCTAAGTAATAACCTTCAAACCCTAGCCAGCCTCTTCACCTCTTTAATAGGGGTCAACTTAGGTAGGTTTTAGATGAATACCCCTTTCAATTAGGACTCTCCTAGCTAGAGTCCTAACAAAATCCTACTAACTCAATTAGGGTCCAACTAGGCCCTAAACAGGGCTGAATTGGGCCGATTGGATGGCCCATTCAACTACTTGGAGCCACGTCAGGTGGTGGCATGACCCAGATTGGGCAATGGAATCGCTTGAGGCTCACTCTCCTAGGTGGTATGGGCTATTAGGATCAAGAGGGCACTAAGAGAGGGGGGTGAATTAGTGTAGCAGAAAACATTTTGATTCTCGTATAAAATATTTCGTACATTCGAAGGAAATCGATTCAGAAAGATAGAAACTTTAAAATGTAAGAGAGTGTAAGTGTAGTGAAAGCAAGATGAGGAGAAGAAGCACTTTGCTATGAAATGATTTGCAGTTAAAGAAAAATGATCAAAACGAAAAGCAAACCAGATTTAGAGTGGTTCGATCAACGTGACCTACATCCACTTTCGGATTCTTCCTCCGATGAGGTCTCTGGTGTCCACTAAAGGTCTTCCTTCAATAGGTGAAGACCGAACACCTCTTTACAATACTTTCTCCTTTTCTTGGGTTTAAGAGATGAACCCTTACAAGTCTCAATCCTCTTTCTTAGATGGTTACAAGGTTAAGAGATGGAGGAGAACTCCAACTTTTCCAACACTTTAAGACTAAACACTTTTAGATTTAGCCAATAGTTTTATTCCCTTTCATGCAGAAAATGGTGGGGTTTTTATAGGCCCGAATGGCTTCAAAATTGAAGCAAAAAAGTATCACATCCCCAGAATCTTGGGTACTAGCGGTACCACCGTCGTTACTAGGCGGTACTACCGCCGTTGATATATCCCTGGGCAGTACCACCACCGAACAAGGGCAGTACCACTGTTGGCAGTACTGCTGTTGGTGTTACCACCGCCTATTCTAGGTGGTACGAGCACCCAAGAATCCAGGGGCACTGCTTTCCAAGCGGTGCCACTGCCGGCCCTATTTTCAGGGGATGAATTAGGTGCTTAATTCGACCTAATTCAGCCCTGTTAAGGGCCCAATTGGCTCATAATTAAGTTAGTGGGATTACCTCTTAATCCTAACTTAATTTATGCTCTAACTATGATAATTAAGACACAATTTATGGTGCTTCTTATTCTGGTGCGTCAATTGCTCTTCTGACGTACTTCCAGCGAACATCCGATGAATTCTCGGCAATGTTCCGGCGGACTCTCGGCAAGCTACTGGACTTTACGATGATCTTGTTGGCGAGTTCTGATGAGCTTCTATGGCAAGCTCCTAGACTTCTAGGTTGGTTCCCATAGAACTTCCGACGAACGTTTGGACTTCCGTCGAACTCTCGAACTCCCAATGAGATCTTGATCTTGACTCCGGCACAATATCTGCTTTATATCGTACTGCCATCGTAGTTGATCTTGCATACTTTTCTCAACATATAGATTAGATCAAACAACTTATAATTAACTTCATCATCAAAATCCGAGATTCAATAATCTCTCTCTTTTTTATGACAACAATCAATTGATGACGGAGTTAACCTTAACTCCCCTTATCTATATGCCATACTTGAGAAAAGACATTCTTGAATTTAAGGCCTTTGAATTCAAGAAACAAATTGATAAGTTAAGTTCATTTAAATTTATCAATACACATATCATGATTTTTATCATGATTTAACATTCTCAAAATGATGTCTAAGCATGACATCCATTTTTCAAGTATGGTATTTCAAATATGAAAGATGACAAAGATAGCAATTTACTATTCTATGACAATATATCAATTACAAAATAGTAAGTTAGGCTCTAGATATCTTATCATAATAAAAGAAATTGATCAAGCAAACATTTCAAGTATATATGATGAAATACATTGCATACATTTATCATCAATTTACCATATTTTGGTATTATTTCTCCCCCTTTGTCATCAACAAAAAGGAGAACAATTCAACAATGTAAATATGATAAAAATTCATGTCACATTTCAAATTGTAAAAAAAATTCATATGAATCATATTTCAAGCATTCATGGCATGGTATTATTCAAAAGTTCTTAACATCAAAAGTTATAATTATTAAAGAGATAGCTTCATCAACTTCTCTCATTTTATTTTTCATCAAAACTTTGCATGAAGAAGGAAAATCCATTGAGAACCAACTTTGAATGAAGTTAAAAATGATAAAAGAGTTTCATTAAATCATGCTTCAATTTTCACAAGGATCAAGATATTCATGTTCATCTCATAAAAAAGAATCATAAAAATTCTTCCTTCATTAAGAAAGAATTCATGTGAAAGAATCATCATATGAAGGATAAAAAAATTCCATGAATAAGCCTTCATAATGAGAGGATCATCACATCAAATCCATTTCTCAATAAAAATTCACAAGAGATAAACCTATGAGAGATGCATTTGTCAATTAATTCCATGTATAAAAAATAATTAAGTGATTGAGCAAGGGTATGAAGTAAATTTGATATAAAGGAAGATAAAAATGAAATAAGCTCATGAAAGCTCCATTCAAGGAAGATAGTCCGAAAATGATATACATCAAATTCATGCATTAGGACAAATTAACATTCCTAATTCTCTTCTAATAAAATCATATTATTCTTCACTTAAAGGTTTTGTAAATATATCGGCTAATTGATGTTTTGTATCAATAAACTCTAAGATTACATCATGATTATTAACATGATCTTATATAAAGTGATGCCTAATATCAATATGTTTAGTTCTAGAGTGCTGAATTAGATTTTTTGTTAAACATATTGTACTTGTGTTATCACATTTTATGGGAATATTTTTAAGATGAATCTTATAATCTTCTAAAGTGTTTTTTATCCATACAACTTATGCACAATATGCACTAGCTGCAATGTACTCAGCTTCAGTTGTAGATAATGCAACCGAGTTTTGTTTCTTGGAAGACCAAGAAACAAGTACATATCCTATAAATTGACATGTTCCGGAGGTGCTTTTTCTATCTAATCTACATCTAGCAAAATCCGCATCAGCATAAACAATTAGCTTAAAGTTCTCGGATTTTGGATATCATAATCCTAGATTTGTGGTTCCTTTAAGATATCGAAGTATTCTTTTAACTGCTTTGAATGAGATATCTTAGGATTAGATTAAAACCTAGTACAAAGTCCTACACTAAACATGTTATTTGGTCTAGTTGCGGTGAGGTAAAGTAAACTTCCTATCATACCCCTATAAGCTTTTTGATTAAAGATTTCTCCACTTTCATCAAATTCTAACTTAGTGGAGGTGCTCATAAGAGTGTTGATAGCATTTGAGCTATCCATATTAAACCTTTTTAGCAAATCTAAAGTATATCTTGTTTGACTAAGAAAAATACCATTACTTAGTTGTTTGATTTGTAAGCCCAAAAAGAAAGTTAATTCCCCATCAAACTCATTTCAAATTCATAACTCATACTTTTAGCTAATGATTCACATAGAGATTCATTTGTAGAACCAAAAATGATATCATTAATATAAATTTAAAAAATAAGAAAATTATTTTTAAAATTTTTGATAAACAATGTAGTATCGACCTTGCCTTTAGAGAAATTATTTTTGATAAGAAATGAGCTATGCCTCTCATACCAAACCCTTGGGGCTTGTTTCAATTCATAGAGAGCTTTAGTCAATTTAAATACATGATTAGGGAGATTATCATTCTCAAATTCGGGAGATTGTTCAACATAAACTTCTTCGAAAATAAATCCATTAAGAAATACACTTTTAACATTCATTTGAAACAACTTAAAATTATTACTACTAGCATAAGCAAGGAGCATCAATATGGCTTCTAATTGTGCCACAGGAGTGAATGTTTCTTCATAATCGATACCTTCTTCTTGGTTGAAACCCTTAGCCACTAATCTAGCCTTGTTTCGAACCACGATACCAAATTCATCTTGTTTGTTTCTAAAGATCCATTTAGTACCAATAACTAAATGTTCACTTGGCCTAAGAATAAGCTTCCACACCTCATTTCTCTCAAATTGATTCAACTTCTCTTGCATTGCAATAACCCATTAATCATCTTTCAAGGTCTCGTCAATACACTTAGGTTCAATTTGAGAGAAAAAAATAGTGTTTACATAGAAATTCTTAAGAGAGGAACGAGTTTGAACCTCTTTAGATGTGTCTCCTATTATTATCTCCTTAGGATGAGCTGTAATATCCATCACTTTTGAAAATTTATCAATAAGGATTTATATGTAATTTGGAGGACCTATATGTAAATATAAAAATTTCAAGGACTAAACTGTTAAGTTGCAAAAAGAAAAAAATAAAGAAAATAAAAAATTTTGGTTTTATCCCACCGCCTCCGACGCTCTCTGTTTCTCGAGAAACAGAGAGTGGAGAGATGGGGCGTGGGAAGAAGAAGAGAGGAAGAGGAGGGAGAAGAGAAGAAGAAGAAGAAGAAGAAGAATAAGAAGAAGAAGAAAGGAGGATAGTTGCGGCAAGGCTGCAGCGAGGAGGTGTGTGGCGTTGGGGAGGAAAAGGGAAGTGGAGAAGAAGAGAAGGAGAAGAAGAGGGAAAAGAGAGGGAAGAGGGAGAGGAGCGAGAGGTGGCAGCAGCTAGTGCTGCAGCACCTCTGTTTCCTGCAGGTGGAAATAGAGGAGAGGTGTGGGGCGTTCGAAGAGGAGAAGAAGAAGAAGAGGAAGAGAAGAAGAAGATGAAGCAGGAGAACAGGTTTGATACCTCTGTTTCCTGCAGAGGAAACAGAGGAGAGGGTGTGTGTGACGCCGGGGAGGAGGAGGGAAGAAGAAGAGGAGAAGAAGAGAAGGGAAAGGAGGAGCTGCGGCTGCGGCAGTGGCAGCTGCAGTTGGAAGAGAAGGAGAGGAAGAGAAGGTGAGGAAGAAGAGAAGAAGAAGAAAGGAAGGAGAAGGAAGAGGAGAAGGGAAAGAAGCAACTGCGGCTGCGGCTGTGGCAGTTGCAACTGTGGCAGGGAAAGAGGAAGAGGAAGGAAGAAGGGAAGGAGAGGAAGAAGAGAAGGGGAAGACGGGGCTGCGACGATGGTAGCTGCAGTTGGAAGAGAAGAAGGAGAGGAAGATAAGTAGGGGAGGAAGAAGAGGCTGCGGTTGTAGTGGTTGCGGCCATGGCTGCGACTGCTACTATTGCAGCTAGGAAGGAAAAGAAATGAAAGGGGGAAAAAGGGCCAGCGGATGGGATTGCGGCCGCAGCGGAAGCAACTGCGTATGCAGCAGCTGTGTATGTGAAAGAAAGGGAGGAAGAAGGTAGTGCGGTGGAAAGGGCTGCGATTGTGGCAGCAGCTGCAACGGTGTCTGTGGCAGCTGCGTTTGGGAAAGAAAACAAAGGAATGATAGTAAGACAGAGCAGGTGACTATGCCTCTATGTTCTGCATGAGCTATAGTTGTGGTGGAAAAAGTGAAGACATGCACAAAATGAAACAGGGAGGGGATGGAGGAAAAGTAGAAAAAGGATTCGATCGTACACCATCTTTGAATCTTTGGATCAAAACCTTCAAAAGGCAAGTTTCCCGATCGTTTCTCCTTTAATTGTTCTAATCTTTCCTATTACAAGTGTCCTGATCTTTCCTTACTGTAATTTTATCTCTACATTTGCTTTGAATATAAGGAACTTTGAATTGTTCTAGCCTTGCATTTGATATATCTCCTGTTTAGACGAAACGATTAGAATCTGTGCAACATCTGAGATTCTGATCTTTCTAACTTTTTATGGTAATAACTTCATGTATTGACCTCTGATTTTGACAAATATTATGTGATAAAAATATAGACTCATAAACCTTTCTTTTGATAGATTATTTTAAGAATTCGGAGTAAGTCTACCTGCCCAAACTTCTGTTTCAAATGAGTCTACAGATTCTGCAAAACAGGGATCGTAATTTATGACCTTTTAATACTGAACTGCCTATAAGTCCCTATTGGAAATGTTGATTTATTCAAAGCTTATTTCATTGGAAACTAGACTCGTAGATCTTTCTTTGATACATGGATTTAATGATTTAGAGTCCAAATGCCTGCCCAATTTTCTGTTGAAACTAACTTTGTGAATTATGTAAAATTGAGATTTGTTCTTTGATCTTGGGGTACCAAATCTATTGTAACTCTTTGTTGGAAACTTCGATTCAAACGAGACTTATTTTATCTGAAAATAAATTGAAATATCTTTCTAAGGTAGCTTTCTTGAGTATATTGGAGCTCGATTGATAGTTTGAATCATTTATTCAATGTGCCTCTTGAATTCTGCCAGAAATCGAGCTTTGGTCGATTTCGCATATTCTGGTTTCATTCCTTTGGAAATTGATTTCATCTAACCTTCTTATTTGAATTGAGCTATATGTGATTGCTTGGAATTCTTATACACTCTTGCTTTCATTTTCTTTCAAATCTGAATACATTTGTGAAGGATTATGTTTGCATCGTATTGACTCATATAGGCATATGTATATCCCATTGATCCGCATTTGCTTTCGATATGTGCCTATTCCAGTTTCATTCTTTTGGATATTGAATTCATCTAACCTTCTTATTTGAATTGAGTTATATGTGATTGCTTTGAATCCTTGAATGCTCTTATTTTCATTTCCTTTCAAATCTGAATACAATTGTGAAAGATTATTGCTTATTTCGTATTGACTCGTAAAGGCACATGTACTTTTTGTTGTTCCGCGTTTGCTTTCGATATGTGCTATTCATTATTCATTCTATCCTTTTGTACTCTGGTGTTTGTGGGATATTGTGAACATTTGCCAGAAATGGTGAAGGGAGTTATGCATAGAGCTTGTGATGATCTATCGGACCTTATGACTTCACTCAGACGTGGGTAGATGGAGCTCCCAGACGTGGGAGACCTCCTAGACGTGGGAGATTAAGTTTGATGGTCATTCATAAATGGATGTACCATATTAAGTTATGGTCCCACTTCACCTTTTATATGTTTGATATGGTATCCAGAGCTTTGTTTATATGTTTCTATACATGCTTTGGATAAGAATGAAATTAATGCAACGTCAATTCGACGTTTGAGCTTCTATTTCATATTCGTTCTTTGAAATTCTCCGAAATGGTCCATACGCCATTGATATGTTCCGAAATGTTTCATTTATTATTGATATGCTCCGAAACATTTCATACGCCTTTGATATGCTTCAAAATGTTTCATTTGCTATTGTTATGTTCCGAAATGTTCCATTTGTCATTGATATGCTCCAGAACATTTAATACGCTATTGGTATGCTCCAATTACTTTGTGCTCTATTTGCTATGAACAGTTATGTTCTGAAATGTCCTATTTGCAATTGATATGCTCCGTAACATCTTGTATGCTATTGATATGCTCCAATTACTCTATGCTCCATCTGTTATGAACAAAATAAGTTTTGAATGATATGACACAAGATTTTGTATCGAATGAGATGGTATCCTTGAGAATTCTTGTATTCTGCCTTACATTATGAAATCTTACTTGTTTGAAACCGTTCCTTTTGTACTGAATATGCTTTGTCACTTGTTGAGCTATTTTTAGCTCACTCCGTTTTTATGTTAATCTTTCAGGTCGTTGTCACTTTTTAAGATGTTATGAATAGGGCTGAGGCAGTGGAGAGCTATTCAGAATTATGGGCAAGTCTTGTTGGTTATTATATTATTGTTATATAAGTATATTTTGTATGTAATGAAATGTTGTCGATAAATCGAAATGGATATATTGTGTAAAAGTGTTAGAAGATCTCTCTTATTTAGAATTTCAGAATGTTAATTCTAGTTTATGATGATATGAACTTGTGATAAATGATTGGAGTTATGATTATATAAATTGCATAGCTTGTGGATTTATAAATGTTGTTCATGTTTGTTAAGTTAGCTTGGATTGCCATAAATATGAATTATCGAGTGATGTGATATATGATTATAAACTACACAGGTTTTATAGATATGAATTTGATAGAATGTTTTTCAGTGTCCTCAAATGTTAGTTTGCAAATGGATTGGGTTGTGTTGAAAATTTTAATATCATGGATATGTTGAAGGGGCGTGACAGAGGTGGTATCGGAGCATGATTTGAGGATCACTGAAATATTTGATATGTTGACGTGCAAAATATATTGAGGTCTAGTGAACTATAATGATCAGTGGAAATTTTCTTTGATGTATTTTAGAAATCTAGGATGATGAGGACATTTGGTCCTCCTATTTCATTTGTTTCTAATTAATTAAGGGGAATGAAAGGATTGATCGGGGATATTGAATCAGAGTGGCGTAGCAAAAGCATGATGAACATAATTTCATTGGTGGTAGAAAAATGGATGATGCAAACAGAGAAGATATTTGGTGTACAAAATTGTTTTGATGATCAAAAGATTTCTTTTGCCACCTTATATTGGATGTAGAGGTTGATTATTAATGGGAACAAAGAAAATATTTTTTGAAGATCAATAGAAACAATGATAAGGACAAGTTTATCAATAAAAATATTATTGGAAATGAATCAGAAAGTAATACACAAAAGGGTTAAGACATTTGGATTTGAAATGGGAAGTCACCACAAAAGACTCAATCATGTGTGAATTACAAGTTAAATTATGAAACAAGTTTGTGTTTTTGGGTGACTGTAGTCTATTTTGTTTGTAGAAAGTTGGATCATAAAATAAAAGACTGCCCTTTGAACAATAAGAAAGAGTCACTACCTCATAAATCAATAGCCCATGTCAGAGTGTATGCTATCACTGAATATGATCCTAAAACTTCTGAATTTGTGGTCGAAGGTATTATGCATGTTTATGAAAGAATGCAAATATTTGTTTGACCATGGGTCCTATCTACGATTTGATTCGTAATATTTTGCTTATCACTTGGGCACTCAGCCTAGACCACTGTATTATGTGATATATGTAAATACAATCATTGGAAATTCTTTGATAACAGACTTGAATCTGGTCCTCTTGTTTGATTCTTATTGGAGAACTTGAACTTTTGCTGATTTAGTTCTCCTAGAGATTTGGAGTTGTGATATTATACTTGGTATGGATTGGCTATCTTCATATCATACCAGTATGGATTGGTATATAACAAATAATCACTGTTTATATATTAGATCAGTCCATCTTTTATTTTGAGAGTATTGGACATGATTTATCTCCTTGCCTAATGTATCCTAGGATGACTTGCTAGGATTACCTCCAAACGTGACTTTGTTTTTTATTTGGTCATTGGGACAATCCCAATATCTAAGCCTCTCTATAGAATGACATCATTTAAGTAAGTGGAATTGAAAAAGCAACTACAAGGACTATTAAATAAGGATTTTATTTGGCTTAGTATTTCATCATGGGGTGTTCCGGTGTTGGTTAAAAAGATGGATGGAAAATTGAGGCTTTATATTGATTATAGACAGTTGAATCAGGTGATCATAAAAAAAAACGAGTATTCTCTAACGTGACGACCTGTTTGATTAACTACAGGGTGCACAGGTATTTTCAAAGATTGATTGAAGGTCGGGTTACCATCTATTGAGGATCAAGGAGGAGAATATTTTGGTCACTCTTGGATAATTGTGTAATTGTATTGTATTGATGAAACTATTTGAGAGCAGGAGGAGGAAACAAAGAAATTATAATCCTCATCTTTTCATCGATTGAGCTATGACCAATTTAGAGGACTAAATTTTCTTTTTAGGGGGAGAGAGTGTAATATCCATCACTTTTGAAAATTTATCAATAAGGATTTATATGTAAATTGGAGGACCTATATGTAAATATAAAAATTTCAAGGACTAAACTGTTAAGTTGCGAAAAGAAAAAAATAAAGAAAATAAAAAATTTCGGTTTTATCCCATTGCCTCCGACGCTCTCTGTTTCTCGAGAAACAGAGATGAGAGCGATGGTGCATGGGGAGAAGAAAAGAGGAAGAGGAGGGAGAAGAGAAGAAGAAGAAGAAGAAGAAGAAGAAAGGAGGATAGCTGCGGCAAGGCTACAGCGAGGAGGTGTGTGGCGTTGGGGAGGAAAAGGGAAGTGGAGAAGAAGAGAAGGAGAAGAAGAGGGAAAAGAGAGGGAAGAGGGAGAGGAGCGAGAGTTGGCAGTAGCTAGGGCTGCAGCACCTCTGTTTCCTGCAAGTGGAAACAGAGGAGAGGTGTGGGGCGTTCGAAGAGGAGAAGAAGAAGAAGAGGAAGAGAAGAAGAAGAGGAAGTAGGAGAAGAGGTTGTGACACCTCTGTTTCCTACAGAGGAAACAGAGGAGAGGGTGTGTTTGACGCCGAGGAGGAGGAGGGAAGAAGAAGAGGAGAAGAAGAAGAGAAGGGAAAGGAGGAGCTGCGGCTATGGCGGTGGCAGTTGCAGCTGGAAGAGAATGAGAGGAAGAGAATGTGAGGAAGAAGAGAAGAAGAAGAAAGGAAGGAGAAGGAAGAGGAGAAGGGATAGAAGCAGCTGCAGCTGCGGCTGTGGTAGCTGCAGCTGTGGTAGGGAAAGAGGAAGAGGAAGGAAGAAGGGAAGGAGAGAAGAAGAGAAGGGGAAGAAGGGGCTGTGGCAGCGGCAATGGCGGCAGAGGCAGCGGCAATGGCGGCTGCGGCAGCGGCAATGGTAGCTGCAGCTAGAAGAGAAGAAGGAGTGGAAGATAAGTAGGGGAGGAAGAAGAGGCTGCGGTTGTTGTGGTTGCGGCCATGGCTACGACTGCGACTGCTGCAGTTGTAGCTAGGAAAGAAAAGAAAGGAAATGAGGAAAAAGGGGATGCAGACGGGATTGCGGCCGCGGCGGTAGCGACTGCGTATGCAGCAGTTGTGTATATGAAAGAAGGGGAGGAAGAAGGCAGTGCGGTGGAAAGGGCTGCGACTGTGGCAGCAGCAGCAGCGATGGCTTTGGCAGCTGCATTTGGGAAAGAAAACGAAGGAATGAGAGTAAGAGAGAGCAGGTGGCTATGCCTCTATGTTCTGCATGAGCTGCAGTTGTAGAGGAAAAAGCGAAGACATGCACAAAACGAAACAGGGAGGGGATGGAGGAAAAGTAGAAAAAGGATTCGAGCGTACATCTTCTTTGAATCTTTGGATCAAACCCTTCAAAAGGCAAGTTTCCCGATCGTTTCTCCTTTAATTGTTCTAATCTTTCCTATTGCAAGTGTCCTGATCTTTCCTTACTGCAATTTTATCTTTACATTTGCTTTGAATACGAGGAACTTTGAATTGTTCTAGCCATGCATTTGATATATCTCATGTTTAGACGAAATAATTTGAATCTGTGCAACTTTTGAGATTCTGACCTTTCTACCTTCTTTTGGTTATAACTTAATGTATTAACCTCTGATTTTGAGAATTCTTATTTGATCAGAATATAGACTCATAAACCTTTCTTTTGATAGCTTATTTGAAGAATTCGGAGTAAGTTTGCCTGCCCAAACTTCTGTTTCAACTGAGCCTACAGATTCTGCAAAACAGGGATCGTAATTTATGACCTTTTGATACTGAACTGCCTATAAGTCCCTATTGGAAATGTTGATTTATTCAAAGATTATTTCATTGGAAACTAGACTCGTAGATCATTCTTTAATACCTGGATTGAAAGATTTAGAGTCCAAATGCCTGCCCAGTTTTCTATTGAAATCGACCCTATGAATTATGTAAAATTGAGATTTGTTCTTTGATCTTAGGTTACCAAATCTATTGTAACTCTTTGTTGGAAACATCGATTCATACGAGACTAGTTTTATCTGAAAATAGATTGAAATATCTTTCGACAATAGATTTCTTGAGTATATTGGAGAACGATTGATAGTTTTAATCATTTATTCATTGTGCCACTTGAATTCTGCCATAAATCGAGCTTTGGTCGATTTCGCATATTCTGGTTTCATTCCTATGGAAATTAATTTCATCTAACCTTCTTATTTGAATTAAGCTATATGTGATTGCTTGGAATCCTTGTACACTCTTGCTTTCATTTCCTTTCAAAACTGAATACATTTGTGAAGGATTATGTTTGAATCGTATTGACTCATATAGGCACATGTATATCCCATTGTTCCGCATTTGCTTTCGATATGTGCTTATTCCAGTTTCATTCCTTTGGACATTGAATTCATCTAACCTTCTTATTTGAATTGAGTTATATGTGATTGCTTTGAATCCTTGAATGCTCTTATTTTCATTTTCTTTCAAATCTGAATACATTTGTGAAAGATTATTGCTTATTTCGTATTGACTCGTAAAGGCACATGTACATTTTGTTGTTCCGCGTGTGCTTCCGATATGTGCTATTCATTGTTCATACTATCTTTTTGTACTCTGGTGTTTGTGGGATATTGTGAACCTTTGCTAGAAATGGTGAAGGGAGTTATGCATAGAGCCTATGAAGCTTTGTCGGCCCTTATGACTTCACTCAGACGTGGGTGGATGGAGCTCCCAGACGTGGGAGACCTCCCAAACGTGGGAGATTATGTTTGGTGGTTATTCAGAAATAGGTATACCATATTATGTTATGGTCTCACTTCACCTTCTATATGTTTGATATGGTATCCAGGGCTTTGGTTGTATGTTTCTATACATGCTTTGGATAAGAATGAAATGAATGCAACGTCAATTCGACGTTTGAGCTTCTATTTCATATTCGTTCTTTGAAATTCTCCAAAATGGTCCATACGCCATTGATATGTTCCAAAATGTTTCATTTATTATTGATTTGCTCCGAAACATTTCATACGCCTTTGATATGCTCCGAAATGTTTCATTTGCTATTGTTATGTTCCGAAATGTTCCGTTTGTCATTGATATGCTCCAGAACATTTCATACGCTATTGGTATGCTCCAATTACTCTGTGCTCCTTTTGCTATGAACAAATATGTTCTGAAATATCCTATTTTCAATTGATATGCTCCGTAACATCTCGTACGCCATTGATATGCTCCAATTACTCTATGCTCCATCCGTTATGAACCAAATAGTTTTCGAATGACTTGACACAAGATTTTGTATCTAATGAGATTGTATCCTTGAGAATTCTTGTATTCTGCCTTGCATTATGAAATCTTACTTTTTGAAACTGTTCCATTTGTTTTGAATATGCTTTGTCACTTGCTAAGTTGTTTTTAGCTCACTTCGTTTTTATGTAAATCTTTCAGGTCGTTGTCACGTTTTGAGATATTTTGAATTGGGCTGAGGCAGTGGAGAGCTATTCAGAATTATGGGCAAGTCTTGTTGGTTATTATGTTATTGTTGTATAAGCATATTTTGTATGTAATGAAATATTGTCGATGAATCGAAATGGATATACTGTGTAAAAGTGTTAGAAGATCTCTCTTATTTGGAATTTCGGAATGTTAAGTCTAGTTTACGATGATTTGAACTTGTAGTAAATGGTTGGAGTTATGATTGTATAAATTACATAGCTTGTGGATTTATAAATGTTGTTCATGTTTGTTAAGTTGGCTTGGATTGCCATAAATATGAATTATCGAGTGATGTGATATATGATTATAAACTGTACAGGTTTTATAGATATGAATTTGATAGAATGTCTTTCAATGTCCTCAAATATTAGTTTGGAAATGGATTGGGTTGTGTTGAAAATTTTAATATCATGGATATTTTGAGGGGCGTGACAGAGGTGGTATCAAAGCATGATTTGAGGATCACTAAAATATTTGATATGTTGACGTGCAAACTATATTGAGGTCTAGTGAACTATAATGACCGATGGAAATTTTCTTTGATGTATTTTAGGAATCTAAGATGATGAGGGTATTTGGTCCTCCTATTTTATTTGTTTCTAATTAATTTAAGGGGAATGAAAGGATTGATCGAGGATATTGAATCAGAGTGGCGCAGCAAAAGCATGATGAACATAATTTCATTGGTGGTAGAAAAATGGATGATGCAAACAGAGTAGATATTTGGTGTACAAAATTGTTCTGATGATCAAACGATTTCTTTTGCCACCTTATATTGGAAGTAGAGGCTAATCATTAATGGGAACAATGAAAAGAATTTTTGAAGATCAGTAGCAAGAATGATAAGGACAAGTTTACCAATAAAAATATGATTAGAAATGAATCAGAAAATAATACACAAAATGGTTAAGACATTTGGATTTGAAATGGGAAGTCACCACAAAAGACTCAATCATGTGTTAATTAAAAGTTAAATTTTGAAACAAGTTTGTGTTTTCGGGTGACTGGAGTCTATTTTGTTTGTAGAAAGTTGGATCATAAAATAAAAGACTGCCCTTTGAACAATAAGAAAGAGTCACTATCTCATAAATCATTAGCCCATGTCAGAGTGTATGCTATCACTGAATATGATCCTAAAACTTCTGAATTTGTGGTCGAAGGTATTATGCATGTTTATGAAAGAATGCAAATATTTGTTTGACCATGGGTCCTATCTACGATTTGATTCGTAATATTTTGCTTATCACTTGGGCACTCTGCCTACACCACTGCATTATGTGATATATGTAAATATAATAATTGGAAATTCTTTGATAACGGACTTGAATCTGGTCATCTTGTTTGATTATTATTGGAGAACTTGAACTTTAGCTTATTTAGTTCTCCTAGAGATTTGGAGTTGTGATATTATACTTGGTATGGATTGGCTATCTTCCTATTATACTAGTATAGATTGGTATATAACAAATGATCACTGTTTATATATTAGATCAGCCCATCTTTTATTTTGAGAGTATTGGACATGATTTATCTCCTTGCGTAATGTATCCTATGTTAGAATCGGAGCGGCACTAAGAGAGGGGGGTGAATTAGTGCAGCGGCTTAAAACGTTGGTTTCTACAAATCTTTCGTACGATAAACATCGGAATCGGAATTGGTTAACTTGAAAGCGTATTCGTAAAGTTGTGTAGTAAATGTAATGAGGAAATAAAGCAAGTAAGAGGGTTTGTAGTAATGTAAATAGCAGTAATGAAATGCAAACCAGAGATTACACCGTTTTTAAAGTGGTTCGGTCAAGTGACCTACATCCACTTATGAGGCCCCTCTTCGATGAGGCTCCCACCTTCCACTAGCAAATCTCTTGAAAGGGAAGGGTAAATAACCCTCTTACAACTTTTACAAGCGGTTCACTCTCTTATAGATTTTCAGCAAGAAAGAAGGAGGTAAACACTAGCAAATTGAAAACAAGAAAGGCAAAGACTCTTCTAAGACTTTTCTCTCAATCACTTGCTGCTCAAAAAGTTGTGTTCTCAGCTAAGACTTGAGGGGTATTTATAGGCCTTAAGAGGATTCAAATTTGGGCTCCAAAAAATTTGAATTCTCTTATGTTCCCGATGCTAGCGGTGCCACCGCCCAGCGCTCAGGTGCTGGACGGTGCAACCGCCCAGCCCAGGAGGTGTCACCGCCCAACTCTCGGGTGCTGGGCGGTGCCACCGCCTGGCTCTCCGATTCACTGGTTTGGCTTAATTTTAGCCCAAACCAAATCTGACTTTGGGCCCAATTGGCCCCTAACCAGGATATAGGATTATCTCTTAATCCTAATCCTAATTATAAGTAAACTACATAACAAAAAAAACATCCTAAGCAAGTTTTCAACCGCGAACGTCGAGTCTTATTCCGGCAAGCTTTCCGACGAACTTCTTCCGACGGACTCCCTGCAAGCTCCCGGTCTTGTGATGACTTTAACGAGTAGCCGAGCCTTCTTGGTGATCTCCGTGAACCTCCGACGATCTCTTCGGCGAACTTCCGAAAATTCCGATAGGTTCCCGATTTCTTCTCGGTTGGTTCCGGTAGCATCTCTGACGATTCTTCGGACTCTTAAACGTCCACCGATCTTGACTCCGGTATTCTTGCTTTGTGTTTTCTGGTTTTCGTAGTTAATCCTACACACTTAACTTAATAATATGGATTAGATCAATTAACCCATCAATTGATTTTATCATCAAAATCCGAGATTCAACAATCTCCCCCTTTTTTATGATGACAATCAATTGATGACGGAGTTAAAAATAACTCCCCCTATCTGTATGCCATATTATGAGAAGATGAAAACACTTGAATTCCATCCATAGAATTCAAGCATAAACCGATAAGTTCTAACCGTAGAACTTATCGTTATTCTCCTTAAGCAATAGTAAATACAAAACTTCGATGAAAATCATTTTCAAGTAGAATGATAAGAGACAATTTTTACTACGATAGGAGATAAAGATTTTCAACATGAATTTCATGATATAAATGTAAGGCAAGCTTTCAATATGATCAATCAATCTTGCGATATTCTCAAGGATTTTGCAAGGCATTTTGCAAGGCATATAAGACATTCATATCACACATACTTTTGAAATTCATATAAGTCATGCTATCAAAATGGTACAAGTCATCACTTTTCTCCCCCTTTGTCATCAACAAAAAGGGAATGAGACTTGAAGAATATAACTTGTGATTATAATATCAGGAATTCAGCATTGATCATACGAAAATCCATCATCCAAAATTGAGTATGCTAAAATATTTACGCAGAGTTCACCTAAAGGAAAATTCAGCATTCATCCATTTTATCAAATCTCTTCTTTCTATAAATAACACAAATTGTAGGTGTGCAAGGAAGAGATTGTGATTAAAAAATATCAAGCAGTAACTCCAATAAGTCAAGATCATAATTCGAATACAAACTCATTTAAATTTACATCGTCAACTTGAAACTCATAATTAAGCCATCAAAATCAATTTCGAGATTCATAAAATATCATAAAATCATTAATCTTGATCAGATGGGAGCGGTGTTTGACTCAAGATAGGATAAGATAATTTAACATGTCATTTAGAATCGAAAGAGAAGGATCAGATTCATCGAGGAACAGAGAGAGGATGAAAAACTTTACGGAAAATCCATCCAAACAAGTTATTTTTAGGGACAATTTAACATACCTAATTCCCTTCTAATGAATTCAAATTGGTCTCGTTCAAAGCTTTTGTAAATATATCTGCTAATTGATGCTTTGTGTCAATGAATTCTAGAACAACATCATTGTTAAGGACATGATCGCGTATGAAATGATGCCTAACGTCGATGTGCTTAGTTCTAGAGTTCTTAATTGGATTTTTAGTAAGACATATGGCACTAGTATTATCCCATTTTATGGGAATGTTTTTAAAGTGAATTCCATAGCCTTCTAATGTATTTTTCATCCAAATAACTTGTGCACAACATGCACTTGCAGCAATGTATTCGGCTTCCGCCGTAGATAGTGCAACTGAATTTTGTTTCTTGGAAGTCCAAGAAACAAGTGCATGTCCTAAAAATTGGCATGTTCTGGATGTACTTTTTCTATCTATCCTGCATCCGCCAAAATCGACATCTGCATAAGCTATTAGATTGAATTTTTCAGATTTTGGTTACCACAATCCTAAATTTGGAGTTCCTTTAAGATACCTAAATATTCTTTTAACACTCTTAAGATGAGATAATTTAGGATTAGATTGAAACCTAGTGCAAAGTCCTACACTAAACATAATATCTGGTCTAGTCGCGGTGAGGTAGAGTAAACTACCTATCATCCCCCTATATATTTTTTGATCGAAATTTTCACTATTTTTATCCATATCTAACTTAGTCATAGTACTCATAGGGGTGTTTATTGCTTTTGAATTACCCATGTTAAATCGTTTTAACAATTCTAATGTATATTTGGATTGGTTAAGAAATATACCATCACTAAGTTGTTTGATTTGTAATACTAAAAAGAAAGTTAATTCACTCAATCATTTGGCAAATGATTCACATAGTGATTCATCCGAAGAGCCAAAAATAATATCGTCAACATAAATTTGCACAATAAGGAAATTATTTTCAAAATGTTTAATAAACAATGTAGTATCAACCTTGCCTTTGGTAAAATTATTTAAAATAAGAAAGGAACTAAGCCTTTCATACCAAGCTCTAGGAGCTTGTTTCAAGCCATAGAGAGCTTTAGTCAATTTGAATACATGATTAGGAAGAAGAGAATTTTCAAATCCGGGAGGTTGTTCGACATATACTTCTTCGGAAATAAAACCATTCAAGAAAGCACTTTTGACATCCATTTGAAATAGTTTAAAATTATTACTACTAGCATAGGCAAGGAGCATCCTTATGGCTTCTAATCGAGCCACGGGAGCGAAGGTTTCTTCGTAATCGATACCTTCTTCTTGGTTGAAACCTTTGGCCACTAATCTAGCCTTGTTTTTAACCACGATACCATTTTCGTCTTGCTTGTTTCTAAAGACCCATTTAGTACAAATGACTAAATGGTCACTAGGTCTAGGAACAAGCTTCCATACCTTATTCCTCTAAAATTGATTCAATTCCTCTTGCATTGCAATAACCCAAAAATCATCTTTTATGGCCTCGTTAATGCATTTCGGTTCAATTTGAGAAAGGAATGCGGCATTAGCACAAAAATTCTTGAAAGAGGAACGAGTTTGAACCCCTTTTGATGTATCTCCTATAATTAGCTCCTTTGGATGAGCATATATATACTTCCATTCCTTGGGTAAGGAAATTTCGGAAAAGGTGCATCCAAGTTGCTATTTTGAGGAGGAGGTTCATTTAAATTCAAATTATCAAAACCAAGATCATCATCAAAATCATTTTTCTTTAAATTAGAAATTTCATTAAAAACTACATGAATAGACTCTTCTATTACTAACGTTCTTTTGTTAAAAACCCGAAAAGCCTTAGAAACGGAAGAGTAACCAAGAAAGATGCCTTCATCGGATTTAGCATCAAATCCTAAGACATCCCTTTCATTCAAAATAAAGTATTTACAATCGAAAACTTTAAAATAGGAAATATTTGGTATTTTGTTATTCCACAATTCATAGGGAGTTTTTTATAAGGATGGTCTTATTAGGACTCTATTCATGATGTAGCAAGCCGTATTTACGGCTTCGGCCCAAAAATACTTAGGTAAACTATGTTCATTTAACATAGTTCTTGCCATTTCTTGTAGGTTTCTATTTTTTCTTTCAACTAGTCCATTTTGTTGGGGATTTCTTGGAATGGAGAAGTTGTGATTATATCCATTAACTTCACAAAAATTTTGAAAGTCACGGTTTTGAAATTCGCCACCATGATCACTCCGAATTGATGAAATCATGAAACGTTTTTCGTTTTGAGTGAGTTTACAAAATTTAGAGAAGCACTTGAAGCAATCACTTTTGTGGACTAAGAAATAGGTCCAAGTGTACCTAGTATAGTCATCCACAATTACAAACGCATATTTGCTTCCTCCTAGACTTGTTGTGTCAATTGGTCCGAATAAGTCCAAATGGATCAATTGTAGTGGTCTAGTGGTGCTAATTTGATTTTTTGATTTGAAACTAGTTTTTATTTGTTTACCTAGTTGACATGCATCATATACTTTGTCCTTAGTAAACTTCATATTTGGAATACCTCGTACTAATTCTCTAGATGAGATCTTAGATATTAGTTTCATGCTTGCATGGCCTAGTCTCCTATGCCAAAGCCAAGCATCATCGTTTAGAGCGGAGAAGCACATTTCATTACTTAGTTCATCAAGGTTGATGGTGTAGACATTATTTTGTTTTAATGCAATCATAGTCAAGTTATTGTTTGGTTTTTCGATAATACACATATTTGATTCGAATCTAACGATATAACCTTTATCGCATAGTTGACTAATACTCAAGAGATTATGTTTCAATCCATCAACTAGTAAAACATCATGAATAGAAAAACTAAATTTGTTACCAATAGTTCCCCTGCCAATGATTTTGCCTTTGTTGTTGTCTCCGAAGGTGACGTACCCTTCTTCTTTGCTAATGAGCATAGAGAAATGAGATGGATCTCCAGTCATATGTCTTGAATATCCACTATCGAGATACCATCTCTTGCTCCTAGCTTGTGGGTTTGTGTACAAAAGAGGATAACTTTTAGGTACCCATATGATTTTGGGTGCCTCAAAAATTGATCCACTAACTTTGTTATTTATTATTGAATCCTTTATAGTTCCTTTAGGAACCCATATTAATTTTTGTGAACTAATTTTCCTAAATGGACATTTGTAGGCAATATGTCCAGATTTGCAACAGAAGTTGCATTTCATATAAGAGGAAACATGTAATGTAGGTCCTTTTATGAAAGTAGTAGGATTTTGATGTAATCCTTTTACAAATCCAATTCCATTTCTATTTGCGACGTGACCCTTGTGTGCAAGGATCATATCTAATCCTTTGCTACCAACCTTAAACTTGTTTAAGGTTTCTTTAAGAAGCAAATTGTTATTTTTTATTGCTTCTAAATGCTCACACTTAGAGCATGGAGGAGTTTGAAGACTATCCAACTTATCTTGTAGCAAAGCATGCTCTTTCTTTAAGATACTTAACTTCTTGCTAACAGTTCTACATTCATCAAATAATTAATGAAAAGTGATAGAGAGTTCTTCAAAAGATAAATCTTCATTAAATAAATCACATACCTCTTCTCCTAAAGCCATTAGCGCGTAATGAGCAACTTGCTCGGTGTTGGACTCCTCTTCTTCGGACGCGCTTGAATCATCCCATGTTGCCTTGAGCGCCTTCTTCTTTGATGTTCTCTTTTTGGCTCGAGGACAATCGTTCTTGTAGTGTCCCGGTTTTTTGCATTCATAGCAAATCACTTGTCCTTCTTTTGTTCGAATTTATTTTTTGTATTATTTTTAAATTTATTCTTTCTTAAATATTTTTTAAATTTTTGAGTCAAAAGTGCAATGTCATTGTCACTGTCCTCATCACTTGATGTTCCTTTCAAGTGGTCTTCTTGTGATTTGAGTGCCATATCATTCCTGTTCTTTGGAAGGGGGTTCTCGAGCTCGTCATGAGCTTGACATGTCATTTTGTAGGTCATTAGAGACCCAATGAGTTCTTCAAGAGGGAATGCTTTAAGGTCTTTGGCCTCTTGAATGGCCATAACTTTTGGATCCTAACTTTTAGGGAGGGATCTTAAAATTTTAGTTACTAGTTCAAAGTTAGTAAAATCTTTACCAAGAGCTTTGAGTCCATTGATGACATCCGTAAACCGGGTGTACATGTCTCCGATGGACTCACTTGGTTTCATTCAGAAAAGTTCGTAAGAGTGCACAAGGATGTTGATTTTGGACTCTTTCACTCGGCTAGTGCCTTCATGAGTGACCTCAAGAGTTCTCCAAATATCAAAAGCCGAATCACAAATTGAAACACGATTAAATTCATTTTTGTCTAGTGCACAAAACAAGGCATTCATAGTCTTTGCATTTAAAGCAAAAACCTTCTTCTCCGATTCATTTCATTCGCTTATCGGAAGAGAAGATTTTTGAAATATGTTTTCAACAATAGTCCAAAGCTCGAAATCCATAGAACTGAGGAAGATCCTCATCCAAGTCTTCCAATAAGTATAATCCGACCCATTAAACAAGGGTGGACGTGTGATAGAATGACCCTCATGCATGCCGGAGTAAGCCATCTCTCTTGGGTATTAAACCAAATATGAGAGTGAACCTTGCTCTGATACCAATTGTTAGGATCGGAGCGGCACTAAGAGGGGTGGGGTGAATTAGTGCAGTAGCTTAAAACGTTGGTTTCGACAAATCTTTCGTACGATAAAAATCGGAATCGGAAGTGCTTAACTTGAAAGCGTATTCGCAAAGTTGTGGAGTAAATGTAATGAGGAAATAAAGCAAGTAAGAGGGTTTGCAGTAATGTAAATAGCAGTAATGAAATGCAAACTAGAGATTATGCCATTTTTAAAGTGGTTCGGTCAAGTGACCTACATCCACTTGCGAGGCCCCTCTTCGATGAGGCTCCCACCTTCCACTAGCAAATCTCTTGAAAGGGAAGGGTAAATACCCCTCTTACAACTTTTACAAGCGTTTCACTCTCTTACAGATTTTCAGCAAGAAAGAAGGAGGTGAACACTAGCAAATTGAAAACAAGAAAGACAAAGACTCTTCTAAGACTTTTCTCTCAATCACTTGCTGCTCAAAAAGTTGTGTTCTCAGCTGAGACTTGAGGGGTATTTATAGGCCTCAAGAGGATTCAAATTTGGGCTCCAAAAAATTTGAATTCTCTTATGTTCCCGATGCTGGCAGTGCCACCGCCCAGCGCTCGGGTGCTGGATGGTGCAACCGCCTAGCCCAGGAGGTGTCATCGCCCAGCTCTCGGGTGCTGGGCGGTGCCACCGCTTAGCTCTCCGATTCACTAGTTTGGCTTAATTTTAACCCAAACCAAATCTGACTTTGGGCCCAGTTGGCCCCTAACCAGGATATATGATTATCTCTTAATCCTAATCCTAATTACAAGTGAATTACATAACAAAAAAAAAATCCTAAGCAAGTTTTCAACTACGAACGTCGAGTCTTGTTCCGGCGAGCTTTCCGACGAACTTCTTCCGACGGACTCCCTGCAAGCTCCCGGTCTTGTGATGACTTTAACGAGTAGCCGAGCCTTCTCGGTGATCACCGTGAACCTCCGACGATCTCTTCGGCGAACTTCCAAAAATTCTGATAGGTTCCCGATTTCTTCTCGGTTGGTTCCGGTAGCATCTCTGACGATTCTTCGGACTCTTAAACGTCCATCGATCTTGAGTCCGGTATTCTTGCTTTGTGTTTTCTTGTTATCGTAGTTAATCTTACACACTTAACTCAATAATATGGATTAGATCAATTAACACATCAATTGATTTTATCATCAAAATCCGAGATTCAACATCCTAGGATGACTTGCTTGGATTACCTCCAAATGTGACATTGTTTTTTATTTGGTCCTTGGGACAATCTCAATATCTAAGCCTCTCTATAGAATGACATCATTTAAGTAAGTGGAATTGAAAAAGCAACTACAAGGACTATTAAATAAGGATTTTATTTGGCTTAATATTTCATCATGGGGTGTTCCGGTGTTGGTTAAAAAGATAGATGTAACATTCAGGCTTTATATTGATTATAGACAGTTGAATCAGGTGATCATAAAAAAAAACGAGTATTCTATAAAGTTACGACTTGTTTGATTAACTACAGGGTGCACAGGTATTTTCAAAGATTGATTGAAGGTCGGGTTACCATCTATTTAGGATCAATGAGGAGAATATTTTGGTCACTCTTGTATAATTGTGTAATTGCATTGTATTGATGAAAGTATTTGAGAGCAGGAGGAGGAAACAAAGAAATCATAATCCTTATCTTTTCATCGATTGAGCTATAACCAATTTAGAGGACTAAATTTTCTTTTAAGGGGGAGAGAGTGTAATATCCATCACTTTTGAAAATTTATCAATAAAGATTTATATGTAAATTGGAGGACCTATATGTAAATATAGAAATTTCAAGGACTAAATTGTTATGTTGCGAAAAGAAAAAAATAAAGAAAATCAAAATTTTTGATTTTATCCCACTGTCTCCGACGCTCTCTGTTTCTCGAGAAACAGAGAGAGGAGCGATGGGGCGTGGGGAGAAAAAGAGAGGAAGAGGAGGGAGAAGAGAAGATGAAGAAGAGAGGAGGATAGCTGCGGCAAGGAGGTGTGTGGCGTTGGGGAGGAAAAGGGAAGAGGAGAAGAAGAGAAGGAGAAGAAGAGGGAAAAGAGAGGGAAGAGGGCGAGGAGCGAGAGGTGGCAGCAGCTTGGGCTGCAGCACCTCTGTTTCCTGCAGGTGGAAACAGAGGAGAGGTGTGGGGCTTTCGAAGAGGAGAAGAAGAAGAAGAGGAAGAGAAGAAGAAGAGGAAGCAGGAGAAGAGGTTGTGACACCTCTGTTTCCTCTGTGAAGAAGAGGAAGCAGGTGAAGAGGTTTTGACACCTTTGTTTCCTACAGAGGAAACAGAGGAGAGGGTGTGTTTGACGCCGGGGAGGAGGAGGGAAGAAGAAGAGGAGAAGAAGATGAGAATAAGAAGAAGAGAAGGGAAAGGAGGAGTTGCGGTCGTGGCAGCTGCAGCTAGAAGAGAAGGAGAGGAAGAAAAGGTGAGGAAGAAGAGAAGAAGAAGAAAGGAAGGAGAAGGAAGAGGAGAAGGGAAAGAAGCAGCTGCGGCTGCGGCTGTGGCAGCTGCAGTTGTGGCAGGGAAAGAGGAAGAGGAAGGAAGAAGGGAAGGAGAGGAAGAAGAGAAGGGGAAGAAGGGGTTGTGGCTGCGGCGATGGTAGCTGCAGCTGGAAGAGAAGATGGAGAGGAAGATAAGTTGGGGAGGAAGAAGAGGCTGCGGTTGTTGTGGTTGCGGCCATGGCTGCGACTGCGACTGCTGCAGTTGCAGCTAGGAAAGAAAAGAAAGGAAAGGGGGAAAAAGGGGATGCGGACGGGATTGCGCCCGCGGTAGTAGCGAATGCGTATGCAGCAGCTGTGTATGTGAAAGAAGGCGAGGAAGAAGGCTGTGCGGTGGAAAGGGCTGCGACTGTGGCAGTAGTAGCAGCGGTGGCTATGGCAGCTGCGTTTGGGAAAGAAAACGAAGGAATGAGAGTAAGAGAGAGCAGGTAACTATGCCTCTATGTTCTGCATGAGCTACAGTTGTAGAGGAAAAAGAGAAGACGTGCACAAAATGAAACAAGGAGGGGATGGAGGAAAAGTAGAAAAAGGATTCGAGCGTACACCTTCGAATCTTTGGATCAAACCCTTCGAAAGGCAAGTTTCCCGATCGTTTCTCCTTTAATTGTTCTAATCTTTCCTATTCCAAGTGTCCTGATCTTTCCTTACTACAATTTCATCTCTACATTTGCTTTGAATACGAGGAACTTTGAATTGTTCTAGCCTTGCATTTGATATATCTCCTGTTTAGACGAAACGATTCGAATATGTGTAACTTCTGAGATTCTGACCTTTCTACCTTTTTACGGTTATAACTTCATGTATTAACCTATGATTTTGACAAATCTTATTTAATCAGAATATAGACTCATAAATCTTTCTTTTGATAGCTTATTTTAATAATTCAGAGTAAGTTTGCCTGCCCAAACTTTTGTTTCAAATGAGCCTACAGATTCTGCAAAACTGGGATCGTAATTTATGACCTTTTGATACTGAACTGCCTATAAGTCCCTATTGGAAATGTTGATTTATTCAAAGCTTATTTCATTGGAAAGTAGACTCATAGATCTTTCTTTGATACCTGGATTGAAAGATTTAGAGTCCAAATGCCTACCCAGTTTTATGTTGAAACCGACCCTGTGAATTATGTAAAATTGAGATTTGTTCTTTGATCTTGGGTTACCAAATCTATTGTAACTCTTTGTTGGAAACTTCGATTCATACGAGACTTGTTTTATCTGAAAATAGATTAGAATATCTTTCCACAATAGCTTTCTTGAGTATATTGGAGCACGATTGATAGTTTGAATCATTTATTCAATGTGCCTCTTGAATTATGCCAGAAATCGAGCTTTGGTCGATTTCGCATATTCTGGTTTCATTCCTTTGGAAATTGATTTCATCTAACCTTCTTATTTGAATTAAGCTATATGTGATTGCTTGGAGTTCTTGTACACTCTTGCTTTTATTTCCTTTCAAATCTTAATACATTTGTGAAGGATTATGTTTGCATCGTATTGACTCATATATGCACATGTATATCCCATTGTTCCGCATTTGCTTTCGATATGTGCCTATTCCAGTTTCATTCTTTTGGACATTGAATTCATCTAACCTTCTTATTTGAATTGAGTTATATGTGATTGCTTTGAATCCTTGAATGCTCTTATTTTCATTTCCTGTCAAATCTGAATACAATTGTGAAAGCTTATTGCTTATTTCGTATTGACTCGTAAAGACACATGTACGTTTTGTTGGTCCGCGTGTACTTCCGATATATGCTATTCATTATTCATACTATCTTTTTGTGCTATGGTGTTTGTGGGATATTGTGAACCTTTGCCAGAAATGGTGAAGGGAGTTATGCATAGAGCCTGTGATGCTCTGTCGGCCCTTATGACTTCACTCAGACGTGGGTGGATGGAGCTCCCAAACGTAGGAGACCTCCCAGACGTGGAAGATTATGTTTGGTGGTCATTCAGAATTGGATGTACCATATTATGTTATGGTCCCATTTCACCTTCTATATGTTTGATATGGTATCCAGAGCTTTGGTTATATGTTTCTATACATGCTTTGGATAAGAATGAAATGAATGCAACGTCAATTCGACGTTTGAGCTTCTATTTCGTATTCGTTCTTTGAAATTCTCCGAAATGGTCCAAACGCCATTGAAATGTTCCAAAATGTTTCATTTATTATTGATATGCTCCGAAAAATTTCATACGCCTTTGATATGCTCTGAAATGTTTCATTTGCTATTGTTATGTTCCGAAATGTTCCATTTGTCATTGATATGCTCCAGAACATTTCATACGCTATTGGTATGCTCCAATTACTCTGTTCTCCATTTGTTATGAACAGATATGTTCTAAAATGTCCTATTTGCAATTGATATGCTCCGTAACATCTCGTACGCTATTGATATGCTCCAATTACTCTATGCTCCATCTGTTATGAACCAATTAGGTTTTGAATGACATGACACAATATTTTGTATCTAATAAGATGGTATCCTTGAGAATTCTTGTATTCTGCCTTGCATTATGAAATCTTACTTGTTTGAAACCATTCATTTTCTTCTGAATATGCTTTGTCACTTGCTGAGCTGTTTTTAGCTCACTCCGTTGTTATGTAAATCTTTTAGGTCGTTGTCACTTTTTGAGATGTTTTGAATTGGGCTGAGGTGTCACGCCCCTCAAAATATCACTGATATTAAAATTTTCAACACAAACTAATCCAGGATCAAAACACACATTTGAGGACACTGAAAAACATTCTATCAAATTCACATCTATAAAACATGTGCAGTTTATAATCATATATCACATCACTCGATAATTCATATTTATGGCAATCCAAGCCAACTTAACAAACATGAACAACATTTATAAATCCATAAACTATGTAATTTATACAATCATAACTCCAACCATTTACCACAAGTTCATATCATCGTAAACTAGACTTAACATTCCGAAATTCCAAATAAGAGAGATCTTCTAACACTTTTACAATGGATATCCATTTCGGTTCATCGACAATATTTCATTACATACAAAATATGCTTATACAATAATAACATAATAACCAACAAGACTTGCCCATAATTCAGAATAGCTCTCCACTGCCTCAGCCCAATTCAAACATCTTAAAGAGTGACAAGCTAACCTGAAAAATTTATATAACAACGGAGTGAGCTAAAAACAGCTCAACAAGTAACAAAGCATATATAACATGAGAAGGGACAGTTTCAAACAAACAAGATATCACAATGCATGACAGAATCCAAGAGATTCAAGGATATCATCTCATTAGATACAGAATCGCAAATGTCATTTCATTCATAACATATTTGGTTCATAACAAATGGAGCATAGAGTAATTGGAGCATATCAATAGCGTATGAAATGTTCCGGAGCATATCAACAACATATGGAACATTTCGAAGCATAACAATAGGAAATGAAACATTTCGGAGCATATCAAAGGCGTATGAAATGTTTCGGAGCTTATCAATAACAAATGGGACATTTCGAAACATATCAATGGCATATAGACCATTTCGGAGCATTTCAGTAACGAAGACGAAACGGAAGCTCAAACGTCGAATTTCACGTTGCATTCATATCATTCGTATCCAAAGCACGTATAGAAACACATAACCAAAGCTCTGGATACCATATCAAACATATAGAAGGTGAAGTAGGACCACAACATAATATGGTACATCCATTTCTGAATGACCACCAAACATAAGTCTCCCACGTTTGGGAGGTCCATCCACCCACGTCTGAGTGAAATCATAGGGGCCGGCAGAGCATCTCAGGCTCTATGCATAACTCCCTTCACCATTTCTGGCGAAGGTTCACAATATCCCACAAACACCAGAGTACAAAAGTATAGTATGAACAATGAATAGCACATATCAGAAGTGTTGAATCTCGTATTTTGATGATGAAACTACTTGATATATGTTTATGATTTAATTTGCGTTTTGAGTGATGCAGGATGCCTCGATCAGGATGAGACAATTAAAGCAGGAAAATCATGTTGGGCCGGAGGACCATGTTAGAAGATTGGACGTCGGGCCGGTGGATCGGTCGATGTATCGACAGAAGGCTTCGGGCTGTGGATTCGGGCATCGGGACAAGGAGAACGGATATTGCGCCAAGGACATCGGAGTTGCGGAGACAACTGGCCGATTGGGCAATAGGCTGCAAGAGAGGACGATGCGCCGAAGAATCGGACGAAGCGTCGAGAGACCAATGACATGCCGGACAACGTGATTAATGCTTAGGATTAATTGTCTCGATCGAAGTTTTTGTTTTACATGTGCAGGATTAACAACGATGAAAGTAAGACATGTAGCTGGAGTTGCGCTGGAGTCAAGACTATGATCACGTTGGGAGTTCGAGAGTTCGACGAAAGTTCGGACGGTCGTCGGAGGTTTTGCGGGAAGAAATCCGAGAAGTCCAGAAGCTTGCCAAAGAAGCTCGTCGGAACTCGCCAAGATCAAATCGTGAAGTCTAGGAGCTTGCCGGGTGTCCGCAGAATGGATTTCGAGAGTTTGTCGGAAGACCGCCGGAAGTTCACCGGAAGACCGCCGGAAGTTCACTAGAAGCTCACCGGAAGAAGTCTTGACTTGTGGACTTTGTAATAGCTTAAGAAATGTCTTTAAATTTGTAGTTAGCACGTTAATTAGGATTAGGATTAGGTGTTAATCTTATAACCCGGTTAGGGGCCAATTAGGCCCGAATTCGGACTAGTTTGGGCCAAGTTTGGAGCCCAACCAATGATCTGAAATAGTGCCAAGAGGTGCAACCGCCCAGGCCAGGAGGTAGCACTGCCTGGGCTAAGTCTCCCAGCGAGGCTGGGCGGTGCAACCGCCCCAGCCAGGAGGTGGCACCGCCTGGGATCAGTCTCCAAGCGAGACTGGGCGGTGCAACCTCTCCTGACAGGAGGTGGCACCGCCTGAGCTCAGTCTTCGAGCTTTGGCAAGCGGTGCAACCGCCCTAGTCAGGAGGTGCAACCGCCCTTGACAGAGGTGGCACCGCCAAGAGGCTCAGTCTTCGAGCTTTGCCAGGCGGTGCAACCGCCCTAGTCTGGAGGTGCAACCGCCTGATCCCGGAATTTCGGGAATTGACAGTTTTGAGCTCCAAATTTGAACTGGGTTGGGGCCTATAAATACCCCACCCATTCAGCACTGAAAGAGTAAGAACATACACCGAAATCTTGATCCTTTCTGTGATTCTGAGAGCTCAAAATTATTGTAAAGGCCAAAAGTTCTTCTCCCTCTATTCTTCCAAGTTCTGAGTTGTAAAGAGAGGAGAGAAAATTTCTGTAAGGGTTGTCTCCTAAGCCCGTCAAAAGGAGTGAAACTGTACAAGGGTGGTTGGCCTTCGCCTATTGAAGGAAGGCCTCTAGTTGACGTCGGTGACCTCGTCGGTGGAGGAAGCCAAAAGTGGAGTAGGTCAAGATTGACCGAACCACTCTAAATCTTGGTTTGCATTTACTTTGAGCATTTTATCCTTACTGCAAACCTCCTTAATAGCTTACTGCCCTCTGCACTTTTAACGAACGAGTTTCTAAGTTCAGAGCTTTCCGAATATGCGTTTAGATGTAAATCGGCTTTTTCGTACGATCATCATATTTCAGTTTACGTTTACGTTTAGACTTCAATCATAACTGCAAACTGCCTTCTGCGCATTTATAAAACATATCTCAAAGTTCAGTATCTTCAGAATCGGCATTTAGACGTAAACTGGTTTTATCGTACGAACGTTGCTTTTTAGTTTGCGCTTGCATTCTGATTTCCATCATAAACTGTAAACTACCTTCATAGATCTACTTTAACGTCATCTCACTTAATCTTAAGTTAAAGTAATCTTAGAATCGGCTTTTACATCGAAATCATTTTTATCGAACGAACGCAGCTTTCGGTTTTAATCGTCGAAAGATTTCCGCTGCACTAATTAACCCCCCCCCCCCTCTTAGTGCTCTTGATCCTAACAATTGGTATCAGAGCCCAGTTTTTCTTATTTCGGATTTACACCCGAGAGAAATGGCTCTTCGTGGCTTTCAAGAGGGCTTTTCGGTTTTTCGTCTACCGTTGTTTAACGGATTGGACAACACCTATTGGAAGACCCGAATGAGGATCTTTCTTATTTCTATAGATGTTGAACTTTGGAATCTTGTCGAAAACAGTTTTTCGAAGTCTTCTCTTCCAATGATCGAATGGTCGGATTTGGAGAAGAAGCATTTTTCTTTAAACGCAAAGGCTATGAATGCCTTATTTTGCGCTTTGGAAAAAAATGAGTTCAATCGGGTTTCTTTGTGCGAAACGACTTTCGATATTTGGCGCACTCTTAAAATCACGCACGAGGGAACTAGTAGAGTCAAAGATTCGAAAGCTAATATTTTACTGCATGATTTCGAGCTTGTTCAAAGGAAGCCAAGCGAAACCATTGGTGACATGTACACCCGTTTTACGGATGTCGTCAATGGTTTAAGAGCTCTTGGCAAATATTTTTTGAATTCTAAACTTGTGAACAAGATTTTACGTTCTCTTTGTAAGAAGTGGGATTCAAAAGTAATGGCTTTACAAGAAACAAAAAATTTAAATATTTTTCCACTTGAAGAACTAATTGGTTCATTGATCACATATGAAATGACGTGCAATGCACGTGAAGAACTTGAGAACCACCTTCCAAAGAACAGGAAGGATTTGGGACATAGAACATTTGAAGACCACTCGAGCATAAACTCTAGAGATGGTGAACTTAAACTACAAATGAAACAAAAATTAAAAAGTAAAAAGAACGGAACTACTTGCTTTGAATGCAAGAAGAAGAACAAAAATTGGGAAGAATCGAGCTCCTCCGAAGATGAGGAGAAAATCAACAAAGGCGAGGTGGCAAACTACGCCTTTACGCCTTTCGACGTTGAGGTAATCAAAATGCCTTTAATTTACTTTGAAATTACATGATGCTTTTCATAAAGCATTTTTCTTTTTTATTTAATTTTCTTGAAAATTGCATGTTTAATAATTTTATAATGAAAATACAAACAATTAGGAATCATGCTTATGATTCTAGTAATTTTGAAAATAATCATGAAAATTGCATGTTTATGATAAACAAAATGATTTTGATTAAAAATACCTTATGAAATCATGCTATATGTGGTTGAGAAGTAATAATGTGTATCATGTTGATTTCCATTGTTATTTCTCGATTTTGAGTATATGAAATCATGTTTAATTTGAAGTTATGATTAATGAGTATATATTTTTGAAATTATGATGATTCTTGATATTTATGGATTATCGATTTTCATGATAATAACAGTGGCTTTAAAAAAATTGATGCATGTTTTCATAAATGAAAAGACATGCTAACATGAAATCGACCACTTAAAATGAAACACTTAAAAAGGGGAAAAATATATTATCAATGAAATCATGAATCTATTTATGTTATAAATTTTGTGAGCCATAAAAATGATTTTGATGATTTTAATTTGAAATGAGTTTTATCAAAATCATGATCTTGATTTATCAAATTGAATGAATTGAAAATGAATGATGATTTTTCTCTTGAATGATTGTGACTTGTATTCCTTGAATTCATGATATGATTTTTATGTAATTCTTTGTATTCATGAAATATTTATCTCATCACCCAATTATTTCTTTTCAATATTCCTCAAGTGATGATATGAATGCATGAGATATTCATGAATTTATTTTGATGTATGCAAATGAGAAGTTTCGATCATGCATGGTAGGATGCAATGTGACAAATTAATACCATGATGATTTGAAATATTTATGATTTGGAATGATGCATATGCTTTTTATTATGATAATGTATGATGTGTAGCATGAATGCTTAAAAAAATTAAATAAATAAATATTTATATCATGTTAGATGGTTTTACATATTATGCAAGATAAGCTATAGTGATGAGTGAAACAATGATTGAAATAATATGAATGATGATTTGGAATCATGCATATAATAATGAGTTTATATGTTTTGAAAATGTGCATGTTTTAATTTGAAAATATAATGATGTACAAATGAGATTGATACTAACCTTTGTCATGATTTAAAAATCGATGTAAAGGGTTTTTCCCTTCTTTTTGACAATGACAAAAGGGGAGATAGCTAGCTTGCACAATTCAAGAAGAAAGCAAAAATTGCACTTCTCAAAAGAGAAGAAATTGCTATCTTGAACATCACCAAGAAGTGCTATCTTGCAAATCTCAAGACACACAAATGCAATCATGCAAAATTTGTAATTTTGCACATCATTAAAATTTATGATGCTTTGGTGATTATGCATGTTCTAAAATGTTATAAAATTCACTAGCTTGCATGATGTAGAACTTAGCTATATTGAACATCACCAAGGAATGCTATCTTGCCTATCTCAAGAAACAAAAAGTTAACTTGCACATCTAGCAAAACTTATATTTCAAGAAGCAAGAGTTGCTTTCTTGAACATCTCAAAATTTCTAGCTTGCGGGCCTTAAAATGTAGAAATTTTTTGCTAGCTTGTATATGGTAAACTTGCTATCATACTACCATGATGATGAGCATGCCTTATCTTCATGATTATATTTGAAAAACTATGGCAAAAATATGTCCGAATGATTACACGTGTTAAAATTATTTTTCGGACTTTTTTGATTGAATGATCAAATCACTTGATTGCCATAAAGATTTTACACAATTACTTGCCATGATTACATGTTGGAAATTATGTGCTTGAATACAAAAATTTCCATGATAATAAGCATGCTTTATCTTCATGATTGTAATTGAATATCTCTAGTAAAACCCTGTCCGAATGTATGAAAGTGTCAAATTTCATTTTCGGATTTTCTTGATCCTAACAATTGGATTTTCTTGATACATTATCCTCTTCCGAACTTAACAAGCATATGTCATATTAAGTTTAATTCATATCATTGATTTTTGACATATGGAATCATCTAGCAAATGCACTTATCATGTGAAAAATATTTTTCGAGAAACATATTTGTTGATTCCCTCTTATAAAAGGAAGATATTTTTACATACAAGGATTTGACTCACTTACATATCTTAATCCTTGCAAAAATGATGTGTGCTTTAATATCTTATCGATTTGAACTTCACATATGGCTTTCCTCCTTCATGTAAAAAGATAACAAATAAAAATGAAGAAGCAATAAAAGCTATCTCCATGTCATGTTTTCCTCGAGATGTTTGCATAATTGGTATTCTATCACTAACTGTTGGAAAATGACATGAACCAACTTATGGCATCGCACTTATATTTAAAATTTGCTTATATCGTTCTCCTTGTTGTTGATGACAAAGGGGGAGAAATATATAAATTGATACTATGAGTGCCATATTTGAAGAATATGAATAGATGTTATGAATGTCATATTATGATGAGATATCAAAAGCAACATTCATATGAATAGGTGCTATGAATGTCATATCATGTTAAGATATCAAGAACTTGAATCGCAATTTTACATGTTGATATCTTACCATTTGATGATAGCAAACTTGCATGATGATAACAATAGATATTATGTTTTTCATGCAATGAGTTAAACTTATATCACAAACACTTGATTGTGGTACTTCTCCTTTTTGTTGATGACAAAGGGGGAGAAGTATGTTGATGACATGATATGTTATGCATAAGTTTATGATGACATGTTGCTTGGATTTTTGAATCCAAGAGTTTCTATCAATATGGCATATTGATAGGGGGAGTTTGTTTAAACTCTGGGAGTTAAGGTTAACTCCGTTTATGATGACATGTTGCTTAGATTTTTGAATCTAAGAGTTTCTATCAATATGGCATATTGATAGGGGGAGTTTGTATAAACTCCGGGAGTTAAGTTTAACTCCGTCATCAAGTGGTTATCATCAAAAAGGGGGAGATTGTTGAATCTCATATTTTGATGATGAAACCACTTGATATGTGTTTTTGTTTTAATTTGTGTTTTGAGTGATGCAGGATGCTTCGATCAGGATAAGACAATTAAAGTAGGAAAAATCATGTTGTGCCGGAGGAACATGTTAGAAGATTGGACGTCGGGCCGGTGGATCGGTCGACGTATCGACACAAGGCTATGGGTCGTGGACTCGGGCATCAGGCCAAGAAGAGCGGATACAGTGCCAAGGATATTGGAGTTGCGGAGTCAACTGGCCGATTGGGCAATAGGCCATAGGAGAGGATGATGCGCTGAAGAATCAGATGAAGCATCGAGGGACCAATGACATGCTGGACAACTTGGTTAATTGCTTAGGATTAATTGTCTCGATCGAAGTTTTGTTTTAAGTGTGCAGGATTAACTACGATGGATGTAAGACATGCAGCAGGAGTTGCACCGGAGTCATGATTATGATCACGTTGGGAGTTTGAGAGTTCGACGGAAGTCCGGACGGTCATCGGAGGTTCTGCAGGAACAATACCGAGAAGTCCAAGAGCTTGCCAAAAGAAGCTCGTCAAAACTTGCCAAGTGGATCGTCGCAAGTCTAGGAGTTTGCCGAAAGTCCGCAGGAGCATCACCGAGGGTTCATCAGATGATCGACGGAAGTTCACCAGAAGCTTGCTGGAAGAAGCGATTGACGCACCGGAGCAAGTTACAGTAAATGTCTTAAGAAATATCGTAGTTAGCACTATGATTAAGTTAGAAATGGGAGGTGATCCCATTAACTTAATCTTGGGGCAATTGGGCCCTTGACAGACCCAAATTGGGCCAAATGGATCAGCCCATTCGGACCCAGATTTCTTGGCCAACGGTGGCACCGCTTTGGTCGGCGGTAGCACCGCCTAGAGGCTCAGTCTCCGAGCTAGGCTGGGCAGTGCAACCGCCCCTAACAGGAGGTGGAACCGCCTGAGCTCGAACTCCGAGCTCAGCCAAGCGGTGCAACTGCCCTAGTCAGGCGGTGGCACCGCTTGGGCTCAGTCTCCGAGCGAGACTGAGCGGTGCAACTGCCTCTGTCAGGCGGTGGCTGTTGAATCTCGTATTTTGATGATGAAACTACTTGATATATGTTTATGATTTAATCTGCGTTTTGAGTGACGCAGGATGCTTCGATCAGGATGAGACAATTAAAGCAGGAAAATCATGTTGTGCCGAAGGAACGTGTCAGAAGATTGGACGTCGGGCCGGTGGATCGGTCGACGTATCGACAGAAGGCTTCGGGCCGTGGACTCGGGCATCGGGCCAAGAAGAGCGGGTATTGTGCCAAGGATATCGGAGTTGCGGAGTCAACTGGCCGATTGGGCAATAGGCTGCAGGAGAGAATGATGCGCCAAAGAATCGGACGAAGCGTCGAGGGACCAATGACATGTCGGACAACTTGGTTAATTGCTTAGGATTAATTGTCTCGATCGAAGTTTTGTTTCGTTGTGCAGGATTAACTATGATAACGATGAAGACATAAAGCGAAACAAAGTGTCGGAGTCAAGCGCGAAGGATTTGTTGCGAGTTCGAGAGTTCGACAGAAGTCCG
The DNA here is from genome assembly GCF_036884655.1 of Musa acuminata AAA Group. Taxonomy (NCBI): domain Eukaryota; kingdom Viridiplantae; phylum Streptophyta; class Magnoliopsida; order Zingiberales; family Musaceae; genus Musa; species Musa acuminata. The sequence goes on along the minus strand of NC_088353.1, from coordinate 15,145,546 downwards.
AAGGTTCGTCGGGAATGCTACCGGAACTAGCCGAGAATGAGTTGGGAGCTTGCCGAAGGCTTTTTCGGAAGCTCGCCGGAAGGTTCATTGGAAGTTCGCGGAGCTCGCCGAGAAAGATAGGAGCTTGCCGACGAAGCTCGTTGAAACTCGCTAAGATCAAATCGTGAAGTCTAGGAGCTTGCCGGGAGTCCGCAGAATGGTTTCCGAGAATTCATCGGAAGACCGCCGGAAGTTTGCCGGAAGCTCGCCAGAAGAAGTATTGACTTGCGGACTTTGTAATAGCTTAGAAAATGTCTTTAAATTCATAGTTAGCACGTTAATTAGGGTTAGGATTAGGTGTTAATCCTATAACCCAAGTAGGGGCCAATTAGGCCCAAGTTCGGACTGGTTTGGACCAAGTTTGGAGCCAAACCAAGTGAGCTGGAATAGTGAAAGAGGTGCCACCGCCAGGGTTGGAGGTAGCACCGCCCAGGCTATGTCTTCCAGCGAAGGTTGGGAGGTGCAACCGCCCCAGCCAGGAGGTGCAACCGCCAGGGCTGCGAGGCTGGGAGGTGCAACCGCCCCAGCCAAGAGTTGCAACCGCCCAGAGCTCAGTCTTCGAGCTAGACTGGGCGGTGCAACCTCCTCTGTCAAGAGGTAGCACCGCCAGAGCTCAAGTTTCGAGCTCTGCCAGGCGATGCAACCACCGAGCTCAGACTTCGAGCTCTGCCAGGCGGTGCAACCACCATGCTCAGTCTTCGAGCTCTGTCAGGTGATGCAACCATCGAGCTCAGTCTTCGAGCTCTGGCAGAGAGGAGCAATCGCCTGAGCTCAGTCTTCGAGCTCTGCCAGGCGGTGCCACCTCTCCAGTCAAGAGGTGCAACCGCCTGATCCCAGAATTCTGGGATTTGATCGATTTGATCGTTTTGAGCTCCAAATTTGAATTGGGTTGGGGCCTATAAATACCCCACCCATTCAACACTGAAAAGACATAGATCCATATCGAATTCTTGATCTTTTCAGTGATTCTAAGAGCTCAAATTTGTGTAAAGTCCTAAAGTTCTCCTCCTTCTGTTCTTCAAGTTTTGAGTTGTAAAGAGAGGAGAGAAAGGATCTGTAAAGGTTGTCTCCTGAGCCTGTCAAAAGGAGAGAAACTGTAAAAGGGCATTTAGCCTTCGCCCATTGAAGGAAGGCAGCTAGTTGACGTCGGTGACCTCGTCGGAGGAGGAAGCCAAAAGTGGAGTAGGTCAAGACTGACCGAACCACTCTAAATCTCTGGTTTGCTTTTACCTTGAGCACTTTATCATTACCGCAAACCTCTTACATTGCTACTGCCCTCAGCGCCTTTACGAACGAATTTCTAAGCTCTGATCTTTTAGAATCTGCATTCAATCGTAAATCGTGTTTTCGTACGATCTTCACACTGCGGTTTACGCTTACATTCGGATTCCATTTATAACTGCAAATTGCTTTCTACGTAAAACGCTTTTCAAGGTTCAAAACTGCTTTTAAACGCAAAACTACATTTAGACGTAAAATTACGTTTAGACGTAAAACTGCGTTTAGACGCAAAACTGCGTTTAGACGTAAAACTACGTTTAGACGTAAAACTACGTTTAGACGCAAAACTGCGTTTAGACGTAAAACTGCGTTTGGACGCAAAACTGCGTTTAGACGTAAAACTGCGTTTGGACGTAAAACTACGTTTGGACGTAAAACAGCGTTTGGACTTAAAACTGCGTTTGGACGTAAAACTGAGTATAGACGCAAACTGCGCTTAGACGCAAACTGCACTGTGATTCGGCTTTTATATCGAAATCGTTTTTTATCGGACGAACGCAGCTTTCGTTTTTAAATCGCTGAAAGATTTCCGCTGCACTAATTCACCCCCCCCCCCCTCTTAGTGCTCTCGATCCTAACAATTGGTATCAGAGCGGGGTATTTCTCATTTCGGATTTACACCCGAGAGAAATGACTTTTCAAGAGGGCTGTTCGGTCTTTCGTCCACCGTTCTTTAACGGATTGGACTACACTTATTGGAAAACTCGAATGAGAGTTTTCTTAATTTCTCTAAATCTGGATTTATGGAATATCATTGAAAACGGTTTTCAACTTCCCTCCAAACCGATGAACGAATGGTCGGATTTGGAGAAAAAGTATTTTTCTTTAAACGCAAAGGCTATGAATGCCTTATTTTGCGCTTTGGACAAAAATGAGTTCAATCGGGTTTCTTTGTGCGAAACGGCTTTCGATATTTGGCGCACTCTTGAAATCACGCACGAGGGAACTAGTAGAGTCAAAGACTCGAAAGTTAATATTTTACTGCTTGATTTCGAGCTTTTTCATATGAAACCAAGCGAAACCGTTGTTGACATGTACACCCGTTTTACGGATGTCGTCAATGGTTTAAAATCACTTGGTAAAAGCTTTTCGGATTTTGAACTCGTTAACAAAGTTTTGCACTCACTTTCTAAAACTTGGGATTCAAAAGTAACTACTATTCAAGAATCGAAAAACTTGAACCAATTTCCACTTGAAGAACTAATTGGTTCATTGATCACATATGAAATGACGTGCAATGCACGTGAAGAACTTGAGAACCACCTTCCAAAGAACAGGAAGGATTTGGGACATAGAACATTTGAAGATCACTTGAGCTTATGCTCGAGTGATGGTGAACTTAAACTACAAATGAAACAAAAATTAAAAAGCAAAAAGAATGGAACTACTTGCTTTAAACGCAAGAAGAAGAACAAAAATTGGGATGAATCGAGCTCATCTGAAGACGAGAAAGTCAACAAAAGCGAGGCGGCAAACTACGCCTTACTAGCCTACAACATTGAGGTAATTAAAATGCCTTTGGTTTATTTTGAAATTACTTGATGCTTTCATGATATATTTTCTTTTTTAGTTTAGAATTAATTTTCTTGAAAATTACATGTTTAAAAATAAAAATACAAAAATTATGATCATTTCGAAAATAATATTGCATATTTTATGATAAACAAACAAAATGATTTTAATCATGGTTAAGAAGTAATAATGTGTATCATAACATTGTTGAATGAAATCACGTTTGATTTAAAGTAATGCATAAAGATGTAATATGAAATGGTTATTAACAATTTTATGCATGTGATTTTAAGTTATCCATGATCATGAGCTTGTTTGATCTTCTTGACTTAATTTCAAGATCTATAGCAAAAATCATGTTTGAATATATGAAAGTGTTAATTTCATTTTCGGATTCACTTAACAATTGGTATTCTAACAATCGGATTTTCTCATACACTTATGAAAAATATTTTTCTAAAATGGATTTGATGAAATGATTCATGCTTATAAACTCCATCTTGAAATATGAATGATAGTGTTTTTGCTTGCAAAGATTTGTTTCACATTCATATCTCCTATGATTCGTGTGCAGAAAAAGAATTTATAAATCATAACACAATGTGATTTCTTATGCAAAAATAAAGTGCTTTTGTGATTCTTTGCTAAAGAGAATAATTATTAAAATCATGATCTTGATAACATGAAGCTCTTTATAAATCAAGATCGTTCATTATGCTCCCTACATTTATCAAAAAGGAGTTCTTCAAATGAAATGCAATTCAATGAAGTGTCATATTGATATCTTGAAACTTGGAATATTTTAAAATGTGATCTTGATAAGAATGTTTCAAGTTGCTCTTTGTACTATATCTTTTCGAATGAATCATGAGCCTTGATATCATATATTTCATAATACAAGATTTCTTTGCCTTATGTCTTGAACTTTCATGCTTATCTTAATTTGGCATATAAAGACTAAGGCATGCTTAGATGAAAAGGAATCTCTTAAAAAATGCTTTTCCCATCTGATCGAGATTAATGATTTCATGATATTTTGTGAATCTCGAAATTAATTTTAATGACTAGATTATGAATTTCAAATTAATAATTTGATTTGAATAAGTTTTATCTAAATCATAATCTTGATCTTGCAAAATTGAAGTCACAAATAATATCTTGTGGTATTCATGAATTGATACTCACAATATGAAAGCATTGATATTCATGATTTGAATTGGATTGAAACATTGTATGCTTAATTTAATCATTCTCCTATGTTTCAAAAATTCCTTAAATGCCTTATGTGATGATTGAAAACTAATCTGCTTTATGATGAATTACGAATCATGACTTGATCTATGATATAAATGCCTTGAAATGATTGAAATATTTAACACTTTTATGCTCTATCCCCCTACTTTCTTCTTGTTTTCAATGATAAAATGGGGAGAAGTTTTGATCATGCATGGTAGGATATAATTTGATAAAATTGATACCATCATGATATGAAACATTTATAATGTACAATTATGCATGCAATACTTGTGCTTTCTAATTATGATGTGATGTATTGCAAATGATGTAAATCATGATTTAAAATGCTATGAGTGCCAAGTTACACATTTTGAGAAGAAATTGTTATACTGAAATATTAATGTAATTATGAATGGTGATATGATATCATGCATGTAATACTTCAATTTATGATAATGATGCATGCTATGATAAAATATTCATGATGAAAAATTATCTTGACATTCATAACTTGATTATTCATCATTTGTCATGATTTTGAAATCGTTGTAAAAGGAAAAGAGAACTACAAAACTGTATTCTCTCTTTCTTTTTTACAATGACAAAGGGGGAGATAGCTAGCTTGTACAAGTCAAGAAGATGCAAAAACTTGATTTGCTAGCTTACCTATTTTAAGAAGCAAAGATTGCTAACTTGCTTATTTCAAGAAGAAAAATTGTCTTCTTAAACATCACTATCTTGAATATCTCAAGAAGCAAAACTTGCAATTTGCACATTGCAATAGGAAGCAAGAATCATGAGCTTACACAAGAAATTTATCTTGCATTTGCTTTCGAAATTTTTGCTAGCTTATATATTGTGAAACTTGTATATCGTAAAAATTGCTAGCTTGTTGGTCTAAAGAGAAGCAAAAAGTTGCTATCTCAAAAGAAGCAAATGTGCTATCTTGCCTATCTCAAGAGGCAAAAATGCTAACTTGCTCATCTAGCAAAGTGAGCAAAATTTTCAAGAAGCAAGAGTTGCCTTCTTGAACATCTCTAATTTGCTAGCTTGCATGATGTAGAACTTGCTATCTTGAACATTACCAAAAGTGCTATCTTATATGCTATAAAACTTGCATATCTAAAACTTGATAGCATGAATGTTCTAAGCATGATGTAACACTTGCTAAATCTTCTAGCTCCAAGATTGCATGATGATAAAACTTGATACTATGTTTTTCATGCAATAAGTTGAATCAATATCACAAACACTTGATTGTGATACTTCTCCTTTTTGTTGATGACAAAGGGGGAGAAGTATGTTGATAGTATGTTGATGACATGACATGTGATGCATAAGTTTATGCATATGTTCATGTTGACGTGTTGCAAGTATGCATGATGAATATTGCAATGACTTGAATTCAGTTTGAATTCAAGGTTCTATCAATATGGCATATTGATAGGGGGAGTTTGTTTAAACTCCGGGAGTTAAGTTTAACTCCGTCATCAAGTGGTTGTCATCATCAAAAAGGGGGAGATTGTTGAATCTCGTATTTTGATGATGAAACTACTTGATATATGTTTATGATTTAATCTGCATTTTGAGTGACGCAGGATGCTTCGATCAGGATGAGACAATTAAAGCAGGAAAATCATGTTGTGCCGAAGGAACGTGTCAGAAGATTGGACGTCGGGCCGGTGGATCGGTCGACGTATCGACAGAAGGCTTCGGGCCGTGGACTCGGGCATCGGGCCAAGAAGAGCGGGTATTGTGCCAAGGATATCGGAGTTGCGGAGTCAACTGGCCGATTGGGCAATAGGCTGCAGGAGAGGATGATGCGCCAAAGAATCGGACGAAGCGTCGAGGGACCAATGACATGTCGGACAACTTGGTTAATTGCTTAGGATTAATTGTCTCGATCGAAGTTTTGTTTTGTTGTGCAGGATTAACTATGATAACGATGAAGACATAAAGCGAAACAAAGTGTCGGAGTCAAGCGCGAAGGATTTGTTGCGAGTTCGAGAGTTCGACGGAAGTCCGAAGGTTCGTCGGGAATGCTACCGGAACTAGCCGAGAATGAGTTGGGAGCTTGCCGAAGGCTTTTTCGGAAGCTCGCTGGAAGGTTCGTTGGATGTTCGCGGAGCTCGCCGAGAAAGATAGGAGCTTGCCGACGAAGCTCGTTGAAACTCGCTAAGATCAAATCGTGAAGTCTAGGAGCTTGCCGGGAGTCCGCAGAATGGTTCCCGAGAATTCATCGGAAGACCGCCGGAAGTTTGCCGGAAGCTCGCCATAAGAAGTCTTGACTTGCGGACTTTGTAATAGCTTAGAAAATGTCTTTAAATTCATAGTTAGCACGTTAATTAGGGTTAAGATTAGGTGTTAATCCTATAACCCAAGTAGGGGCCAATTAGGCCCAAGTTCGGACTGGTTTGGACCAAGTTTGGAGCCAAACCAAGTGAGCTGGAATAGTGAAAGAGGTGCCACCGCCAGGGTTGGAGGTAGCACCGCCCAGGCTATGTCTTCCAGCGAAGGTTGGGAGGTGCAACCGCCCCAGCCAGGAGGTGCAACCGCCAGGGCTACGAGGCTGGGAGGTGCAACCGCCCCAGCCAAGAGGTGCAACCGCCCAGAGCTCAGTCTTCGAGCTAGACTGGGCGGTGCAACCTCCTCTGTCAAGAGGTAGCACCGCCAGAGCTCAAGTTTCGAGCTCTGCCAGGCGATGCAACCACCGAGCTCAGACTTCGAGCTCTGCCAGGCGGTGCAACCACCAAGCTCAGTCTTCGAGCTCTGCCAGGTGATGCAACCATCGAGCTCAGTCTTCGAGCTCTGGCAGAGAGGAGCAATCGCCTGAGCTCAGTCTTCGAGCTCTGCCAGGCGGTGCCACCTCTCCAGTCAAGAGGTGCAACCGCCTGATCCCAGAATTCTGGGATTTGATCGATTTGATCGTTTTGAGCTCCAAATTTGAATTGGGTTTTGGCCTATAAATACCCCACCCATTCAGCACTGAAAAGACATAGATCCATATCGAATTCTTGATCTTTTCAGTGATTCTAAGAGCTCAAATTTGTGTAAAGTCCTAAAGTTCTCCTCCTTCTGTTCTTCAAGTTTTGAGTTGTAAAGAGAGGAGAGAAAGGATCTGTAAAGGTTGTCTCCTGAGCCTGTCAAAAGGAGAGAAACTATAAAAGGGAATTTAGCCTTCGCCCATTGAAGGAAGGCAGCTAGTTGACGTCGGTGACCTCGTCGGAGGAGGAAGCCAAAAGTGGAGTAGGTCAAGACTGACCGAACCACTCTAAATCTCTGGTTTGCTTTTACCTTGAGAACTTTATCATTACTGCAAACCTCTTACATTGCTACTGCCCTCTGCGCCTTTACGAACGAATTTCTAAGCTCTGATCTTTCAGAATCTGCATTCAATCGTAAATCGTGTTTTCGTACGATCTTCACACTGCGGTTTACGCTTACATTCGGATTCCATTTATAACTGCAAATTGCTTTCTACGTAAAACGCTTTTCAAGGTTCAAAACTGCTTTTAAACACAAAACTACATTTAGACGTAAAATTACGTTTAGACGTAAAACTGCGTTTAGACGCAAAACTGCGTTTAGACGTAAAACTGCGTTTAGACGTAAAACTACGTTTAGACGCAAAACTGCGTTTAGACGTAAAACTGCGTTTGGACGCAAAACTGCGTTTAGACGTAAAACTGCGTTTGGACGTAAAACTACGTTTGGACGTAAAACTGCGTTTGGACGTAAAACTGAGTTTAGACGCAAACTGCGCTTAGACGCAAACTGCGCTTAGACGCAAACTGCACTGTGATTCTGCTTTTATATCGAAATCATTTTTTATCGGACGAACGCAGCTTTCGTTTTTAAATCGCTGAAAGATTTCCGCTGCACTAATTCACCCCCCCCCCTCTTAGTGCTCTCGATCCTAATAGTGGCACCGCATAAAGGCTCAGTCTCCGAGCTCTGCCAAGCAGTGCAACCGCCCCTGATAGGAGGTGGCACCGCCCAGAGGTTCAATCGTTGAGCTCTACCAAGCGGTGCAACCGCCCTAGTTAGGCGGTGCAACCGCCAGACCCCGAAATTCCAAGAGATGACAATTTTGAGCTCGGAATTCAAACTAGTTTGTGGCCTATAAATACCCCAACCTTTCAGTCGTGAAAGGGTAACCCAAACCACCGAAAGCTTGATCTTTCTCTGTGATTTTAGAGCTCAAAAGTGTTGTAAAGTGTATAAGTTCTCCTCCATCTCTTCTTCCAAGTTTTGATCTTTCAAGAGAGGAGAGAAATTTTGTATGGGTTGTCTCCTAAGCCCGTCAAACGGAGTGAAACTATAAAATGGTGGTTGGCCTTCGCCTATTGAAGGAAGGCCTCTAGTGGTCGTCGGTGACCTCATCGGAGGAGGAAGCCAAAAGTGCATGTAGGTCACGTTTGACCGAACCACTCTAAAATATGGTTTGTATTTCTTTGTGCTATTTATCTTAACTACAAACTGCCTTCCTTACTTTACTTTAAATACGTTTCCATAAGCTTTCAAAGTTATTATCTGCATGAAACGACTTTTACGTCAAAATCGGATTTCAACGTACAAACACAGTTTTAATCGTCGAAAGTTTTTCGCTGCACTAATTCACCCCCCCCTCTTAGTGCTCTTGATCCTAACACTCATCACTTGAGTTTTCTTTCAAGTGGTCTTCTTGTGTTCTCAGTGCTATATCCTTTCCGTTCTTTGAAAGGGTGTCCTCATGCTCTTCGTGAGCTTTACATGTCATTTCATAGGTCATTAGTGACCCAATTAGTTATTTAAGATGAAAATTATTTACATCTTTGGCCTGTTGAATGACCATTACTTTAGGATCCCAAATTTTTGTTAGGGATCTTAAAATATTATTAACAAGTTCAAAATCCGAGAAACTTTTACAAAGTCCTTTTAGACCATTGACGACATCCGTAAATCAGGTGTATACGTCTCCAATGGTCTCACTCAGTTTTATTCAAAACAATTCATAAGAATGCACTAAAAAATTCATTTTTGTCTCCTTCATTCTACTAGTGCCTTCATGAGTCATTTCAAGTGTGTGCAAAATATCAAAAGTCATTTCACAAATCGATACTCGATTAAACTCATTTTTATCTAATGCACAAAATAAGGCATTCATAGCCTTTGCGTTTAAAGTAAAAGTCTTCTTCTCCAACTCATTCCAATCGTTCATTGGAAGAGAAAACTTTTGAAAACCGTTTTTGACAATGTTCCAAAGCTCAAAATCCATTGAAATTAGGAATATCCTCATTCTATTATTCCAATATGTGAAATCCATCCCATTGAATATGGGCAGAGGTGTAATTGAATGGCCCTCTAGGTTGCTGGCAAATGCCATCTCTCTTGGTTTTAAAACCAAATGAGAGAGAACCTTACTCTGATACCAATTGTTAGGATCAAGAGTGGCACTAAGAGGGTGAATTAGTGCAGCGGGAAACTTTTCTATTCTCGTATAAAATATTTCGTATGTTTGAAGGAAATCAATTCGGAAAGATAGTAACTTTAAAATGTAAGAGAGCATAAGTGTAGTGAAAGCAAGATGAGGAAAAGAAGCACTTTGCTATGAAATGATTTGCAATTAAAGAAAATTGCTCAAAACGAAATGCAAACCAGATTTTGAGTGGTTCGATCAATGTGACCTACATCCACTAAAGACCTTCCTTCAATAGGTGAAGACCGAACACCTCTTTACAGCACTTTCTCCTTTTCTCGAGTTTAGGAGATGAACCCTTACAAGTCTCACTCCACTTTCTTGGATGGTTACAAGGCTAAGAGATGAAGGAGGAGAACTCTAACTTTTATAATACTTTAAGAATCAAGACTTCAAGATTAAGCCAATAGTTTGATTCCCTTTCATGCAGAAAAGGGTGGGGTATTTATAGGCCCTAATGGCTTCAAAATTGGAGCCAAAATGTGTCAAATTCCAGGAATCCGGGGTACTAACGGTACCACCGCCATTACTAGACAGTACTACCGTCGCAGATATGACCCTAGGCGATACGACCATCGAATAAGGGTGGTACCATCACTGGCAACACTGCTGCCGGTGGTACCACCACCCATTCTAGGTGGTGCCACCGCCTAGGAATCCAGGGGCACTACTTTCCAAGTGGTGCCACCACTGGCCATGTTTTTAGGGGCTGAATTGGGTGCTCAATTCGGCCCAATTTAGCCCTATTAAGGGCCCAATTGGCCTATAATTAAGTTAGTGGGATTACCTCCCAATCCTAACTTAATTTATGCTCTAACTATGATAATTAAGACATAATTTACAATGCTTCTTGTTCCGGTGCGTCAATTGCTCTTCCTGCGAGCTTCGGCGTACTTCCGGCGAACAACCGAGAAACTCTCGGCAATATTCAGGTGTACTCCTAGCAAGCTGCTGGTCTTTATGACGATCTTCTTGGTGAGTTCCGACGAGCTTCTATGGCAAGCTCCTAGACTTCTCGATTGGTTCCCGTAGAACTTCTGACGAACGTCCGGACTTCTATCGAACTCTCGAACTCCCAATGAGATCTCGATCTTGACTTTGGCACAACACCTGCTTTATGTCTTACTGCCATCATAGTTAACCCTACACACTTTTCTCAACATATGTATTAGATCAAACAACTTACATTTGATTTCATCATCAAAATCCGAGATTCAACATGGGCGGTGGTCCCACCCAGACTGAGCCGTGGTACCACTGATAGTTATTGCTGCCAGGAGATCGTACCACCCTATTAGGTGGTGGTACCACCAGAGCCTAGTCTCTAAGACCACCATGTGTTGGTATCGCCCAATGTTAGTGTACAGGCGATGGTACCGCTAGTACCCCGGAAACCAGGGATGAGACACTTTTTGGCCTCATTTTTGAAGCCATTGGGGCCTATAAATACCCCATACTTTCCTGTATGAAAGAGCATGAAATTATGAACAAAAATCTTGAGATTTTGAGGTGTAAAAGTGTAAAAAATTGCTAAGTGTCCTCCTCCTCCTTCTTTAGATTTTGATCATTCAAGAGATGTGTGAGACTTGTAAGGGTTGTCTCCTAAACCAGTGAAAAAGAGAAAGTGTTGTAAGAGGTTGGTTGGTCTTCACCCATTGAAGGTAGACCATTAGTGGACGCTGGTAACCTTGACGGAAGACGAATCGGGAGTAGATGTAGGTCACGACGACCAAACCACTCTAAAATTGGTGTACCTTTTCTTCTTTGTTATTTACTTACTTTGCAACTACTTTACATCTTCATCACTCTCCTATGAACATCTTTAAGTTTAAACATCTTTCTGTTCTAGTTTTATATACGAATTTTGATGTTTGACATAATTCTCGAAAAGCACTAATTCACCCCCCTCTTAGTGCCGACTCGATCCTAACATGAGCAAGAGTGGAGTCATCTATGTACTTTACATAGCAAGTGATCTCTTTGTTGAATCTTGAATTTTGATGATAAGTGTTTGTGTTTTAATCAATGTTTTGAGTGACGCAAGATGCTTTGATCAGGATGAGACAATTAAAGCAGGAAGAATCATGTTGTGCCGGATGAAAACATGTTAGAAGATTGGACGTCGAGCTAGTGGATCGGTCGACGTATCGATAGAAGGCTTCGGGCCATGGATTCGGGTATTGGGCCAAGAAGAGCGGATATTGCGCCAAGGATATCAGAGTTATGGAGTCAAATGGTCGATTGGGCAATAGGCCGCAAGAGAGGACGATGCGCCGAAAAATCAAACGAAGCATCGAGGGACCAATGACATGCCGAACAACATGATTAATGCTTAGTATTAATTGTCTAGATTGAAGTGTGTTTTACATGTGCAGGATTAACTACGATAGTAAGGCATAAAGCAAAATAAAGTCCCGCAGTCAAGGATGAGACTTTGTTGGGAGTTCAAGAGTTCGTCGGAAGTCCGAACGTTCGTCGAAAGTTCTAGCAGAACTAGCTAAGAAGTCTCGGAGCTTACCAGAGAAGCTCATCAAAACTTGCCAAGAAGATCGTCGTGAAGTCTAGGAGCTTGCAGAGAGTCCACTGGAACATTACTGAGAGATCGTCGGAAGTTCGTTAGATGATCACTAGAAGCTCGCCGAAAGAATAGACTTACGAACATGTTTAGCTCATATTAAGTTTTAGATTTCGTAGTTAGCACGTAATTGGGTTTGGATTGGGGCCAACCCAATTAGGGGTCAGGTAGGCCCATGTAAGAACTGTATTGGTCCCAATAAGAGGCCCAAACAGTGCCCCAAGAAGTCTCACCATCGTGGCACAATCTTCGAGACTATGTTAGGCGGTGGTACCGCTAGTCCGGGTGGTTGTACCGCCCCTGACAGGGTGCCAAGCGGTGGTACCACCAGTTTGGGTGGTGGCACCACCCAGCACAACACCCTAGGCGGTGGTACCGCCTAGTGTAGTGTCATTATCAAACTGACACTAGCGGTGGTACCGCCCGTGCCTAGGGATCCCGGGATGAGATATTTTTAAGCTCCAAGTTTGAATCAACTTGAAAGCCTATAAATACCCCTCTTATCCCTGGTTAAAGCACACAAGCACATAGAGTTTAAAAGTAGAAAAACGCTATAGAAATCTCTTATAAGAATCCTCCTCTAATCTCCTAAACGTGGTAAAAAGAGAAGAGAGGTGTAAGAAGGAGGTGTTGGGAAATATTGGGGGTGACATCACACGAGCAGCGGAAGAACAAGAAAAATAAAATCCCCTATTCCCAAATAGATGTTCATCATCGTGCAAAGATTGGTGCGCAAAATCCGCGAAACTTAAAACTACGTATATAGTAGATTGTGTTACCTAGGGAGATCGTATATCCCTATTTCCTTACAGATCCTTAGGAGAGGGTGAAGGAGGTCAAGCGTCCTCCTCTCTAGTAGTGAGTCATACCTATCAGAACTCCTTCTAACTCAGTGAATTATTATCTCTGTAATAATTCACTCGACTCATTGACTACGGACATACTTGGCCACTACGCCGTAGTCCCCAAATGATATAGGGGAATCCAATCCATTGGACCTATCTGTCCTCAGTTATCGTGTACCTATAGTCCCTCATCCATCTAATATCCCAGAGACTATATATCGAACATGGTGCTGTTAGACCCATACGGTTTATACTCGAGTCTCACTCTAATCGGATTCTCCTGGAGAACTCTTTCTCTCTCAACCCGAATGACCCTGGCTAGGGATTTGTTTGAGCAAGAACACATAGGATATTCCTCTCATGATGCCGAGAGTGGATGATCCTCTATCGACACTCAATAGCCGTCGTAAGGTCGACTACCACTCCCAATGACCAGTTGTACTAGATATGGGACAACCAAACCTATAAGTCTGGTATCAAAGAGTGGAGCACTCATACAGGACATCCTTGGTGTCTCAAGTCTAAGGACCATATACACCACTAGGACTACGGAATCGCTGTATGACAATAAGGCATCGTCAACCATCCAACATTCCGTAAGCGGATCAATCAGTGAACTCATTCTCCAATGAGCACCGGTATTGTATCCCTAGTGTCCCTAGTGTCCATATGGACGGGTATACAACACACTAGTCTGTCCGGTCATCACGATGTCCCTCTCGAGTAACCTGTGACCGGGATTATTTAGGTTCTGTGTTTAAAGGTGAATCAATCTCATTATCGTGATCTCATCACAATCCGATTCCTATTACACAAATCCAGGGACATCACAATATATATATGCATATATGTAATAGTTATAAAGTGATACATGCCAAAATATAATAAGCAAAAAGATACTTTATCAAGTCACACGTGCCATCACTCATGTGATTGGCTTGCTGGACACCTATGACTAGCAATCTTCCACTTGACCTAAAGCCAATCACCTATGTGTCTGATCCCCATCAGACCCTTGTGACACCTAAAGTCAATCACCTATTTGTTAGTGGATCTACAATGTTATCTTCGGATGGAACTCTTTCCACTACTACATCTCCTCGAATTACGATCTCTCTGATAAGGTGGAACCTCCTCAGAACATGCTTAGATTTCTACTGAGACATGGGTTCCTTCGCTTAAGCAATCGCCCCGTTGTTGTCGCAATATAAGGAGATAGGCTCCTCGCTACCCGACACAACTCCCAAATCTGTGATGATCTTCTTCACCTAGACTCCCTCCTTTACTGTATCTGATGCAGCAATTTACTCCGCCTCTGTGGTCGAGTCAGCAGTAGTATCTTGCTTGGAACTCTTCCGGCACACTGCTCCTCCATTCAAGGTGTACACATACCCTGAATTCGACTTGCTATCATCGACATCAGACTAAAAACTTGAGTCTATGTAGCCTTCAACCTTAAGGCTATTACCTCCATATACTAGTAAAAAATCCTTAGTCCTTCTCAAGGACTTAAGGATACACTTTACTACTTTCCAGTGCTCCAAGCCTGGATCCGCTTGATTCCTACTCGTGATACTCAGAGCATGCGCTATATTAGGCCTAGTACATAGCATGACATACATGATAGACCGTATTGCTAAGGCATAAGATATCATATCCATGTTCGCCTTTTCTTCTGGAGTCTTTGGGGACATACTCGTAGAAAGCGATATCCCATGTCTCATCGGTATGAGACCTCTCTTAGAATTTCCCATGCCAAACTGTTAGAACCCTTGCAGATTCTAAACTTGGGGTTGATCTCTTTAGGGGATCGGCCTCCTTGGAACTCTATAGGGGTTCCTCCCTCCAAGTTGCTGCTCAAAGGCTGCAGAAAAGATTCAACTATTGCTTATGAAAAGAGAAGGAATACATGGCTATTTATAGGGCTTCTAAACCCTAACTCCTAATAGGACTCCTACTTAAGACTCTTACTTCTAACCAACTCCTAATATGACTCCTAGTCAAGACTCCTATTCCCTTACAACTCCTAATTCTTCTCTAAGAAAACACCTCATACATGAATGCCCCTCTCAATTAGAACTCTCTTAGCTAAAGTCCTAACAGAATGTCCCTCTCAATTAGGACTCTCCTAGCTAGAGTCCTAACAGAATGTCCCTCTCAAGTGATGTCTAATATCAATGTGTTTGGTTCTTGAGTGTTAAGCTTTTGATGTAGTAACACAACTATTTCAAGTGCAGCATTCCATCATATTGCATAGCAAGATTTTTATTTTAGCAAGTGTAGCATTGCATCACATGGTAAGATATCAGCTCGTACGATGCAAATTTTTGTTTGATATCTTGATACATGGCATGATAGCAAACATATTAGTAATAGCAACCATATCAATGTCATACTGCTGACTTATCAACTACATTGGTATGTTGCTTCATATTTTTCAAGGCATAGGCTTTTAAACCTTTTTAGTTTCAGTGCAAAATCCGAGATAAACAACAAGAGATGTTTGCAAATATGCTTACACAAACAAAGATAACCATATCAGAGTAACATATGTACAGCATATCAGGTAACCATAAAAACAAAGTCCTTCATGAATAACATAAGGAGTTTACAACATGTCATATCAAAAACAGCAGATGTTCATACAAGCTCATTCATGAGGTGGAAGATTAAGGTGCCTAAGTAAAGAGTCAAATTGTCGATGGATTTGCTGCAGCTCGGTTAGGATTTGATCTTGTCGAAGTTCAAGCCGTTCTTGTCTTTGTTCAAATCGGTCCATCCGAATCCCGATATCTTCGATGGATGATGTGTGAGTTTGCTCAACCGGATGTGTTTCCTCAAAGGGACAGATCGGAGGAGATTGGGTACTCCTAAAGACTGGGGTTTCCGGCTCTGGTTCAGGTTCAGGTTCAGGCTGAGGGGGATCAGTTCTTCTAGGCATTCTAACCCAGTTACCGTTTCTATAGTGACATCTTAGTCGGTGAAGTAGATTTTTGTTTATTATGCTGAATCTATCTACTTTCATTACTTCTTCTAATGGTATTTGAATGTCGTAAGCTTTCATTATTCTAGTAATTATTCCACCATATGGGAGCATCATATCTTTCTTAGATAATTCTAACATGTTTTGTTGGATCAGATAGCCAAGACAAATGTCACGTCCTTTCATGATTAGGTACATAATTCCTAATTCTAATTGACTCACTTCATCATGATGGTATTGTTTAGGAAGAATTATACTAGTCATGATATGATGAAGTATCTTAGTATTAAAAGGCAGTAGATGTTCACAACTTTTAGGAACAAATTCTATGTTAGGATCGGCAAGGATTGTTCCTAAGGCTTCAACGTAGGATGTTTCAATGGTTTTTTCATCCCATAATCCTCTAAAGTAAAGTCCTATGCTTTTCATGGGAATACCTATCATATCACAAATGAATCTATTAGTGATTGAGATGTGTTGTCCTAAGAGATAGGTTGACATCTTTTCTTCATCATCTATTTGCATATTGTTGTAAAACAATCTAACTAGTCTAGGATAGATGGGTTCATTGATCTGCAAAATTGGAAGTAGATTTAGGTTTGCAAACCATTGGATAGTCTCTACATCTCTTAGTTCATTCAGATCTACGTATTTTCCCTTATTGATGCTTCTTAGTTCGAAGGAGAGAAATTTTTCAGCATGGTTTTTGGAATAAAAAAGAGTGAGATCAAACTCTTCTACTAATCTCCTCTTTCCCTTATCCCTTGAGGATCTTCTAGAACCCATAGCTACTGCTGTTTAAAGAGATAAAGATGAACAAGAGTGAACAAAACAGAATTTTAGAGGTTCTTAGAGAATACCTTAGTGAAATCTTCAAAATAGGGAGAGATTCTTGATGTTTTGCTCCGAAATGGGAGGTATTTGGGAGGCTAAATGGAGTGAAATGAGGATGGAGGAGGCTTGGAGGAGTGGAGAATGAAGGGGAAGTGAGTTGGGGTCGGTTTTACCGCCGGCCCTAGCGAGGGTTAAAAAGGGCAGAGTTGCGGGCGGTTGCACCTCTGGCTGGAGCGGTGCAACCGCTGGCAACTCGTGATGGCTGGAGGTGCCACCGCTGGCTGGAGAGGTGCCACCTCTTGTAGGTAGTAAAAATTGCAATATGATCAGGTAGGTTTTGTTTTGAGGAGAGTTTTGATCCATAGCAATTAACGTTGCTTACATGATTACGTGTGTATTTTGTTTCAAGGCACAGTTGCTTGTACGATCAAGATAGAACTTCTTACGTGCATACTCCTAATGTCGTACATGTGTTTGTGATTTGAAAAGTCACATTAGGTTGTATCCAATTTGCTTTTGTGATTTCATAATTACCACTTGTTGTTGTATCCAAATTTCGTTTGGGTCGTGACTGTTGAGAATCAAGGAGCAGAACATTAATTCTTGCTCCAGCCTAAGGTTTTAACGTTTTTTATAGGAAGGGATGATTTTTAGGTACCCATTTGCTTTTGGGTTCCTCACAAATAGATCTACATTTTTTATCATGTTGCATAGAATTTGTCATGGTTCCTTTAGGAACCCATATCAATTTGTTTGGACTCAATTTCCTGAATGGACAATAATGTGTCCTGTGTCCAAACTTGCAACAAAAGTTGCATTTGCTTCTAACATGTAAGATGGGGCCTTTTACAAAGGTAGTTGGATTTTGGTGAGGACTCCTCACAAATCCAATCCCACTTCTTTTGGGAGCATGACCCTTGTTTGTAAGGATCATGTTTAATGACTTGCTACCAACCTCGAATTTCTTCAAGGTGTCCTTAAGTAGCAAGTTTTCTTTTTGACAGATTTCTAGATCATGACATTTTATACATGAATTTAAACTATCATGATATTCGATTTTTAACTTATTAAAATCACAAGTAAGACTATCATGTACCTTTTTTAGCAATTTGTATTTTCTATTTATAACTTTGCATTCATCAAATAAATCATGGAAGGCATTTAATAATTCATCGAAAGATAAATCAGCATCTAATAAATCCGTTACCTCCTCTCCGATGGCCATTAAGGCGTAATGAGCAACTTGCTCGGTGTTGGACTCCTCTTCTTCAGATGCGCTCGAGTCATCCCATGTTGCTTAAAGAGCCTTCTTCTTTGATGTTCTTCTTTTGACTTGGGGACAATCATTCTTGTAGTGTCCCGGCTTTTTACATTCGTAGCAGATCACTTGGTCCTTCTTGGGTTCAAGTTTATTTTTCACATCGTTTTTAAACTTGTTTCTTTTGAAGAATTTCTTAAACTTTTATGTCAAAAGTGCTAAGTCATCATCACAGTCCTCATCACTTAAGTTTTCTCTCAAGTGGCATTCAGAAGTTTTCAGTGCCATATCCTTCCTGTTCTTTGGAAGGAAGTCTTCTTGCTCTTCATGAGCTTTGCAAGTCATTTCGTAGGTCATTAATGACCCGATTAGTTCTTCAAGAGGGAAGTTGCGCAGATCTTTTGCCTCTTGAATAGAAGTGACTTTAGGATCCCAACTTTTAGGAAGGGATCTTAGTATTTTATTTACGAGTTCAAAATCCGAAAAACTTTTTCCGAGTCCTTTTAGACCGTTGACGACATCCGTGAAACGGGTAAACATGTCGCCAATGGTTTCACTCGGTTTCATTCGGAAAAGTTCAAAAGAATGCAGCAACAGATTGATTTTTGACTCTATCACTCTACTTGTGCCCTCGTGGGTCACTTCAAGTGTGTGCCAAATATCAAATGCAGTTTCGCAAGTTGAAACACGATTAAACTCATTTTTATCAAGTGCGCAAAATAAGGCATTCATAGCCTTTGCATTAAGAGCGAAAGCCTTCTTTTCCAACTCATTCCAATCGATCATTGGAAGAGAAGACTTTGAAAATCCGTTTTCAACAAGGTTCCACAGTTCAAAATCCAAAGAAATAAGAAAGATCCTCATTCGGGTCTTCCAGTAGGTGTAGTCCGTTCCACTGAACATGGGTGGACGTGTAGTAGAATGGCCCTCTTGGTTTCCGGCGTATGCCATCTCTCTTGGGTTTTAATCCTTTAAAGAGTTAACCTTGCTCTGATACCAATTGTTAGGATCGAGAGCATTAAGAGGGGGGGGGGTGAATTAGTGCAGCGGAAATCTTACAGCAATTTAAAAACGAAAGCTGCGTTCATCCGATAAAAAATGATTTCGATCTAAAAGCAGAATCACAGTGCAGTTTGCGTCTAAGCGCAGTTTGCCTCTAAACATAGTTTGCATCTAAGCGCAGTTTGCGTCTAAGCGCAGTTTGCGTCTAAACGCAGTTTTACGTCTAAACGCAGTTTTGCGTCTAAACGCAGTTTTGCGTCTAAACGCAGTTTTACGTCTAAATGTAGTTTTACGTCTAAACGCAGTTTTGCGTCTAAACGCAGTTTTACGTCTAAACGTAATTTTACGTCTAAATGTAGTTTTGCGTCTAAAAGCAGTTTTGAACCTTGAAAAGCGTTTTACGTAGAAAGCAATTTGCAGTTATAAATGGAATCCGAATGTAAGTGTAAGCTGCAGTGTGAAGATCATACGAAAACACGATTTACGTTTGAATACAGATTCTGAAAGATCAGAGCTTAGAAACTTGTTCGTAAAGGCGCAGAGGGCGGTAGCAATGTAGGAGGTTTGCAGTAATAATAAAGTGCTCAAAGTAAAAGCAAACTAGAGATTTAGAGTGGTTCGGTCAGTCTTGACCTACTCCACTTTTGGCTTCCTCCTCCGACGAGGTCACCGACGTCAACTAGCTGCCTTCCTTCAATGGGCGAAGGCTAACTGCCCTTTTACAGTTTCTCTCCTTTTGACAGGCTCAGGAGACAACCTTTACAGATCCTTTCTCTCCTCTCTTTACAACTCAAGACTTGAAGAACAGAAGGAGGAGAACTTTAGGACTTTACACAAATATGAGCTCTTAGAATCACTGAAAAGATCAAGAATTCGGTGTGGATGTGTTTCTTTTCAGTGCTGAATGGGTGGGGTATTTATAGGCCCCAACCCAGTTCAAATTTGGAGCTCAAAACGATCAAATCGAT
Source organism: Musa acuminata AAA Group (assembly GCF_036884655.1). Lineage (NCBI taxonomy): Eukaryota > Viridiplantae > Streptophyta > Magnoliopsida > Zingiberales > Musaceae > Musa > Musa acuminata. Next base: position 15,125,555 of record NC_088353.1, on the reverse strand, counting down.
CAAATCCCAGAATTCTGGGATCAGGCGGTTGCACCTCTTGACTGGAGAGGTGGCACCGCCTAGCAGAGCTCGAAGACTGAGCTCAGGCGATTGCACCTCTCTGCCAGAGCTCGAAGACTGAGCTCGATGGTTGCACCGCCTGGCAGAGCTCGAAGACTGAGCTCAGTGGTTGCACCGCCTGGCCGAGCTCGAAGTCTGAGCTCGGTGGTTGCATCACCTGGCAGAGCTCGAAACTTAGCTCAGGCTGATGCACCTCTCTGCCAGAGCTCGAAGACTGAGCTCGGTGGTTGCATCACCTGGCAGAGCTCGAAACTGAGCTCAGGCTGATGCACCTCTCTGCCAGAGCTCGAAGACTGAGCTCGGTGGTTGCTCCGCCTAGCAGAGCTCGAAACTTGAGCTCTGGCGGTGCTACCTCTCGACAGAGGAGGTTGCGCCGCCCAGTCTAGCTCGAAGACTGAGCTCTGGGCGGTTGCACCTCTTGGCTGGGGCGGTTGCACCGCCCAGTCTCGCAGCCCTGGCGGTTGCACCTCCTGGCCTGGGCGGTTGCACCGCCTGGTGCAATCAGGGTCCGAATGGTTCGCTCCATTCGGCCCAATTTGAATCTTTTCAGGGGCCCAATTGCCCCAAGATTAAGCTAATGGGATCACCTCCCATTTTCAAGCTTAATCATCGTGCTAACTACGATTAACTCTAAGACAACTTCTGCAGCTTTGCTCCGATCCGTCAATCGCTTCTTCCGGCGAGTTTCCGGCGAACTTCCATCGATCATCCGATAAACCCTCGGTGATCCTTCTGCGGACATCCGGCATACTCCTGGACTTTGCGACGATCCACTTGGCGAGTTCCGACGAGCTTCGCTTGGCAAGCTTCTGGACTTCTCGGATTTGTTCTCGCTGAACCTCCGACGACCGTCCGAACTTCCGTCGAACTCTCGAACTCCCAACGTGATCATGATCTTGACTCCGGCGCAACACCTGCTGCTTGTCTTACTCTCATCATAGTTAATCCTGCACACTTATCTCAACACATAGATTAGATAACAAATGACAATTGACTTCGTCATCAAAATCCGAGATTCAACACTTCCCTCTCTTCTTCTTCTTCTTATTTTCTTCTCTTCTCCCTCTTCCTCCTCTCTTCTTTTCCCTCTTCTTCTCTTCTCCCTCTACTTCTCTTCTTCTTCTCCCCACGCCCCATCGCTTCTCTCTGTTTCTCGAAGAAACAGAGAGAGCGTGGGAGGCAGTGGGATAAAACCGAAATTTTCAATTTTCTTTATTTTCTTCGTTTTACAACTTAACAGTTTAGTCCTTGAAAGAAAATTTATTAATAATTTACATATAGGTCCTCCGATTTATAAATAAATCTTTATTAATAATTTTCAAAAGTGAAGGATATTACACTCTCTCCTCCTTAAAAGAAAATTTAGTCCTCTAAATTGATCATAGCTCAATCGATGAAAAGATGAGGATTATGATATCTTTATTTCCTCCTCCTGCTCTTAAATAGTTTCATCAATACAATACAATTACATAATTATCCACGAGTGACCGAAATATTCTCCTCCTTGATCCTCAATAGAGGGTAACCCGACCTTCAATCAATTTCTAAAAATACTTGCGCACCATGCAATTAATCAAGCGAGTCGTTATTTCAGAAAATACTCATTTTTGATGGTCACCTGATTCAATTATCTATAATCATTACAAAGCCTCAATGTTCCATACATCTTTTTAACTAACACCGGAGCACCCTATGATGAAATATTAAGCCAAGTAAAATCCTCATTTAATAATCCTTGTAGTTGCTTTTCCAATTCCACTTACTAAAATGATATCATTCTATAGAGAGACTTAGATATTGGGATTGTCCCAAAGACCGAATCAAAAGCAAAGTCACGTTTGGAGGTAATCCAAGCAAGTCATTCTGGGATACATTTGGCAATGAGATAAATCATGTCCAATACTTTCAAAATAAAAGATCGGCTGATCAAATGTACAAAAAGTGATCATTTGTTATATACCAATCCATACTGGTATGATAGGAAGATAGTCAATCCATACCAAGTATAATATCAAAACTCCAAATCCTTAGGAGAACTAAATCAGCAAAAAGTTCAAGTTCCCCAATAAAAATCAGACAAGAGGACCAGATTCAAGTCTATTATCAAAGAATCTCTAATGATCGTATTTACATATAGCACATAATGCAGTGGTCTAGGTTGAATGCCCAAGTGATAAGCAAAATATTACGAATAAAATCGTAGATTGGACCCATGGTCGAACAAATATTTGCATTCTTTCATAAACATGCATAATACCTTCGGTCACTAATTTCAGAAGTTTCAGAATTATATTTAGTGATAGCATACACTCTGACATGGGTAGATGATTTAAGAGGCAGTGACTCTTTCTTCTTGTTCAACGGGCAAACTTTTATTTTATGATCAAACTTTCCACAAGCAAAATAGGCTCTAATCACACACAAATATAAACTTGTTTCATAATTTAACATGCAATTCACACCTGATTGAGTTTTTTGTGGTGACTTCCCATTTCAAATCCAAATGTCTTGACCCTTTTGTTATTACTTTCTGATTCATTTCCAATCATATTTTTATTGCTAAACTTATCCTTATCATTCTTGCCACATATCTCCAAAAATTCTTTTCATTGCTGCCAATAATAATCAGCCTCTACTTCCAATATAAGGTAGCAAAAGAAATCTTTTGATCATTAGAATAATTTTGTATATCAAATATCTTCTCCATTTGCATCATCCATTTTTCTACCACCAATGAAATTAGGTTCATCATGCTTCTGCTGCGCCACTCTGATTCAATATCCCCCAATCCATCCTTTCATTCCCCTTAATTAATCAGAAACAAATGAAATAGGAGGACCAAATGTCCTCATCATCCCAGATTCCTAAAATGCATCAAAGAAAATTTTCCACCAATCACTAAAGTTCATTAGACCTCAATATATTTTGCACATCAACATATCAAATATTTCAGTAATCCTCAAACCATGCTCTGATACCACCTCTATCACGCCCCCTCAAAATAACCATGATATTTAAAATTTCCATCACAGACCAATCCAGGATCCAAACTAACGTTTGAACACACTGAAAAACATTTAATCAAATTCACATCCATAAAACATGTGCATTTTAAAATCATATATCACATCACTCGATAATTCACATTTATGGCAACCCAAGCCAACTTAACAAACATGAACAACATTTATAAATCCACAAGCTAAATAAATTATACAATCAGAACTCCAACTATTCACCACAAGTTCATATCGTCATAAATTAGACTTAACATTCCGAAATTCCAAATAAGAGAGATCTTCTAACACTTTTACACAGTATATCCATTTCGATCATCAGAACAATTCATTACATACAAAATATGCTTATACAACAATAGCATAACAACCAACAAGACTTGCCCATAATTCTGAATAGCTATCCACTACCTCACCCCAAATCAACCATCTCGAAGAGTGAGACGTTGACCTGAAAGATTTATATAACAACGGAGTGAGCCAAAAACAGCTCAGCAAGTGACAAAACATATTCAGAACAAAAGGAACAGTTTCAAACGAGTAAGGTATCATAATGTAAGGCAGAATACAAGAATTCTCAAGGATACCATCTCATTAGATACAAAATCAATATGTATCATGTCATTCAAAACATATTTGATTCATAACAAATGGAGCATAGAGTAATTGGAGCATATCAATGGCAGATAGGACATTTCAGAACATATCAGTTCATAGCAAATGGAGCACAGAGTAATTAGAGCATATCAATGGCAGATAGGACAATTCAGAACATATCAGTTCATAGCAAATGGAGCACAGAGTAATTGGAGCATATCAATGGCGTATGAAATGTTCCGGAGCATATCAACGATATATAGAACATTTCGAAACATATCAACAGTGGAGGAAACATTTCAGAGCATATCAATAACAAATACCGTACAGAAGCTCAAACATCGTCTTTGACGTTGCAAACGTATCAATCTTATCCAAAGCATGTACAGAAACACAACCAAAGCTCTGGATATCATATCAAACATACAGAAGGTGTAGTGGGATCTCGCTCAGAATGTGATTCATCCATTTCTGAATCACCACCTGACAAAAGTCTCCCACGTCTGGGAGCTCCATCCACCCACGTCTAGGTGAAGTTAGAGGGGGCCGGCAGAGCATCGCAGGCTCTAAGCACATACCCTTTACCATTCCTGGCAAAGGTCCAGAATATCCCACATAGCGGGACCCCATATAGCGGGCAATAAGCGCATACCCTTTACCATTTCTGGCAAAGGTCCAGACAATCCCACACACCAGAGTACAAGAGGGCAGTTTTAACAGTAAGTAGCATATATCAGAAGCACACGCGGAACAACAAAACGTACATGTGCCTTTTCAAGACAAAATGCTGCAAGGAACAAATCTCTCACAAATGTATTCATATTAGGAATGAAATGGAAGCAAGAGTATACAGGGAATCCAAACAATCATATTTAGCTCAATTCAAATAAGAAGGTTAGAAGAATTCAATATCCAAAGGAATGAAACTAGAATAGGCACACATCGAATGCAAATGCGGAATCATGGGTTATACATGTGCCTATAGAAGTCAATACGATATAGCTTAAACGTTACACAATAGTTTTCAAGAATGCAAATAACTTTAATGACAAGAGCATACAAGAATTCAGAGCAGTATTATAAAGCTCAATTGAAAAAGAAAGCTAAAGGATATCAATTTCCAAAGGAATGAAACCAGAATATTAGAAATCGACCAAAGCTCGATTTCTGGCAGAATACAAGAGGCACATTGAACAAATGATTCAAACTATCAATCGTGCTCCAATTGACTCAGAAATATATCATTGGATTATACTTTCAGATAAGACAGGCTTCATATGAATTGAACTGTCCAATAGAGAGAGTTACAAATAATTTGGTAAACAAGGGTCGTAGAACAAAATCTCTGTTTGGCAGAATTCATAATGTCAGATTCAACAGATAACTGGGCAGGTGTTTGGATTCCAAATCTTTCAATCCATATATCAAAAGAAAGATCTATGAGTCTGGTTTCCAATGAAATAAGCTTTGAGTAAATCAATGTTTGCAATAGGGACTTATAAGCAGTTAGTATCAAAAGGTCAGAAATTAAGATCCCTGTTTTGCAGAATCTATAGGCTCGTTTGAAAAAGAAGTTTGGGCAGACAAACTTACTCTGAATTCTTAAAATAATCAAAACAAAGGTTTACGAGTCTATATTCTGATCAAATAAGTTTTGTCCAAATCAGAGGTCAATACATGAAGTTATAGCCATAACAAAGTAGAAGGGTCAGAATGTCAGAAGTTGCATAGATTCGAATCGTTACGTCTAAACAGGAGATATATCAAATGAAAGGCTAGAACAATTCAAAGTTCCTCATATTCAAAACAAATGTAACGGTAAAATTGCGTTAAGGAAAGATCAGGACACTTGCAATAGGAAAGATTAGAAAGCTTGCAATAGGAAAGATCAGAACACTTGCAATAAGAAATATCAGAGCAATTATAGGAGAAACGATCAGGGAACTTGCCTTTCAAAGATTTCGATCCGAAGATCCAAAGAAGGTGCTAGCCCAAATCCTTCTACTTTTCCTCCGTGTCCTCTCTCTGTTTCGTTTTGTGCTCTCGTTTTCTTCCTTTCTTCGCAACTACACCACGTGTCGAACATCGAGGCACAGTCACCTGCTCTCTCTTACTCTCATTCCTTCTTTTTCTTTCCCAAACGTAGCTGCCACAGTCGCCGCCGCTACCGCTGCCACAATCGCAGCCCCTTCCACCGCACTACCTTCCTTCCTCCTCTTCTTTCACAGACACAGCTGCTGAATACGCAGTCGCTGCCGCTATGGCCGCAATCCCTTCCGCAGCCCTTTTTTCCCCCTTTCCTTTCTTTTCTTTCCCAGCTGCAACTGCCGCAGTCGCAGTCGCAACCATGGCCACAGCCACCACAGTCGCAGCCTTTTCTTTCTCCCCTGCTCTATTTCCTCTCCTTCACTTCTAGCTGCAGCTGCCACTGCCACAGCTGCCTCTCCTTCTCCTCTTCCTCTCTTCTTCCCTTTTCCTTTCTCTTCTTCTTTCTTTCCTTCTCTTCTTTCCCAGCTGCACGGTTGCAGTCGCGGCCTCAGCCGCGGCCACAACCTCTTCTTCCTCCCCTGCTCATCTTCCTCTCCTTCTTCTCTTCCAACTGCAGCTGCCATCGCAGCAGCCGCAGCCCCTTCTCTTCCCCTTCTCTTCTTCCTCCCCTTCCCTTCTTCCTTCCTCTTCCTCTTTCCCTGCAATAGCTGCAGCTGCCACAACCGCAGCCGCAGCTACTTCTTTCCCTTCTCCTCTTCCTCCTCCTTCCTTTCTTCTTCTTCTCTTCTTCTCCGTCCTCCCCTTCTTCTCCCCGACGAACAGCACCTCCTTTCCTCTGTTTCCTCCTGTCGGAAACAGAGGTGCCGCCTCTTCACCCGCTTCTACTTCTTCTCTTCTTCCTCACCATCTCTTCCTCTCCTTCTCTTCCAGCTGTAGCTTCCACCGCTGCAGCCGCAGCTCCTCCTTTCCCTTCTCTTCTTCTTCTCCTCTTCTACTTCCCTCCTCTGTTTCCTCTGCAGGAAACAGAGGTATCACAACCTCTTCTCCTGCTTCCTCTTCCTCTTCTTTTCCTCTTCTTCTTCTTCTCCTCTTCGAACGCCCCACACCTCTCCTCTGTTTCCACTTGCAGGAAACAGAGGTGCTGTAGCCCTAGCTGCTGCCACCTCTCGCTCCTCTCCCTCTTCCCTCTCTTTTCCCTCTTCTTCTCCTTCTCTTCTTCTCCTCTTCCTTTTTTCCTCCCCAACGCCACACACCTCCTCGCTGCAGCCTTGCCGCAGCTATCCTCCTCTCTTCTTCTTCTTCTTCTTCCCTTCTCCTCCCCAATGCCCCACACATCCTCTCCTCTGTTTCCACCTGCGGGAAACAGAGGTGCAGCAGCCCTAGCTGCTGTTGTTGCCTCTCCCTCTCCTCTCCATCTTCCCTCTCTTCTTCTTCTTCTTCTTTTCTTCTCTTCTCCCTCTTCCTCCTCTCTTCTTTTCCCTCTTCTTCTCTTCTCCCTCTACTTCTCTTCTTCTTCTCCCCACGCCCCACCGCTTCTGTCTGTTTCTCGAAGAAACAGAGAGAGCGTGGGAGGCAGTGGGATAAAACCGAAATTTTCGGTTTTCTTTATTTTCTTCTTTTTACAACTTAACAATTTAGTCCTTGAAATTTCTATATTTACATATAGGTCCTCCGATTTATAAATAAATCTTTATTAATAATTTTCAAAAGTGAGGGATATTACAGGACCTCTCATTATCTGGAACATGTGCAAATGCATGACAACCAAATACTCTTAAATGCTTGTAGGAAACATCTTTCTCTGACCATACATGCTCTGCAACATCACCATCTAGGGTTGTACATGTTGATAAGTTGATCACATCAACTGCAGTCCTCAAAGCCTCATCCCAAAACCTTTTGGGTAACTTGGCCTGTGAAAGCATACATCTGATCTTTTTCATGATGGTGCGGTTCATCCTCTCTGCAATTGCATTATGCTGAGGTGTACCAGGAACTGTCATCTCATGTTGGATCTCATGTGACCTGCAATAGTCATTAAACAATCCCGTATACTCACCACCATTATCTGATCTTATGCATTTCAATTTCCTTTCTGTCTCCCTTTCAACCCTGGCATGAAACTCTTTGAAGACATTAATAACCTGATCTTTGGTCTTCAAAGCATAAGCCCAAACTTTCCTGGAAAAATCATCTATAAAAGTGACAAAATAAAGTGCACCACTTATATCAAGAACATCAACAGATCCACCAGGAGTTTTGTCCTTAAAGGACCACATACATCTGTATAAACACGGTCTAAGGCATGCATTTTTCTAGACAAAGCAGCACTAGCAAATGAAACTCTATGTTGTTTACCAGCCAAACAATCAATACTAGGGTTCAGATGTATACCTTTGAGATCTGGTAATACCTCTCTCTTGGAAAGAGCTTGCAGCCCCTTCTCGCTCATGTGTCCCAATCGCCTATGCCACAACTCCATACTGAAGTCTTTCTCTGTAGCATTTAACTGCTCACCATAAGCTTTAGCCTGCAACCTATACAAAGTATGACATTTCTTTCCACTAGCTATAACAAGAGAACCCTTACTGAGCTTCCATTGCCCTCTGTGAAATCTGCTTTTATACTCTTCATCGTCTAGTCTTCCAACTGAAATTAAATTCAGCCTCAAGTCAACCACATGCCTCACATCCTTAAGTACCAACTTGCAGCCAAGGTTGGTCTTTAAATGGATATTACCCATGCTAATGATGTTTGTTATGCCATAGTTGCCCATCTTGACAACACCAAAGTTTCCAGACCTGTATGTAGCAAAAAACTCTCTCCGAGGTGTAGCATGATAAGAAGCACCTGTGTCAATCACCCACTCAAGATCCTAACACACACAAGAAAAAATATCATCAGAAGGAGACAAAATCAAATAATCACCACCCTGCACTGTAGCTGTAGTATTATCCTTTGACTCTGTAGACTCGACTTCTTTTCCCTTTTTCTTGTTCTTCTTAGGTTGCTTACATTGGTTCTTGTAATGTCCTTTCTCACCACAGTTATAGCAAACAATATCTTTTCTTGATCTTGACTTGCTCCTACCCAAACGTAAACTGCTTCTAGACTTTGACCTTCCTCTATTCTCTGAGATAAGTGCCTGTGAATCATTCTGAGATGTTGCTGAACTCTTTCTTCTCAACTCCTCATTCAACAAACTGCTTGTTACTTGACTCATAGTGACAATACCATCTGGTGCAGAATTACTGAGGGAAACCACCAGTGTCTCCCAACTTTCTGGTAATGAACTGAGAAGTAACAATGCCTATAACTCATCATCAAGAGACATTTTCATAGAGGATAACTGTTGGGAAATCATAGGGGGGCGACATCATATGCGCAGCGGAAGAACAAGAAAACAAAAATCCTCGATACCTAGGGAGATCGTATATCCCTGTTTCCTTGCAGATCCTTAGGAGAGGGTGAAGGAGGTCAAGCGTCCTCCTCTCTAGCGGTGATCCACACAGCAGGGTTGTGACGACGCTCCTCAAAACTCCAGGCCTACTCTAAGGTGGAGAGGGAGAGGAGAATAGGAAGGGCAAGCAAAGACTCTAGCCTATGAGGCTATGAATCCCTCCTATTTATAGAGATCCCGTGTCAATCCCTAATGGGTCCTTCCCTAGTGGGTATTGGATCTGCATCCAATAAGACAAGGGCTCCGTCGGATATCTCATATCCGAACCTCTACTCATCGCAATGCCTACCATATGTGTGTGACCCTCTAGGCCCAATATCGAGTTGGCCGTGAGTCATACCTGTTAGAACTCCTTCTAACTCAGTGAATTATTATCTCTGTAATAATTCACTCGACTCATCGACTACGGGCGTACTAGGCCACTACGCCGTAGTCCCTAGACGATACAAGGGAATCCAATCCATTGGACCTGTCTGTCCTCAGTTACCATGTACCTATAGTCCCTCATCCATCTAATATCCCAGAGACCGTATATCGATCATGGTGCTGTCAGACCCATACGATTTCTACTCGAGTCTCGCTCTAATCGGATTCTCCCGGAGAACACTTTCTCTCTCAACCCGAATGACCCTGGCCAGGGATTTGTCTGAGCAATAACACATGGGATATTCCTCTCATGACGTCGGGAGTGGATGATCCTCTATTGACACTCAATAGCCCTCGTAAGGTCGACTACCACTCCCAATGACCAACTGTACTAGATCTGGGACAGCCAAACCTATAAGTCTGGTATCAAAGAGTGGAGCACTCATACAGGACATCCTTGGTGTCTCAAGTCTAAAGACCAGATACACCACTAGGACTACGGAATCGCTGTCTGACAATAAGGCATCATCAACCATCCAGCATTTCGTAAGCGGATCAATCAGTGAACCCATTCTCCAATGAGCACCTATACTGTATCCCTAGTGTCCCTACACGAGCAGCTATGAGACCAGCTGCATCCATCATATGGACGGGAATACAGCACACTAGTCTATCCGGTTATCACGATGTCCCTCTCGAGTAACCTATGACCGGGATTATTTAGGATATGTGTTTAATGGTGAATCGATCTCATTATCGTGATCTCATCACGATCCGATTCCCATTGCACAAATCCAAGGACATCACAATATATATATGCATTTATGCAATAGTTATAAAGTGATATACGCCAAATTATAATAAGCAAAAAGATTCTGTTTCAAGTCACACGTGCCATCACTCACGTGATTGGCTTGCTAGGCACCTATGACTAGTAATCTCTCACTTGACCTAAAGCCAATCACCTATGTGTCTGATCCCCATCAGACTCCTGTGACGCTCAAAGACAATCTGAGACAATGGCTTTGTCAGTGGATCTGCAATGTTATCTTCGGATGGAACTCTTTCCACTGCTACATCTCCTCGGGTTACGATCTATATAATAAGCTGGAACCTCCTCAGAGCACTTCTGACGAGACCCGGGTTCCCTTATTTGAGTAATCGCCCCATAGTTGTCGCAATATAAGGAAGTCGACTTCTCGCTATTCGGAACGACTCCCAAATCTGTGATGAACATCTTCACCCAGACTCCCTCATTTGCTACATCTAATGCAGCAATGTACTCCGCCTTTGTGGTCGAGTCAGCAGTGGTATCTTGCTTGGAACTCTTCCAGCACACTGCTCCTCCATTCAAGGTGTACACATACCTTGAATTCGACTTGCTATCATTGACATCAGACTGAAAACTTGAGTCTGTGTAGCCTTCAACCTTAAGGCTATTACCTCCATATACTAGTAAAAGATCCTTAGTCCTTCTCAAGTACTTAAGGATACACTTTACTGCTTTCCAGTGCTCCAAGCTTGGATCCGCCTGATACCTGCTCGTGACACTCAGAGCATGCGCTATATCAGGCCTAGTACATAGCATGGCATACATGATTGACCCTATTGCTGAGGCATAAGGTATCATATCCATGTTCGCCCTTTCTTCTGGAGTCTTTTGGGGACATACTCGTAGAAAGCGATATCCCATGTCTCATCGGTATGAGACCTCTCTTGGAATTTTCCATGCCAAACCTTTTGACAATAGTTTCTATGTACCTGGACTAGGACAAGCCAAGCATCCTCTTGGATCTATCTCTATAGATTCTAATCCCCAAGATATAAGATGCTTCCCCTAAGTCCTTCATGGAGAAGTGTCTAGATAACCAAGCCTTTACTGTGGATAGCATTCCTATGTCATTCCCAATGATGAGGATGTCATCCACATATAACACCAAAAAGGTGATAGCGTCCCACTTACCTTTCTGTATACACAAGGCTCATTTTCGTTCTTAACGAAGTCATAAGATTTGATAGACTCATCAAATCTTATGTTCCAACTTCGGGAAGCTTGCTTTAGTCCATAAATGGATGTAAGCAACCTACACACTTTATCTGGGCAGTTCTTGGACACGAATCCCTCAGGTTGCATCATATACACCTCCTCCTCGAGGTTCCCATTGAGGAATGCGGTTTTCACATCCATCTGCCAGATCTCATAATCATAGTGTGCTGCAATAGCCAATAGAATTCTGATGGATTTTAGCATTGCTACGGGTGAGAAAGTTTCGTCGTAGTCAACACCTTGCCTTTGACGATACCCCTTAGCCACTAGCCTTGCTCTATAGGTCTCTACCTTTCCATCTACTCCGATCTTTTATTAAAGATCCACTTGCAATCGATGGGTACAATACGTTCGGGCGCATCAACTAGGTTCCAAACCTTATTGGAGTACATAGAATCCATCTCAGAATTCATGGCTTCTTTCCACTTCCCGGAGTCTATACTCATAATAGCCTCCTCATAGGTCTGAGGATCAACATCATCTACATCCTCTGCTCTAATATGTCCCACATATCTCTCTTGCGGATGGGATACTCTATCAGACCTGTGAAAGTTGATACTTGTGTATTAGGTACCTGAACAGACTCGGGCTGTAGAGTGGTGCTTGAGCTTGGTTCTCCAACCTCGCTCAATTCTATCATTCTCCCATTGTCTCCATCAAGAATGTGTTCCTTCACAAGGAACACTGCTCTCTTAGCTACAAAGACCTTTTGGTCCTCGAGATGATAGAAATAATACCCACAAGTTTCCTTGGGGTATCCCACAAATTTGCATCGCTCTGTCCTTGATTCTAACTTATCGGGGTTGTGTCTTTTAATGTGGGCAGGGTAGCCCCAAATCTTAACAACCTTAAGATCAGGCTTCTTCCCTTTCCATATCTCATAAGGTGTAGACACTACCGACTTAGTTGGAACTCTATTCAGAAGGTAAGCTGCGGTTTCTAGGGCATATCCCCAGAATGAGATGGGTAGGTCAGCGAAACTCCTCATGGACCGTACCATATATAATAATGTACGATTTCTCCTTTTCAGAGACACCATTGAGCTGAGGTGTATAAGGAGGTGTCCATTGGGATAATATCCCATGGTCCTTGAGGAACTGAGTAAACTATGTACTTAAGTATTCACCTCCTCGATCTGATCGAAGAGTTTTAATACTCTTTCCAGTCTGGTTCTCCACCTCATTCTTATACTCTCTGAATTTCTCAATGGCCTTGACTTGTACTTCATTAAGTACACATATCCATACCTTGAGAAATCATCAGTAAATGTAATGAAGTAGGAGTAACCTCCAATGGCATGAGTTGACATGGGTCCACATACATCACTATATATGAGTTCCAACAACTCATTGGCTCTCTCTCCAGTTCTACTAAATGGAGATTTGGTTAGTTTTCCACGAATGCAAGGCTCACAAGTTGCATATGACACATAGTCGAATGGATCTAGATATCCATCATTTAGCAACTTTTGAATCCTTCTTTCATGGATGTGACCTAGCCTACAATGCCACAGGTATGCACTGTTCAACTCATCTCGTTTCCTTCTTGACACATTTACATTCATGATATGTGGAGTGGTGTCAAACATAAATAAGCCATTATGCAATGTTCCTTTCGTGATGATCTTATCATCTAATAATATCGAACAACCATTGTTCTCAAAAACAAATTTATATCCACTAACTGTTAAACATGAAATGGAGATAATGTTTTTGATAATAGAAGGAACAAAATAATATGCATCTAATGCAATAAAAGCTCCACTAGGCAGATGTAGGGCGACCTCGCCAACAGCTAATACAACAACTTTTGCTCCATTACCCATCTTGAGGTCCATCTCGCCTCTCTCTAGTCTCCTAGGCCTTGCCAGAACCTGCAACGAATTGCATATATGATAAGCACTACCGGTATCCAATACCCATGTGTTATCATAAGAGTCTGACAAATGGAGACTGATCATGAATGTACCTGAAGCTTCATCAAGCTTTTGTTTCGCCCTTTCTACAAGGTATTCTTTGCAGTTTCTCTTCCAATGCCCATCTTTACCACAGTGGAAGCACTGGCCTTTGTCCTTTGCGGGGTCTTTCTTAGCAACCTTTGCTTTACCTTGTTTGCCCTTGCCCTTTCCCTTCTTAAGGGACCTTTCTGCTTTCCTTTTCTTTCTGGTCTCACCAGTGTAGAGAACTGGCTTCTCTTTCTTAATAGTACTCTCTGCCTCCCTCAACATATTTAGGAGCTCTAGGAGAGTCACCTCAAGCTTGTTCATATTAAAATTCATTATGAACTGTGAAAAGGAATTTGGTAGGGACTGAAGCACAATGTCCACACACAAGTTATCCTCTAGGACCATTCCTAGACCTATGAGTTTCTTTATCCACTCAATTATCTTTAGGACATGGTTCTGAACCGGTGTCCCCTCAGTCATCCTAGCGCGGAAAAGGCTCTTGGATATCTCATTTCGTTGAGTCCTTCCCTGTTCCTCAAACAATTTGCGGACATGTAGGAGAATGGATCTGGCATCCATCTTTTCATGTTGTCTCTGTAACTCTAGAGATATAGAGCCCAACATATAGCACTGAGCAAGAGTGGAGTCATCAATGTACTTCACGTAGCTAGCGATCTCATCCTCGCTTGTCCCTTCTTCGGGCGTAGGCATAACTGTATCAAGGACGTAAACGATTTTCTCCGCTGTGAGAACAATTCTCAAGTTACGGAGCCAATCCGTATAATTTGGACCAGTGAGGCGGTTGACATCAAGTATGCCACGTAAGGGATTTGAAAGCGACATTTTCTGAAAATAAAGATGTAGCAGAAATGAATAATATGCATATTTTGTAATAAATAAACTATCAAGATATGGACTTCTATCTTAATATGCTCCCACTATTTACTAACGAGTCATGCGACACCCTCAGCACATGAAACGGAAGTCTCCGGCAGACTTCTAGTGGGGATCAGGATCCAATCAGCGTCTTAGTGTAACCTCGAGGGACTCGACCAATCACACTAAGCCTAAAAGGTAAGCAACTCTTGCCGATCACAACTCCTTGTGATTCCCGTCCTGTTCGGCCTCCGAATCACCATGGCCTCGAGGGACTCGACCAACCATGATGCTCGGTTAAGTCAACACCTTCGTTACAAGATGAGTCTGATTTGATGATATACCCTCGAGGGACTCGACCAAGCATACCATGCCATCAGGTCACCGGTGACATCTCTATGTCGTAAGCAAGATAGCGAATCGCGATATAGGTGAGTCTCGAGGGACTCGACCAACTCAACCTACACCGGGAATCGGTTCCTACTCATAACGATGGAAGGCCACGTGGGTCAATCTAATTGCCTCACGTTTACCGACTTAATATTATTGAGAGATGTTTCTATAATTTGGTCTCCTAATATGACATGTCACACTTATACATATTTAATATATATCTACATCTCATGCAAATATATATACATATCTAGTATGTGTATAAGCTATCACATCAAATGATCATGGACCACAACCTAATATGATTAGGCCCGAGCCAGTAGGCCTAATCACTCACATCAAGATCTATATGTGCAACGGTGCATCTCCATGCCCTGTGATCGTCCATCTCATCCTCGTCGATTCCGTCGACATCTTGATGCATCTCCATGCATCACGATCGTTCGTCTCGTGGGTCCCGCTATCGCATCCACGCTCCCGCTGCGCCTCCTCATGTGATTACAACTTAATCATAGGCACGCAGGCCCGACAATAAACGAGAAATATAATAGAGGCTCGCAGACCTCAATAATAATAATCAGAAGTACATACATCACACGGTCCATAATCATCCGTCCACACATCATACATCACATGTATAAATAATCATCATAATGTAGGACTACTAGATAATAATAAAAAATAATAATCAACTAAACCTTTTAATTAATTAATATTTTCTGAAATCAGGGACATGTAGGGAGTTTTTGAATTTATAGGGGTATTTTCGTAATTTAGACAAAAGACAGAAATTGGAATTTCTCAAATTCCGAGGGGCAAAACTGTCTTTTGACCAGAAAACCCTAATGCCCTTTCTCCTTTCGCTACTGCCGCCGCCGCCACCCTGACGGCGGCTGCCTGTGCGGCGGGGCGAGGGCACTACCCTCGCCTGCAGGCGGCACGCACGCTGGGCGCGCTGCCGCTGCGGGTGGGCGCCCCCTTCGGGCGCCGTTGCCTCCGTGGGTAGTTCTGCCTCGCTGGCAGCCGCCCCTGCGGGGTTTTTGCCCGTGGGAGCAGCGGCCACAGGCGCCTCTGCCCTACGGTGCCTCAACCCGCGCTGCTGCCCCGCGGCGCCTCTGCCCGCGGCGCTGCCCTGCGGTGCCTCAACCCGCGCTGCCAGCCCCGCCGGCCGCAAGCCTGCTGCAAGAAGACCGCCGGCCGGCTGTTGCAGGCATAGCGCTTGCGCATGCGCCGGCGTTGTGCTGCCTGGCTGCGGCTGCGTTTGCCACTGGAGGCATGCAGATCGAGAGCAGCAACTGTTGCTACCCTTCCTCGCTTTTGCTTCAAAGATTTTGACGTCAAAATTCTTCCTAAACACAACACACGTAGTTCAAAACCAATCATTCGCACGAACAACCTGGCTCTGATACCACTATTGGGAAATCATAGGGGGGCGACATCATATGCGCAGTGGAAGAACAAGAAAACAAAATTCCCCGATTCCCAAAAAGATGTTCGTCATTGTGCGAAGATTGGTGCGCAAAATCTACAAAACACAAAACTGCGTATAGAGATTGTGTTACCTAGGGAGATCGTATATCCCTGTTTCCTTGCAGATCCTTAGGAGAGGGTGAAGGAGGTCAAGCGTCCTCCTCTCTAGCGGTGATCCACACAGCAGGGTTGCGACGACGCTCCTCAAAACTCCAGGCTTACTTTGAGGTGGAGAGGGAGAGGAGAATAGGAAGGGCAAGCAAAGACTCTAGCCTATGAGGCTGCGAATCCCTCCTATTTATAGAGATCCCATGTCAAACCCTAATGGGTCCTTCCCTAGTGCGTATTGGATCTGCATCCAATAAGACAAGGGCTCCGTCGGATATCTCATATCCGAACCTCTACTCATCGCAATGCCTACCATATGTGTGTGACCCTCTAGGCCCAATATCGAGCTGGCCATGAGTCACACCTGTTAGAACTCCTTCTAACTCAGTGAATTTTTATCTCTGTAATAATTCACTCGACTCATCGACTACGGACGTACTAGGCCACTACGCCGTAGTCCCCAGACGATACAAGGGAATCCAATCCATTGGACCTGTCTGTCCTCAGTTACCATGTACCTATAGTCCCTCATCCATCTAATATCCCAGAGACCGTATATCGAGCATGGTGCTGTCAGACCCATACGGTTTCTACTCGAGTCTCGCTCTAATCGGATTCTCCCGGAGAACTCTTTCTCTCTCAACCCGAATGACCCTGGCCAGGGATTTGTCTGAGCAAGAACACATGGGATATTCCTCTCATGACGCCGAGAGTGGATGATCCTCTATCGACACTCAATAGCCCTCGTAAGGTCGACTACCACTCCCAATGACCAGCTGTACTAGATCTGGGATAGCCAAACCTATAAGTCTGGTATCAAAGAGTGGAGCACTCATACAGGACATCCTTGGTGTCTCAAGTCTAAGGACCAGATACACCACTAGGACTACGGAATCGCTGTTTGACAATAAGGCATCATCAACCATCCAGCATTCCGTAAGCGGGTCAATCGGTGAACTTATTCTCCAATGAGCACTTGTACTGTATCCCTAGTGTCCCTACACGAGCAGCTATGAGACCAGCTGCATCCATCATATGGACGGGTATACAGCACACCAGTCTATCCAGTTATCACGATGTCCCTCTCGAGTAACCTATGACCGAGATTATTTAGGATATGTGTTTAAAGGTGAATCGATCTCATTATCATGATCTCATCACGATCCGATTCCCATTGCACAAATCCAAGGACATCACAATATATATATGCATTTATGCAATAGTTATAAAGTGATATATGCCAAAATATAATAAGCAAAAAGATTCTGTATCAAGTCACACGTGCTATCACTCATGTGATTGGCTTACTGGGCACCTATGACTAGCAATAACTGGTTAGTAATACTCTGCATTTCATTCAAAAGCTCAGCAATAGAAGTACCCTCTCTATATTTTAGGTTCACAAGTTTTCTGATCAAAAAAGCTTTGTTGCCAGTTGTTTTTCTTTCATAGAGACTTTCCAATTTTTTCCAAAGAGAATATGCAGAAATTTCAGTAGAAACATGGTGAAAGACACTATCATCAAGCAATTGTCTAATAAACCCAATTGTTTTTCAATCTAACCTCTTCCACTCATCATCTGTCATAGTTGTAGGTTTTGCATTATCCCCTTGCAAAGGTCCATACAAATCTTTACAATACAAGAGATCTTACATTCTTGGTTTCCATATCATCCAATTATTTCCATTCAAACTAATCATACGAGAAATATTACTGGCCTCTATGTTCAAATACAAAAAAATTAAATCACCAAAACCCCGCTCTGATACCAGTTGATGGGGATATATACAGGAATAACCTTTGTATAGGAACAAATACTAGAAGACCAAAATATGCAGCGGAATAAAATGGAAACACAATCAAACAGAACACCAAGATATACGTGTAAAACCCCTTCAATGTGAAGGGTAAAAACCACGGGGCAAACTAGAGATAATCCACTATGAGAATACTGAATATACAAATCTCAATCTCTTACTAAAACCCTAGCAATAACCATAAGAGAATAACTGGGATACAAGGATCACGTCACTGCCCACAATATCTAAACCTCCCAAGTAATCACAGCAAGAGCCTACTGTAGATTTGATCTAACCTGAGATGAGAACACTGCTAGATGATTGAGAACGGTCTCTCTGCGTTGTCCTTGTCTTCTTCCCTTTCTTTCTCTTCCTTTTCTGCCTTGTTCTCCTTCTTCTCTTTAGAATCTTGTAGCTCCTAAGATCTGCCTCGTTGCTGCCTTTTTATAGCTTTAATCTACCTCTAAAATGCAGCCACCACACCCCCTAATCTTAATTAGGGTTAGGTTAAGAGGGGGTGTGGGCTATGGGCTGATAAAGCCCACATGGGCTGAATATAGGCCATCAGCCCAACAATTGCAGCTATACATCTTGAAGGGGATGCCATACAATGGTTTGACTTGTTTGAACACACTTATGGAGTCCTTTCATGGCGACAATTCAAAGAAAGACTACTGATCCGCTTCGGACCAACTTATTACGAGAACATTGATGGACAACTAGCAAAGATCCGACAAACCTCCACCATTCAGGAGTACCAAACCAGGTTTGAAAGATTATCTAATCAAACTCATGATTGGTCTAAAAAACAACTATTGGGGACCTTTATTGAGGGCTTAAAGCCGGAGATCCGGGGAGAAGTTAAGGCGTGACAACCATACACGCTTATGGCAGCCATCTCTTTCACACGACTTCAAGAGGAGCGATTGACCATGAAGCCCAGAGGACTAGGATCACTCCAAGACCTACAATACTAAAGCCCTCAGCCCCCCCTACTATCAACCGAGTCCCTGCACCGAAAAGGTTAACAAGAGAAGAACTTCGGGAGCGATCTGCGAAGGGGTTATGTTGGCATTGCGACGAGTCGTGGAGCCGCGAGCATCGCTATAAAAAAGGTAGACTTCTTATGATTGAACTAGTAGAAGAAGAGGTCATTGAACATCTAGAAGAGAGCCTTGAACATGAAGAAGAAGATATGGAAGAAGAGCCACAACCGACCGACATTACGGTACACGCACTAGCCGGCTACTCAAATCCGCAAACGATGAAAGTTGGAGGCCTTCTCAAACAACAACCGATTACTGTTCTCATCGACACTGGTAGCACTAATAACTTTCTGAATAGTAAGGTTGCTGCTCGGATGACATTGCATATTGAAGGTTGCAGCAAGTTCGATGTAAAGGTTGCCGACGGCAGAATCGTAAAGTGCGACCAAAGATGCCCGCAGGTGAAACTATTACTGCAAGACCAAGAAATTATCACCGATTTCTTCCTCCTACCAATCGATGACTATGAGGCAGTGCTTGGCATAGAATGGCTGACTACACTAGGTGATGTCTCTTGAAACTTTTTTAAATTAATTATGAAATTCTTTTGTAAGGGCAAACAGATCATCCTACGCGGGAAGCGCGGAAGCAATGTTACCATTGTTTCGACCCAACGAATGGAGAAAGTTTTCCACAAGGTAAATGGTGGGTTTTTGATGCATCTCCAGCCACAATCAAAAGAGAAGAAAATAGAAATTGAAGATCAAAATCTTGCCCAATTGCTTACTGAATTTGCCGACATATTTGTTGAACCGTGCGGTCTTCCTCCTTCTCGGCAACATGACCATCGAATTCCAATCCTTCCGGGCAAGCCACCAGCGAACACTCGACCGTACCAATATCCTCACCTCTAGAAAGATGAAATTGAAAAGATCGTAAAGGAGATGCTTGAAACAGGGGTGATTCGGCCAAGTTGCAGCCCCTATTCCTCACCGGTGCTACTTGTATGCAAGAAGGACGGAACTTGACGGATGTGCATCGACTACCGAGCTTTCAATGGCATCACCGTCAAGGACAAATACCCAATACCAGTGGTGGATGAACTTATTGATGAATTGAAAGGAGCTCGAGTCTTCACAAAGTTGGACCTCCGATCCGATTACCACCAAATTCGGGTATGTGACGATGACATTCCAAAAACTGCATTTCGCACACATGATGGCCATTATGAATTCTTGGTAATGCCTTTTGGACTCACTAATGCTCCTTCAACCTTTCAAAGTCTCTTGAATGATATATTTCAGAGCTTTCTTCGTAAATTTGTGCTGGTATTTTTTAATGATATTCTCGTTTACAGCCCTTCTCTTGAGACTCACTTTCAGCATTTACGGATTGTTTTGACGATCCTTCGGGAGAATACTCTTTTTGTTAAGCAACCAAAGTATAGCTTTCTCTAGCAAAAAGTAGAGTACCTTGGGCATATAATATCCGAAGAAGGAGTGGCGGTAGACCCAACAAAAATTGAGGCAATGCAAGGCTGGCCGAAACCTACAAACGTGAAATTACAACGGGGTTCCTTGGACTAACGGGCTACTACTGAAAATTTGTTAAGGACTATAGGAAGATCAGTGCACCACTCACTTCTTTATTGAAAAAAGATGCTTTCCAATGGTCGGACAAAGCCTCTGCGGCCTTCGACAAACTTAAAGCAGCCATGACAACGACGCTGGTGCTTGCGCTACCAAATTTCAATAGACCCTTCATCATTGAGGCTGACGCATCTGGAGTCGGAATTGGAGCCGTTCTCATGCAAAATGGTCAACCACTCGCATACACTAGCAAGGCATTATCTACCTCCCATCAAAACATGTTAGTATATGATAAGGAGATGCTTGTCATTGTACATGCAGTAATGAGTTGGAGACCCTACCTGATCGGCCGGCGATTTCAAATTAAAACTGACCATAAAAGCCTCAAGTACTTTTTGGAGCAAAAGATATCATCCCCTGAGCAACAAAAATGGGTAACCAAACTTCTTGGATTTGATTATGAAATTATTTACAAAAAGGGGAAAGAAAACGTTGTTACAGATGCACTCTCACGGCTACCTGAACAAGGTAAAGTTTCAGCCATCTCCCTTCCTACCACTGGTCTCCTCGAGGACATTAGGGAAGAATGGAAGAAGGATCCAAAGATCAGCAATATCATAAAAAAATTAGAGGAGGATCCAAGTGCAATAGCCCACTATGTTAGGATCGAAGCGGCACTAAGAGGCGGGGTTGAATTAGTGCAGCAGATTAAAACTTCGGTTTTGATAAATCGTTCGTACGATGAAAAGCAATATCAATGGAAACCGATTTTAGAAGCTTGATAACTTAGAAACGTATGGAAGTGTAGTAACTAAGTAGACAAGTTTACAGTATGTAAATGGCAAGAGTAGGATGTAAACCAGATAACGCAGCAGTTTTTAAAGTGGTTCGGTCAAAATGACCTACATCCACTTGCGAAGCCTTCTTCGAAGAGGCTTCCAACTTCCACTAGCAAATTTCTTGTAGGGGAAGGACTACTACCCCTCTTACAACCTTTACAAGTGGTTCACACTCTTACAATTCTTTTCAACAAGATGGGAGGAGGTGAACACTTAAGCAATATGAAAAACAATGCTTGCAAAGACTATTCTAAGGCTCTTAACTCAAACTATTGCTTTTCAAAAGGTTGTGATCTCAGCTAAGATTTGAGGGGTATTTATAGGCCTCCAGAGGATTCAAATTTGGGCTCCAAAATTTGAATTCTCTTTAGTTCCTGATGCTGGCGATGCCACCGCCCAGCCAAGCGGTGCCACCGCCTAGCTCTCGGGTGCTGGGCGGTGCCACCGCCTAACCCAGGCCGTGCCACCACCTGGCTCTCGAAAGCTAGGCGGTGCCACCGCCTACACTATTTCAGCTCACTGGTTGGGCTCCAAAATTGGCCCAAACCAGTCCGAACTAGAGCCAAATTGGCCCCTACTTGGTTTATAGGATTAACACCTAATCTTAACCTTAAGTAATGTGCTAACTACGAATTTAAAGACATTTTCTAAGCTATTACAAAGTCCGTAAGTCAAGACTTCTTCCGGCGAGCTTTCGGCAAAGTTCCGACGGTTTTCCGATAAACTCTCGGAAACCATTCTGCGGACACCCGGCAAGCTCCTAGACTTCACGATTTGATCTTGATGAGTTCCAACAAGCTTCTTCGGCAAGCTCCGATCTTTCTCGGTGAGCTCCGCGAACTTCCAACGAACCTTCTGGCGAGCTTCCGAAAAACTCTTCGGCAAGCTCCCTACTCATTCTCAGCTAGTTCCGGCAGCATTCCCGACGAACCTTCGGACTTCCGTCGAACTCTCGAACTCGTAATGAATCCTTCGTGCTTGACTCTGACACTTTGTTTTGCTTTATGTCTTCATTGTTATCATAGTTAATCCTGCACACACAAGCTAAAACTCTACTCCGATCTAGACAATTATTACAACGCGAATTGACATTCTGTTGCCTGGCACGTCATTGGTTGGCGCTTCGTCCGATTCTTCGGTGCATCGTCCTCTCTTGCGGCTTGTTGCCCAATCGGCGGTTGATCTCTGCAACCCCGATATCCTTGGCACAATTTCGCTCTCCTTGGCTCGATGCCCAACATCCGAAGCCTTCTGCCGTCCAATATCTTGATGTGATCTCCTCCGGCGCAACGTCAATTCCTCTTGTGTTAATTGTCTAATCCTGATTGAGTAGACCTGCATCACTCAAAATGCAGTTTAAATTGTAAACACATATCAAGTGGTTTCATCATCAAAATATGAGATTCAACACACTACACTTGGGATTCGAGGGATCTACGCTACAAAGGTCGCATTGTGCTTATACTTGACTCCCCTTGCATCGCAATCATCTTGCATGAAAGGCACTCTATACGTTCAGCAGGGCACTCTGAATTCCTAAGAACCTACAAAAGAGCGAAGCAATATTTTTATTGGAGAGGGATGAAAAAAATTATTGCTGAATATGTGGCACAATGTGATGTATGTCAACAGCACAAGGGTGAAACTGTGGCAAATCCAGGGAAGTTACAACCACTACCCATACCAGACTTAGTGTGGACGGACATCTCCATGGACTTCATTGAAGGGTTGCCATCTTCTAAAGGTAAAAGCACGATTCTCATAGTGGTTGATCGACTTACGAAATATGCTCATTTTTGTGCTGTGAAAAATCCCTACACTACTACTAGTATTGCCCAAATTTTCATAGAAAATATTGTTAAACTACATGGGATGCCAAGGTCCATCGTAAGTGATCATGACAGGATCTTCACTAGTAAATTTTGGACCGAGTTATTTCAGTTACAAGGCACCAAACTCAAGATGAGCACAGCGTTTCATCCACAAACTGATGGCCAAACAGAGGTGGTAAATAGGTGCTTAGAGACGTACCTCCGGTGTTTCTCTAGCGACCGACCAAAAGAGTGGGCGAAATGGCTTCCCTGGGCCGAATGATGGTATAATACTACATATCATTCATCTACAAAATGTGCCCCTTATGAAGCATTGTATGGTCGACCAGCCCCTATGATTCCAAAGTATGTAATTGGCTCGGCCAAGGTAGATCGGGTTGACCAAGAATTGATTGATAGGGACAAACTCTTACAACTGTTAAAAGATAATCTCTCTACCGCTCAAGCTAGAATGAAGTAGCAAGCCGAGACATGACGAAGTGAAAGAGAATTTTCAATGGGAGATTGGGTTTATCTTCGCCTACAACCATACAAGCAACTCTCTATAAACACTCGAGCCTCCATGAAGCTATCCCCACGTTTTTATGGGCCCTATCAGATCACAGAGCGTATTGGAGCCGTGGCGTACAGACTTAAATTACTTGAGGATGCCAAAACTCATCATGTCTTCCATGTATCATGCCTAAAGCCCAAGTTGGGAAAACACGAGTCACCCCAGATCCAACTGCCCAACACAACTGAGGATGGAGTTATTCAAGCCCAACCATAAGCCATCCTCGATCGTAGGATCATGATACGTCGTCGACATCCCTCTACTGAAGTAATAGTGCATTGGAATAATCTACCACTTGAAGACGCCACATGGGAACCATATGAGGAGCTGAAGACCCGGTTCCCTGAGTTCATGGAATCTCAGCCTTGAGGACAAGGCTGATTTGAAGAGGGTGGGTCTGTTAGGACTCTAGCTAGGAGAGTCCTAATTGAGAGGGATATTTTGTTTGGACTCTATTAGGACTCTAGCTAGGAGAGCACTAATTGAGAGGGATATTCTGTTAGGACTCTAGCTAGGAGAGTCCTAATTGAGAGGGACATTCATGTAGGAGGTTTTTTCTTAGAGAAGAATTAGGAGTTGTAAGGGAATAGGAGTTTTGAGTATGAGTCCTATTAGGAGTTGGTTAGAAGTAATAGTCTTAAGTAGGAGTCCTATTAGGAGTTAGGGTTTATAAGCCCTATAAATAGCCATGTATTCCTTCTCTTTTGATAAGCAATAGATGAATCTTTTCTGCAGCCTTTGAGTAGCAACTTGGAGGGAGGAACCCCTATAGAGTTCCAAGGAGGCCGATCCCCTAAAGAGATCAACCCCAAGTTTAGAATCTGCAAGGGTTCTAACAATTTCAAAAGTCTTCTCTTCCGATGAGCAAATGGGATGAATCGGGGAAGAAGGTTTTTGCTTTAAACACAAAGGCTATAAATGCTTTGTTTTGTGCACATGACAAAAATGAATTTAATTATATTTAGATTTGTGATTCAGCTTTTGATATTTGGAGAACTTTTGATATTTGTGATTTGGCTTTTGTGCACTTGAGGTCACTCTTGAGGTCACTCCTGATTTCATCATTTCGAATTTATCACAGTGGCAAATTTCAAAACCATGACTTCCAAAGTTTTTTTGAATCCAATGGATATAACCACAACTTCTCCAGTCCGATAAATCCTCAACAAAATAGGGTAGTTGAAAAAAAAATATAAATTTATAAGAAATGGCAAGAACCATGTTAAATGAACATAGTCTACCTAAGTATTTTTGGGCCAAAGTCGTTAATACGGCTTGCTATGTCATGAATAGGGTTCTAATAAGATCATCTCTATCAAAAAAATCCCTATGAATTATGGAATAACAAAAAACCAAATGTTTCTTATTTTAAAGTTTTCGGTTGCAAATGCTTTATTTTGAATGAAAAGGATGCCTTAGGAAAAT
Source organism: Musa acuminata AAA Group (assembly GCF_036884655.1). NCBI lineage: Eukaryota > Viridiplantae > Streptophyta > Magnoliopsida > Zingiberales > Musaceae > Musa > Musa acuminata. The sequence goes on along the minus strand of NC_088353.1, from coordinate 15,100,204 downwards.
TTGATGCTAAATCCGATGAAGGCATCTTTCTTGGTTACTCTTCTGTTTCAAAGGCTTTTCATGTTTTTAACAAAAGAACCTTAGTTATAGAAGAGTCTATTTATGTAGTTTTTAATGAAAATTTTGAGTTAAAGATAAATGATTTTGATGATGATCTTGGTTTTGATAATTTGAATTTAAATGAACCCCCTCCTCAAAATAGTAACTTAGATGCATCTTCTTCCAAAATTTCCTTACCCAAGGAATGGAAGCATGTAGATGCTCATTCAAAGGAGCTAATTATAAGAGATATATCAAAAGGGGTTCAAACTCGTTCTTCCTTTAAGAATTTTTGTGCTAATGCTGCATTCATTTCTCAAATTAAACCTAAATGCATTGACGAAGCCATGAAAGATGATTCATAGGTTATTGCAATGTAAGAGAAATTAAACCAATTTGAGAGGAATGAGGTATAGAAGCTTGTTCCTAGACCTAGTGACCATTTAGTCATTGGTACTAAATGGATCTTTAGAAACAAGCAAGATGAATGCGGTATCGTGGTTGGAAACTAGGCTAGACTAGTGGCCAAAGGTTTCAACCAAGAAGAAGGTATCGACTACGAAGAGACCTTCGCTCCTATGGCAAGATTAGAAGCCATTAGGATGCTCCTTGCCTATGCTAGTAGTAATGATTTTAAACTATTTCAAATGGATGTCAAAAGTGCTTTCTTGAATGGTTTTATTTCCGAAGAAGTGTATGTTGAACAACCTCCCAGATTTGAAAATTCTTTTCTTCCTAATCATGTATTTAAATTGACTAAGGCTCTCTATGGCTTAAAACAAGCTCCTAGAGCTTGGTATGAAAGGCTTAGTTCCTTTCTTATTTTAAATAATTTTACAAAAGGCAAGGTTGATACTACATTGTTTATCAAACATTTTGAAAATAATTTTCTTATTGTTCAAATTTATGTTGATGATATTATTTTTTGTTCTTCGGATGAATCACTATGTGAATCATTTGCCAAGTGTATGAGTCATGAATTTGAAATAGCCTAATGGGAGAATTAACCTTCCTTTTAGGATTGTAAATTAAACAACTTAGTAATGGTATATTTCTTAATCAATCTAAATATACATTAGAATTGTTAAAACGATTTAACATGGATGGTTCAAAAGCTATAAACACTCCTATGAGTACTTCCACTATGTTAGACATGGATGAAAGTGGTGAAAGCTTTGATTAAAAAACATATAGGGGAATGATTGGTAGTTTACTTTACCTCACCGCAACTAGACCAGATATCATGTTTAGTGTAGCACTTTGTACTAGGTTTTAAGCTAATTCTATATTGCCTCATCTTAAAAGTGTTAAAAGAATCCTTAGATATCTAAAGAAACTCCTAATTTAGGATTATGGTATCAAAATTCTGATAATTTTGATTTAATAGCTTATGCAGATGCCGATTTTGGCGGATGTAGGATAGATAGAAAAAGCACATCCAGAACATGTCAATTTTTAGGACATGTACTTGTTTCTTGGACTTCCAAGAAATAAAATTTGGTTGCACTATCTACAGCGGAAGACGAATACATAGCTGCAAGTGCATTCTGTGCACAAGTTGTTTGGATGAAAAATACGTTGGAAGACTATGGAATTTACTTAAAGAACATTCCCATAAAATGTGATAATACAAGTGCTATTTGTGTAACCAAAAATCCAATTCGACACTCTATAACTAAGAATATTGACATTAGGTATCAATTTATATGATATCATATCAATAATAATAATGCAATTCTAGAATTTATTGATACAAAGCATCAATTAGAGGATATTTTCACAAAAGCCTTAAATCAAGATCAATTTGACTTTATTAGAAGGGAATTAGGCATGTTGAATTGTCATTGTGAATGAGCTTGATTATATATATTTTTTGAAAATTTTTCATCCTCTTTTCGATTTTCGTGGATTTGACTTCTTTCTTTTCGATTTTGAATGACATCTTAAAGAGTGATCCAAGACACTATCCTATCTTAAATCAAACACATTAAAACTTCTGAAAAAAAATAAAAAAAAAATTATTTTTTAGCGTGCTAGCGGTGGCCTCGCCAGAATCGGTGGTAGCACCGCTTGGGCACTCGGTCCCCAAGCGGTGGCACCACCCGAGAACCCCCTTAAAAAGATGGGGGGGTTAGGGTTGGTAGTGGAACCGCCCCCAACCCGAAAGCACCCTCCCTAGCACTCTCACAAAGCCCTCTAAACCTCTCTCAACCTCATTCTAAGCCTCTAGAAGCCTAAGAAAGGGGTTCTTCTTGGATCAAGCTCTCTACCTCCCAAGGAAACTTATATAAGGTCAGATCTGAATTTTTTTTTCTTCTTCCTCTCATTATTTGGCCTATTCTTTAAAGTTCTCTCTTAATCTATCATAATGATTAGATATGGCTCCTAAAAGATCATCAAGAACCGAAGGGAAAAGGGTGGAAGGAGATTCCTATGACCAAATCCTCTTTAGATCTAATGAAGTAGCCCTTAGGTATCCAAATTTCGAAACAAGAACAATACATAAGGGCAAACATATTGATCTAGATGAACTGGAAACCTAGAACCCATTAGATGGTTTGCTAGTTTAGATGTCTTATCTATCCTACAAATCGATGAACCGATTTACCCTAGGTTGGTTAGGTTATTTTACGGCAACTTAAGTGTGGACAATGATAGCTTAACTACCTACCTCTTAGGAACACAAATTCGAATATTTGATAACACTATATGTGAGTTAATTGGAATTGTTGAAAAGGATAGGGGTTGTTATTTTATAAGTAAATGGGATATCAATGCAATTGGAGCAACTTACTCCGAAGCCTTAGAAACTGTTTTTGTAAATCCGAACCTAGGCATAATTCACAAAAGTTACGAGCACTTGTTGCCCTTTAACTCTAAATTTCTTCATCACATCATGATAAGCATCCTACTTCCTAAACAATTTCATCATGATGAGATTAGTCAAATAGAGTTAAGTACTATGTATTGGATTATGACCGGCTAAAACAATTTTTTTGGATACTTAATCCGGCAACATATGCAGGACATAATAGCTAAAGACTCAATGTTACCGTATGGGGGGTTAGTCACGAGATTAATGCTTGCCTATAATATTTGTGTCTCACCTGATGAAGAAATAATCCAGGTCGATCGATTTAACACTATCAACAGAAACCTACTCAAGAGACTTAGGTGCACTTTTGGTAATGGTATATGGATTAGGCAACCTAGAAGGACTGATCCAGTTCCCCCACCAATAGAATACGCTGAAACACCCATTTTTAAGGGAAATGAATCTCCTCCTCCTAGTCCTTTTGGTGCAGCACCTTCAGAACCAGCTCATGCTTCATCTTCTGAAGATCCCATCATGGCAGAATTAAATCAAATCAAATCACAACAAGAGCAACTCAAATCACAGCAAGAGCAAATCTAATTACAACAAGTTAAAATTTTGAGGGAACTATGACAGATGAACCAAAAGATAGGTGCCATGTATAGAAACTCTGGAATTCCTCCTAATGAATAATTGTTGTGTTAAATCTTTCTTATTATTGTAAACCTCTATACTACCTTGACATGCGTTTGACATTATCCTAGTATATGATGTTGGATGTTTCTTTTCGAAATTTTGTCAACATTTTAATGTCACCTTCATGTTATTTTGGAAGATTTGATGTCTTCCTTGAATGATCGATCTTAATGCCAAGTTGAAGCTTTATCAATTTTGACATCTTCTTTTCAAGATTATTTTTTTCTTATGAGATGATTTTATGAATGGCTTCAATGTTCACGAGTTATATGTTTGAAAACTCATCTCCTTTTTGTTGATGACAAAGGAGGAGAAGAATGTGCAAAAGATTGATGACTTGTGCAAATATGAAATTAGCATGACTTATATGTATCATATTACATTAGCTTATATGTTGTATAATGCAATGAAAAATGTCTTATTTGTGTTATATTCCTTAAAAGCATTGTAAAACGTTTTGAGCATATCACATATGAAAGTTTTTAGATTGGTTGTCGTATCATGTTTATCATTTTTTATATATATATGATAAGCAATCATCTCATGATCATATGAAATCATGCCTTGCATTTATATCATGAGATCCATGTTGAAATTTTAAATTCTTATTATTTCTTGTCGAAATGATAATTGTCTTTTATCATTTGGGTTGAAAATAATTTTCATGCCTTGATATTATGAGAAATACGAAGTTTCGTATTTGCTCATGCTTATTAAGAATAGCGATAAGTTTAATGGATAGAACTTATCGGTTTAGGCTTGAATTCAAAGAGATTGAATTCAAGTTTTTTTATCTTCTCATAGTATGGCATATAGATAGGGATAAATTGTTTGACGAATTGGGAAGAGCTTAGGTTTTCACTAAATTGGACCTACGATCGGGCTATCATCAAATCATAGTACATGAAGGTGATATTCCAAAAACTACCTTCAAGACACATAGCGATCATTATGAGTTTCTAGTAATGCCTTTTGGGTTAACCAACGTGCCCTTTACCTTTCATAGTTTAATGAGTGATATATTTCAGGCTCATCTCTATAAGTTTGTTCTAGTTTTCTTTGATGTTATTTTGACATATAGTCCTTCCCTAGAAAGTCATTTATTACATTTATGAATTATCTTTAATATTCTTCGTGAGCATGATCTTTTTGTCAAGAAATCCAAGTGCAGTTTTGGGCAACCAGAGGTTGAGTATCTTAGCCCTATCATCTCTCAAATGGTGTTGTAGTTGATCCTTCGAAAATCCAAGTGATGAAAGACTGGCCAATTTTAAAATCAATCAAAGCTTTAAAGGGGTTCTTAGGAGTAACTAGCTTTTACCGAAAGTTTATGAAGGATTATGGCAAAAAATTTTATGGAGCAAAAGATTTCTTCTTTAGAGCAGTAGAAATGAGTCACAAAGCTACTAGGATTCGATTATGAGATCATTTATAAAAAAGAGAGCGAGAATCTAGTTGTAGATGCACTCTCACGCCTACCAGAACAAGCTGAACTAATAGCTATTTTTATTCCTATTTGTAAGACTTTAGAAGTTATCAAAAGGGAATGGTTAGATGATCCTGAGATTCAAAATATCATAAAAGAACTAGAAGAAGCTCCAGGTTCTGTCCCAAATTATACTTGGATTTCAATGGACTTGCACTATAAAGGTCGAATAGTTGTAGCACCACATTCTTTTTGTTGGGAGATAATTCTGAAGGAATTCCATTCATTACCAATTCTGGTCAGTCTGGATTTCTTCGCACTTATAAGCGAGTCCGACAACTTTTTTACTAGACAGGTATGCAATATTTTTTATAGAAGATAAGATTTTCCAACTATACGAGGAAATCTCTCTATTCTGTTGAGAAAAATCCTCTATTCTGTTGAGGGAAATCCTTTCTCCTAATTTATATAAATAGGAGAGGGAACATGTTAATGTATTGAAGCATTTTTATTTCTTCAATAAAGCTTCTTCTCTTCTTCAATAAAAGCTTCTTCAATAATTGTTCTTATCTTTTATTATTTTCATCATAGTATTAGAGTAGTAAGAAAAGCGAAGTTTCGCTCTTGCCTTTGGCCAGCGACCAACGTCATTGAGAAAAGCGAAGTTTCGCCCTTGTCTTCGGCCAACGACCAACACCGCTGTAACCACATTCCTAAGAGGCTCCACGGCCAATCCTCATCTTCCTCACCGCAGTAACCTTCGCTGCATTCGCTGATCTACCAACAATCGGTGGACATAAGGAGAACGAAGGGCGGACTTAAGGAGAACGAAGGGAACGCTTGTGCCCTCTGTAATATCCCTCACTTTTGAAAATTATTAATAAGGATTTATATGTAAATTTGAGGACCTATATGTAAATATAAAAATTTCAAGGACTAAAATGCAAAGTTGCAAAATGAAAATAAAATAAAGAAAACCGAAAATTTCGGTCTTATCCCACCGCCTCCCACGCACCCTCTATTTCTTTCGAGAAACAGAGAGGATCGATGGGGCGTGAGGAGTGAAGAAAAGAAGAAGAAGAGGGAAAAGAAGAGAGGAGGAAGAAGAGAGGGGGAAGAGAAGAAGAAAAGAAGAAGAGGAGGTGGCTGCAGCGAGGGCTGCAGCGAGGAGCTGTGGGGCGTGGGGAGAAGAAGAGAGGAAGAAGAGGGAGAAGAGAAGAAGAAGAAGAAGAAGAAGAAGAAGAAGAAGAAGAGAGGAGGATAGCTGCGGCAAGGCTGTAGCGAGGAGGTGTGTGGCGTTGGGGAGGAAAAGGGAAGAGGAGAAGAAAAGAAGGAGAAGAAGAGGGAAAAGAGAGGGATGAGGGAGAGGAGCGAGAGGTGGCAGCAGCTAGGGCTGCAGCACCTCTGTTACCTGCAGGTGGAAACAGAGGAGAGGTGTGGGGCGATCGAAGAGGAGAAGAAGAAGAAGAGGAAAAGAAGAAGAAGAGGAAGAGGAAGCAGGAGAAGAGGTTGTGATACCTCTGTTTCCTGCAGAGGAAACAGAGGAGGGAAGTAGAAGAGGAGAAGAAGAAGAGAAGGGAAAGGAGGAGCTATGGCTGCGGCAGTGGAAGTTGCAGCTGGAAGAGAAGGAGAGGAAGAGATGGTGAGGAAGAAGAGAAGAAGTAGAAGCGGGTGAAGAGGCGGCACCTCTGTTTCCTGCAGGTGGAAACAGAGGAAAGGAGGTGCTGTTCGTCGGGGAGAAGAAGGGGAGGAAGGAGAAGAAGAGAAGAAGAAGAAAGGAAGGAGGAGGAAGAGGAGAAGGGAAAGAAGTAGCTGCGGCTGCGGCTATGGCAGCTGCAGCTGTGGCAGGAAAAGAGGAAGAGGAAGGAAGAAGGGAAGGGGAGGAAGAAGAGAAGGGGAAGAGAAGGGGCTGTGGGTACTGCGATGGCAGCTGCAGTTGGAAGAGAAGAAGGAGAGGAAGATGAGCAGGGGAGGAAGAAAAGGCTATGGCTGTGGCTGAGGCTACGACTGCAGTAGTGCAGCTGGGAAAGAAGAGAAGGAAAGGAAGAAGAAGAGAAAGGAAGAAGGGAAGGAGAGGAAGAAGAGAAGGGGCTGCGGCTGCGGTGATGGCAGCTGCAGTTGGAAGAGAAGAAGGAGAGGAAGATGAGCAGGGGAGGAAGAAGAGGCTGTGGCCGTGGCTGAGGCTGCGACTGCAGTAGTGCAGCTGGGAAAGAAGAGAAGGAAAGGAAGAAGAAGAGAAAGGAAAAGGGAAGAAGAGAGGAAGAGGAGAAGGAGAGGCAGCTGTGGCAGTGGCAGCTGCAGCTGGAAGAGAAGGAGAGGAAATAGAGCAGGGGAGAAAGAAGAGGCTGTGGCTGTGGTGGCTGCGGCCATGGTTGCGACTACGACTGCGGCAGTTGCAGTTGGGAAAGAAAAGAAAGGAAAGGGGGAAAAAGGGGCTGCGAACGGGATTGCGGCCGCAGTGGCAGCGACTGTGTATGCAGCAGTTATATCTACGAGAGAAGTGAGGAAGGAAGGTAGTGCGATGAAGGGGCAGCGATTGTGGCAGCGGCAGCGGCGGCGGCTGTGGGAGCTACGTTTGGGAAACAAAAAGAAGGAATGAGAGTAAGAGAGAGCAGGTGACTGTGCCCCGATGTTCGACACGTGGTGTAGTTACGAAGAAAGGAAGAAAACGAGAGCACAAAACGAAACAAAGAGAGGACGTGGAGGAAAAGTAGAAGGATTTGGGCTGACACCTTCTTTGGATCTTCGGATCTTCGGATCAAAATATTTGAAAGGCAAGTTCCCTGATCGTTTCTCCTATAATTGCTCTGATATTTCTTATTGCAAGTTCCTGATCATTTCTCCTGTAATTGTTCTAATCTTTCCTATTGCAAGTATCCTGATCTTTCCTCACTGCAATTTAATCTCTACATTTGCTTTGAATATGAGGAACTTTGAATTGTTCTAGCCTTTCATTTGATATATCTCCTGATTAGACGTAACGATTCGAATCTATGCAACTTCTGATATTCTGACCCTTCTACTTTGTTATGGCTATAACTTCATGTATTGACCTCTGATTTGGACAAAACTTATTTGATCAGAATATAGACTCATAAACCATTGTTTTGATAGCTTAATTTAAGAATTCAGAGTAAGTTTGTCTGCCCAAACTTTTGTTTCAAATGAGCCTACAGATTCTGCAAAACAAGGATCGTAATTTCTGACCATTTGATACTGAACTGCTTATAAGTCCCTATTGCAAACATTGATTTATTCAAAGCTTATTTCATTGGAAACTAGACTCATAGATCTTTCTTTTGATATATAGATTGAAAGATTTGGAATCCAAACACCTACCCAGTTATCTGTCGAATCTGACATTATGAATTCTGCCAAATAGAGATTTTGTTCTACGACCCTTGTTTACCAAATTATTTGTAACTCTCTCTATTGGACAGTTCAATTCATATGAAGCTTGTCTTATCTGAAAGTATAATCCAATGATATATTTCTGAGTAAATTGGAGCACGATTGATAGTTTGAATCATTTGTTCAATGTGCCTCTTGTATTCTGCCAGAAATCGAGCTTTGGTCGATTTCTCATATTCTGGTTTCATTCCTTTGGAAATTGATATTATTTAGCCTTCTTATTCAATTGAGCTTTATATTACTGCTTTGAATTCTTTTATGCTCTTGTCCTTACAATTATTTGCATTCTTGAAAACTATTGTGTAACGTTTATGCTATATCGTATTGACTCCTATAGGCACAAGTGTATCCCATCGTTCCGTATTTGCTTTTGATATGTGCCTATTCCATTTCATTCCAAAATCTGAATACATTTGTGAGAGATTTGTTCCTTGCATCGTATTGTCACGAAAAGGCACATGTACGTTTTGTTGTTCCGCGTGTGCTTCCGATATATGCTACTTATTGTTAAATCTACATTCTTGTACTCTGGTGTTTGTGGGATTGTCGGGATCTTTGCCAAAAATGGTAAAGGGTATGTGCTTAGAGCCTGCGATGCTCTGCCGGCCCCCTCTGACTTCACCTAGACGTGGATGGATGGAGCTCCCAAACGTGGGAGACTTTTGTCTGGTGGTCATTCAGAAATGGATGAATCACAATTCTGTTTGAGATCCCACTACACCTTCTATATGTTTGATATGATATGCAGAGCTTTGGTTATGTGTTTCTGTACATGCTTTGGATAAGAATAATATGATTGCAACGTCAAGGACGACGTTTGAGCTTCTGTACGGTATTTGTTTTTGATATGCTCTGAAATGGTTCATTCTCTATTGATATGTTTCGAAATGTTCCATATGCCGTTGATATTCTCCGGAACATTTCATACGCCATTGATAAGCTCCGAAATGTTTCATTTGTTATTGATATGCTCCGAAACATTTCATATGCCTTTGTTATGCTCCGAAATGTTCCATATGCCGTTGATATGCTCCGGAACAATTCATATGCCATTGATAAGCTCCGATATGTTCCATTTGTTATTGATATGCTTCTAAATGTACCATTTGCCATTGATATGCTCCGGAACATCTCGTATGCTATTGATATGCTCCAATTACTCTGTGATTCATTTGTTATGAATCAAATATGTTTTGAATGACAAGATACATATGATTTTGTATCTAATGAAATGGTATCCTTGAGAATTCTTGTATTCTGCCTTACATTATGATACCTTACTTGTTTGAAACCATTCCTTTTGTTCTGAATATGCTTTGTCACTTGCTGAGCTATTTTTAGCTCATTCCGTTGTTATAAAAATCTTTTAGGTCAACTTGTCACCATTTGAGATGTTTAATTTGGGTTGAGGTAGTGGATAGCTATTCATAATTATAGGCAAGTCTTGTTGGTTGTTATGCTATTGTTGTATAAGCATATTTTGGATGTAATGAAATGTTGTTGATGAATCGAAATGGATATACTGTGTAAAAGTGTTAGAAGATCTCTCTTATTTGGAATTTCGGAATGTTAAGTCTAATTTATGATGATATGAACTTGTGGTGAATAGTTAGAGTTCTGATTGTATAATTTATTTAGTTTGTGGATTTATAAATGTTGATCATGTTTGTCAAGTTGGCTTGGGTTGCCATAAATGTGAATTATCGAGTGATGTGATATATGATAATAAACTGCACAGGTTTTATAGATGTGAATTTGATAGAATGTTTTTCAGTGTCCTCAAATGTTAGTTTGGATCCTGGATTGGTTTGTGTTGAAAATTTTAATATCATGGATATTTTGAGGGGCGTGACACCCTCACAGCAACGATCTGCTCTTGCCCTACTCACGAAGTCTCTCACTTGTAAACCATTCTTTGTATCGATCCAAGATTGGTATCCTTATCTGGAGCACCATCATGCGGGGGCATGATAGAAGATAAGATTTTCCAACTATACGAGGAAATCTCTCTATTCTGTTGAGAAAAATCCTATATTCTGTTGAGAGAAATCCTTTCTCCTAATTTGTATAAATAGGAGAGGGAACATGTTAATGTATTGAAGCATTTTCATTTCTTCAATAAACTTCTTCTCTTCATCAATAAAGCTTCTTCAATAATTATTCTTATCTTTTATTATTTTCATCAATTTTATCAAGAAATTTGTTGCTGAATGTGATGTTTGCCAGTGCCATAAAAGTGAGACAATAGCCACCCCAAGCTTGCTACAGCCCCTCCCTATTCCTGATGTTACTTGGACTGACATATTTATAGATTTCATTGACGGACTCCCACCATCTCAAGGAAAAAGTACTATATTTGTAGTTGTGGATAGGCTTACAAAGTATACTGAAATGTGCTTTACGACATCCTTGTACTACTGCAAGTGTTGCTCGTATTTTTGTGAAAAATATAGCTAAATTACATTGGAGTCCTCGTTCCATTGTTAGTGATAGAGACAAGGTTTTTACCAACTCCTTTTGGACATAGCTTTTCCATTTACAAGGTACTCAACTGAATATGAGCACTGCTTATCATCCATAAACAGATGGACAAACTGAAGTGGTAAATAGGTGCCTAAAAAATTATCTCAGATGTTTTACTAGTGACAAGCCCATGGAATATATTAAATGGCTTCCTTGGGCGAAGTGATGGTATAACACCTCTTACCATTCTTCTATTATGATGACTCCCTTTGAAGCAGTTTATGGTCAACCCTCACCTACAATTACCAAATATATACCTGGTTCTTCTAACATTGATCAAGTGGTCAAAGAATTGATGGATATAAATAAGATTATTCAGCCTTTAAAAGATAACCTCATAGTCGTATAAGCAAGAATGAAACAACAAGTTAACAAACACCGAAGTGAATAAGAATTTACCATGGGTGATTGGGTTTTCCTTCGTCTTCAACCCTACAAGCAAACTTCCATAAAGGTCCGATCTTCCATGAAGTTGTCTCCTCGATTTTTTGGACCTTATAAGGTATCATAACATATTGGACCAGTTGCCTACCATTTGGATTTACCTATTAGCTCTAAAATACATCTAGATTTTCATGTTTCATACCTTAAGATTGTTGAATCTCGGATTTTGATGATGAAGTCAATTGTCATTTGTTATCTAATCTATATGTTGAGATAAGTGTGCAGGATTAACTACGATGAAAGTGAGACATGTAGCAGGAGTTATGCCGGAGTCAAGACAGTGATCACGTTGGGAGTTCGAGAGTTCGACGGAAGTTCGGACAGTCGTCGGAAGTTCTGCGGGAACAAATCCGAGAAGTCCATAAGCTTGCCAAAGAAGCTCGTCAGAACTCGCCAAGTGAATCGTCGCAAGTCCAGGAGTTTGCCGGAAGTCCGCAGGAGCATCACTGAGGGTTCATCGGATGATCGACGAAAGTTCGCCGGAAGCTCGCCGGAAGAAGCGATTGACGCACCGGAGAAAGTTGCAGTAAATGTCTTAGGAAAAATCGTAGTTAGCACGTTGATTAAGTTGGAAATGGGAGGTGATCCCATTAACTTAATCATGGGGCAATTGGGCCCCTGAAAAACCCAAATTGGGCCCAATGGATCAACCTATTCGGACCCTGATTTCTGCCAAGCGATTGAACCGCCCAAGGCAGGAGGTTGCACCGCCTGGGCTCAGTCTCCGAGCGAGATTGGGAGGTGCAACCGCTCCAGCCAGGCGATGGCACCGCCTGGGGCTCAGTCTCCGAGCGAGACTGGGAGGTGGAACCTCCCCTAACAGGAGGTGGCACCGCTTGAGCTCGGTCTTCGAGCTATGCCAAGCGGTGCAACCGCCTCAGTCAGGAGGTGCAACCGCCTAAGCTCGGTCTTCGAGCTCTATCAGGAGGTCCAACCACCCCTGACAGGAGGTAGCACTGCCCAGAGGCTCAGTCTTCGAGCTCTACCAGGCGGTGCAACCGCTCCAGTCAGGAGGTGCAACCACCTGATCCCGGAATTCCGGGAATTGACAATTTTGAGCTATAAATTTGAACTGGGTTGGGGCCTATAAATACCCCACCCATTCAGCACTGAAAGGGTATCAACTTACACCGAAATCTTGATCTTTTTCTATGATTCTTAGAGCTCAAAATTGTTGTAAAGGCCAAAAGTTCTTCTCCCTCTGTTCTTCCAAGTTCTGAGTTGTAAAGAGAGGAGAGAAAATTCTGTAAGGTTTGTCTCCTAAGCCTGTCAAAAGGAGTGAAACTGTAAAAGAGTGGTTGGCCTTCGCCTATTGAAGGAAGGCCTCTAGTTGACGTCGGTGACCTCGTCGGTGGAGGAAGCCAAAAGTGGAGTAGGTCAAGATTGACCGAACCACTCTAAATCTCGGTTTGTATTCACTATGAGGATATTATCTTTACTGCAAACCTCCTCTAAAGCTTACTACTTTCTGCACATATACGATCGGGTTTCAAGCTTTGCACTTTCCGAATTGGCGTTAAGACGTAAATCGGTTTCATCGTACGATCATCATATTTCTGGTTGCGTTTACGTTTTGATTTCTATCATAACTGCAAACTGCCTTTATATCCTTGCTTAAACTGCATCTATCTTAATCAAGTGATTTACGAATCATCATTTAGACGTATATCAGTTTTTTTTCGTACAAATATCATATTTCAGTTTGCGCCTACTATCTGATTAGAATCATAACTGCAAACTACATCTATATCTTTACTTCATTTCGCTTAAACAAAAGTTAAAGTGATTTACGAATCGGCTTTCTTACCAAAATCACTTTTAACGAACGAACGTAGTTTTTATTTTTCGTAGAAGGTTTTTCGCTGCACTATTTCACCCCCCCTCTTAGTGCTCTTGATCCTAACAAAAGAGTGGAGTACTCATATAAGATATCCTTGGTATCACAAGTCTAAGAACCAAGTACCTCACTAGGACAATGGAATTGTTGTATGACAATGATGTATCATTATTCATCTAGTATTTTATGAGCGGGTCAATCAGTGAACTCATTCTTCAATAAGCACTTGCACTATAACCCTAATGTCCCTAGACTAGCAGCTCTAAGACTAGCGACCTCTATCATATAGATGGGTATACAACACACTAGTATATCCGGTTATCTCGTTGTTCATCTTGCGTAACCTATGACCAGGATTATATAGGGTTTGTGATTAGAGGTGAATCGGTCTCATTATCATAATCTCATCATGATCCGATTCCCATTCTACAAATCTATGGACATCATAATATATTTATGCAACAAGCAATATAAAGTGAGAAAATGTCATAATAATATTAAGCAAAAAGAGTATATGTCATGTCACATGTGCAATCACTCACGTGATTGGCTTGTAAGGCACCTATGACTAGTAATCTCTCACTTGACCTAAAGTTAATCACCTATGTATTTGATCCCCATCAGACCCTTAATCTAGTTGACGTCGATGACCTCGTCGGTGGAGGAAGCCAAAAGTGGAGTAGGTCAAGATTGACCGAACCACTCTAAATCTCGGTTTGCATTTACTTTGAGCATCTTATCTTTACTGCAAACCTCCTCAATAGCTTACTGCCTTCTGTGTTTTTACGAACGTGTTTCAAAGTTCAGTGCTTTACGAATCGATATTTAAGACGCAAATCAGTTTATCGTACGAACGTCGTATTTCAGTTTGCGCTTACGTTCTGATTTCCATTATAACTGCAAACTGACTTTATATCTTGGCTTTAACTGCATCTCGCCTTATCTCAAGTTAAAGTGGTTTACGAATCAGCTTTTATACCGAAATCGCTTTTATCGTACGAACATCGTATTTCAGTTTGCGCTTATATTCTGATTTCCATCATAATTGCAAACTGCGTTCATATCTTTGCTGCATCTCTCCTAGTCAAAATTTGAAGTGATTTACGAATCGGCTTTCTTACCGAAATCACTTCTATCGAACGAAAGCAGTTTTCAATTTTAATCGCAGAAGGTTTTCCGCTGTACTAATTCACCCCCCCCCTCTTAGTGCTCTTGATCCTAACAATTGGTATTAGAGCGGGGTTAACTCTCTAACGGATTAAAACCCAAGAGAGATGGCATACGCCGGAAACCAAGAGGGCCATTCTATTACATGTCCACCCATGTTCAGTGGGACGGACTACACCTATTGGAAGACCCGAATGAGGATCTTTCTTATTTCTATGGATTTTGAACTTTGGAATCTTGTCGAAAATGGATTTTCGAAGCCTTCTCTTCCAGTGATCGATTGGAATGAATTGGAGAAGAAGGCTATGAATGCCTTATTTTGTGCACTTGATAAAAACGAGTTTAACCGTGTTTCGAGTTATGAAACCGCATTTGATATTTGGCACACACTCGAAGTGACTCACGAAGGCACAAGTAGAGTGAAAGAGTAAAAAATCAATCTTCTGTTACATTCTTTCGAACAAATGAAACCGAGTGAAATCATTGGCGACATGTTTACCCGTTTCACGGATGTCGTCAACGGTCTAAAAGGACTCAAAAAAAGTTTTTCGGATTTTGAGCTCGTAAATAAGATTCTAAGATCCCTTCCTAAGAGTTGGGATCCTAAAGTCACTGCTATTCAAGAGGCGAAACATCTAAGCAACTTCCCTCTTGAAGAACTAATCAGGTCATTAATGACCTACGAGATGACTTGCAAAGCTCATGAAGAGCAAGAATACATCCTTCCAAAGAACAGAAAGGATATGACACTTAAAACTTCAGAAGGCCACTTGAGAGAAAACTCAAGTGATGAAGACTGTGATGATGACTTGGCACTTCTAACAAGAAAATTTAAAAAATTCATTAAAAGAAACAAGTTTAAGAATGACGCAAAAAATAAACTTGAACCCAAGAAGGACCAAGTTATTTGCTATGAGTGCCAAAAGCCGGGACACTACAAGAGTGATTGTCCCCAAGCCAAAAAGAGAACATCAAAGAAGAAGGCGCTCAAAGCAACGTGGGATGACTCGAGCACGTCCGAAGAAGAGGAGTCCAACACCGAGCAAGTTGCTCACTACGCCTTAATGGCCATCAGAGAAGAGGTAACAAATTTAATAGATGCAGATTTATCATTTGATGAATTATTAAATGCCTTCCATGACTTATTTGATGAATGCAAGATTATTAGTAGAAAATATAAATTGCTAAAAAAGGAGCATGATAGTCTTACATGTAATTTTGATAAGTTAAAAACTGAATATCATGATAGTTTAAGTTTATGCATAATATGTCATGATCTAGAAACTCTCCAAAAGGAAAACTTGCTACTTAAGGACACCTTGAAGAAATTCGAGGTTGGTAGCAAGTCTTTGAACATGATCCTTGCAAACAAGGGTCACGTTCCCAAAAGAAGTGAAATTCGATTTGTGAGAAGTCCTCACCAAAATCCAACCACCTTCATAAAAGGCCCCATCTTACATGTTCGACACCAAAGCAAATGCAACTTTTGTTGCAAATTTGGACACATAACGCATTATTGTCCATTCAAGAAAATTAGTCCAAACAAATTAATTTGGGTTCCTAAAGGAACCATAATAAATTCTATGCAACATGATAAACAATGTAGATCTATTTTTGAGGCACCCAAAAGCAAATGGGTTCCTAAAAATCATCCTTTTTTGTAGAAACCTATACCATTGCAAGCTAGGAGCAAGAGATGGTACCTTGATAGTGGATGCTCAAGGCATATGACCGGAGATCCATCTCAATTCTCTAAGCTCACTAGCATAGACGAAGGCTATGTCACCTTCGGAGACAACAACAAGGGTAAAATCATTTGCAAATGAACCATAGGTAACAAATCCAACTTCTTTATTGAAGATGTTTGGTTAGTTAATGGTTTAAAACATAACCTCTTGAGCATTAGTCAACTATGTGATAAAGGATATATTGTCAGATTCCAATCTAATGCTTGCATCATTGAAAAACCACACAAAAACATGTCTATGATTGCATTAAAACAAAATAGCGTATACGCTATTGACATCAATGATTTGTGTAATGAAATGTGTTTTTTGGTTTTGAATGAGGATGCTTGGCTATGACACAGAAGATTAGGTCATGCTAGCATGAAACTAATCACTCAAATATCATCTAAAGAACTTGTAAGAGGAATTCCTCATATCAAGTTCATCAAAGATAATGTATGTGATGCTTGCCAATTAGGTAAACAAATTAAGGGTAGTTTCAAATCTAAGAATTAAATAAGCATCTCTAGGCCCTTACAATTGATCCATATGGACTTGTTCGGACCACTCTCTACATCAAGCCTAGGAGGTAGCAAATACGCCTTTATCATTGTGGATGACTATAGCAGATATACATGGACTTACTTCTTAAAACAGAAAAATGAATGATTTAGATATTTTACCAAGTTTTGTAAACTTGTTCAAAATGAGAAGGGGTCTATGATTTCGTCAGTTAGAAGTGATCACGGTGGAGAATTTCAAAACCATGATTTCCAAGAATTTTGTGAACTCAATGGATACAACCATAATTTCTCTACTCCAAGAAATCCTCAACAAAATGGAGTAGTAGAAAGAAAAAATCAAAATTTACAAGAAATGGCAAGAACCATGTTGAATGAACATAGCCTACCCAAATATTTTTTGGCCGAAGCCGTAAACACCGCATGCTATATTTTGAATAGAGTTCTGGTAAGACCCTTACTCACCAAAACTCCTTATGAGTTATGGAACAACAAAATACCCAATGTTTCATATTTTAAAGTCTTTGGGTATAAGTGTTTTATCTTGAATGAAAAGGATAACTTAGGAAAATTTGATGCTAAATCCGATGAAGGAATCATTCTTGGTTATTCTTCGGTTTCTAAAGCTTTTTGTATCTTCAATAAAAGAACCTTAATTATTGAAGAATCCATTCATGTTGTTTTCAATGAGATTTCCGAAATCAGGAAAAACGATTTTGATGATGATGTTAATTTTGATTCCTTAAATTTAAATGAAACCCCATCTCCAACTAGCAACTTGGATGCATCCACCTCCGAAACATCCTTACCCAATGATTGGAAGTATGTAGATGCTCATCCCAATGAGCTAATCTTAGAAGACACATCAAAGGGGGTTCAAACACGATCTTCTCTTAAAAGTTTTTGTGCGATCGTCGCTTTTCTCTCCCAAATTGAACCCAAATGTGTTGACGAAGCCATGAAAGATGATTCATGGATTATCGCAATGCAAGATGAATTGAATCAATTTGAGAGAAATAAGGTGTGGAAGCTTGTTCCTAGGCCAAATGACCAATTAGTTATTGGTACTAAATGAGTCTTTAGAAACAAGCAAGATGAAAATGGTATCGTGGTTAGAAACAAGGCTAGATTAGTGGCCAAAGGTTTCAACCAAGAAGAAGGTATCGATTACGAAGAAACCTTCGCTCCTGTGGCTCGATTGGAAGCCATAAGGATGCTCCTTGCCTACGCTAGTAGTAATAATTTTAAGTTGTTTCAAATGGATGTTAAAAGCGCTTTTCTAAATGGCTTTATTTCTGAAGAAGTCTATGTTGAACAACCTCCTGGATTTGAAAATAATGGCCTCCTTAATCATGTGTTTAGATTAACTAAAGCTCTCTATGGTTTAAAACAAGCCCCAAGGGCTTGGTATGAGAGACTTAGTTCTTTTCTTATTGAAAATAATTTCACAAAATGAAAGGTTGATACTACATTATTCATCAAGAATTTTGAAAATAATTTTCTCATTGTTTAGATTTATGTTGATGATATTATCTTTGGTTCCACGAATGAATCTCTTTGTGAATCGTTTGCTAAAACTATGAGTCTTGAATTCAAAATGAGTTTAATGGGAGAATTAACATTCTTCCTAGGCATACAAATCAAACAACTAAGCAATGGAATCTTTATTAGTCAAACTAAATATGCTATGAATTTATTAAAAAAGTTTAATATGAATAACTCAAAGGCTATTGACACTCCTATGAGCACCTCCACTAAGTTAGAAATTGATGAAAGTGGAGAAAGCTTCGATCAAAAAACTTAGAGGGGTATGATAGGAAGTTTACTTTACCTCACTGCAACCAGACCAGACATCATGTTCAATGTAGGACTTTGGGCTAGATTTCAATCAAACCCTAAGATATCTCATCTCAAAGTAGTTAAAAGAATACTTAGATATCTTAATGGTACCACAAATCTAGGATTATGGTACCCAAAATCAGAGAATCTTGAGTTAATTGCTTATGCTGATGCGGACTTTGCTGGCTGTAGACTAGATAGAAATAGCACATCAGGATCATGTCAATTTTTAGGACATGCTCTTGTTTCCTGGTCATCTAAGAAACAAAACTCGATTGCACTATCAACAACCGAAGCTGAATATATTGCAGCAAGTGCATGCTGTGCACAAGTTGTATGGATGAAAAACACCTTAGAATATTACAAAGTTCATCTTAAAAATATTCCCATTAAATGTGATAGCACAAGTGCAATATGCTTAACCAAGAATCCTATACAACACCCAAGAACAAAACATATTGATATTAGACATCACTTTATACGAGATCATGTTACTAATCATGATGTAACCATAGAGTTCATTGATACTAAACATCAACTAGCTGATATTTTTACAAAACCTCTGTGTGAAGAGCAATTTGATTTCATAAGAAGAGAATTAGGAATGTTGATGTGTTTGAATACATAAACTAGTTAAAATTATTTTTCAGATATTATTAAATGCTCAAATCACTTGATTGCCATTACATGCCTAAATAACATGTTGGAAATTATGTGTTGAATACAAAAAATGTTTTGTCTTGTATTTGAAAATCTATAGCATAGTCTTGTCTGAATGCATAAAAGAGTTCACTTCATTTTTCGGATCCGCTTAACAATTGGAATGCTAAAATTCGAATTCTCACATACACTCTTATGAAAAATATTTCTTTTCTGAAATGGATTTAATGAAATGATTCCTGCTTAGGAATTCCATCTTGAAATTTGGATGATAGTATTTTTACTTGCAAAAAACTGTTTCACACACATATTTTGACTCAAAGTAAACTCACAAATAGCAGGTATCACAAATGGCTTTCCTCCTTCATGCAAAAAGGATTATAACAAAAAAAAGAGGAAGGAGTATTCAACGCAATCTACGTATCATGCCTTCCTTTATATGCTTGATAATTTGCTGGTATCACAACTACCATGCTTTTTGTTGATGACAAAGGGGGAGAAATATATGAATTGATGCTATAAACACTGATGCTATGATTATGCCATGCTTGCATCACCAAGAGATATATGAACAGATGTCATGCATTAATTTGCATTATGCCTTGAGTTGATATCTTACCATGTGAAGAAATGCAATACTTGCTAAAATATTTGACATGTGTACATCATGTAATGATATCAAAATCTTACTTCACAGCTTTACATGTTCATATCTTACAATATGATGAATTGCTACTATTACCATCATTCAAACTTGTTATATTTGAAAATGAATGTCAAGCCTTGACATAATCTTCAAAGAGAGACATCATGATGGGAATCATGATGGGAGTACTGATAAGTTCAAATGATTTTAAGTTATCAATATGTCTCTTGAATTCTTAGGCTTTGAATTCAAGAATGACTTATCTCAAGTATGGCATATAGACAGGGGAAGTTAAGGTTAACTCCAATATCAATTGATTATCATCATCAAAAAGGGGGAGATTGTTGAATCTCGGATTTTTATGATGAAGTCAATTGTCATTTGTTATCTAATCTATATGTTGAGATAAGTGTGCAGGATTAACTACGATAAAAGTGAGACATGCAGCAGGAGTTGCGTCGGAGTCAAGACAGTGATCACGTTGGGAGTTCGAGAGTTCGACGGAAGTTCGGACAGTCATCAGAAGTTCTGCGGGAACAAATCCGAGAAGTCCATAAGCTTGCCAAAGAAGCTCGTCGGAACTCGCCAAGTGAATCGTCGCAAGTCCAGGAGTTTGCCGGAAGTCCGCAGGAGCATCACCGAGGGTTCATCGGATGATCGACGGAAGTTCGCCGAAAGCTCGCCGGAAGAAGCGATTGACGCACCGGAGCAAGTTGCAGTAAATGTCTTAGGAAAAATCGTAGATAGCACATTGATTAAGTTGGAAATGGGAGGTGATCCCATTAACTTAATCTTGGGGCAATTGGGCCCTTGAAAAACCCAAATTGAGCTGAATGGATCAACCCATTCGGACCTTGATTTATGCCAAGCGGCTGAACCGCCCAAGGCAGGAGGTTGCACCGCCTGGGCTCAGTCTCCGAGCGAGACTGGGAGGTGCAACCGCTCCAGAAAGGCGGCGGCACCGCTTGGGGCTCAGTCTCCGAGCGAGACTGGGTGGTGCAACCTCCCCTGACAAGGGGGTGGCACTACTTGAGCTCGGTCTTCGAGCTCTGCCAGGCGGTACAACCGCCTCAATCAGGAGGTGCAACCGCCCCTGACAGTAGGTAGCACCACCCAGAGGCTCAGTCTTCGAGCTCTACCAGGCAGTGCAACCGCTCCTGTCAGGAGGTGCAACCGCCTGATCCCTGAATTTCGGGAATTGACAGTTTTGAGCTCCAAATTTGAACTAGGTTGGGGCCTGTAAATACCCCACCCATTTAGCATTGAAAGGGTATCAACTTACACCGAAATCTTAATCTTTTTCTGTGATTCTTAGAGCTCCAAATTGTTGTAAAGGCCAAAAGTTCTTCTCCCTCTGTTCTTCCAAGTTCTGAGTTGTAAAGAGTGGAGAGAAAATTCTGTAATGGTTGTCTCCTAAGCCCATCAAAAGGAGTGAAACTGTAAAAGGGTGTTTGGCCTTCGCCTATTGAAGGAAGGCCTCTAGTTGGCGTCGGTGACCTCGTCGGTGGAGGAAGCCAAAAGTGGAGTAGGTCAAGATTGATCGAACCACTCTAAATCTCGGTTTGCATTTACTTTGAGCATATTATCTTTACTGCAAACCTCCTCAATAGCTTACTGCCTTCTGTGTTTTTACGAATGTGTTTCAAAGTTCAGTGCTTTCCGAATCGAGGTTTAAGACGCAAATCAGTTTTATCGTAGGAACGTCGTATTTCAGTTTGCGCTTACGTTCTGATTTCCATTATAACTGCAAACTGACTTTATATCTTTGCTTTAACTGCATCTTGCCTTATCTCAAGTTAAAGTGGTTTACGAATCAGCTTTTATACCGAAATCGCTTTTATCGTACGAATGTCGTATTTCAGTTTACGCTTATAGTCTGATTTCCATCATAACTACAAACTGCGTTCATATCTTTGCTGCATCTCTCCTAGTCAAAAGTTGAAGTGATTTACGAATCGGCTTTCTTACCAAAATCACTTCTATCGAATGAAAGCAGTTTTCGATTTTAATCGCAGAAGGTTTTCCGCTGCACTAATTCACCCCCCCCCCCTCTTAGTGCCCTTGATCCTAACAAAGATGAAGTTGGGTGAAGATGAGATAGTGCAGCACCATTTGCTGGATACCTCTACTATTGGGGAAGTTCAAGCTCAACCACAAGACATACTTGATCGATGAGTTGTAATGTACCGCATACATCCTGTGACTGAAGTGCTAGTGTAATGGGCCAATTTACCAAATGAAGATGCTACTTGGGAGTCCTATAGAGCGCTAAAAGAGAAGTTTCCAAAATTTGATGCTGCTTAGCCTTGAGGACAAGGCCGAATTGAAGGAGGAGAAAATGTTAGGATCTTTTTATTTTCTGAGCTTTTAAATAATATTTATTGAGTTTTTTAGTTCAGTTAGAGTCGGAACTCTATAAATAGAGATGTAACTATTTCTTTTGGCTATCAAGAAAATATTAGACAGTCTTTTGATAAACTTTCGGAGGTCGATCCCCTTAAACTGATTAAGGAGGCTGATCCCCTCGAAGTAATCATCCCTTTTCCCTTCTTTTTTTGATAATAAGACCCTAGGGTCTTATCAGAAGAATTCATGCATTTGAAAGATTTAACATGCCTAATTCTCTTATAATAAAATTGAATTGTTCTTCATTCAATAGCTTAGTAAAAATATCTACCAATTGATATTTTGTGTTAATAAAATATAAAGATATATCATGATTATTTATATGATTTCTAATAAAATGATATCTAATATCAATGTGTTTAGTTCTAGAGTGTTGAATGAGATTCTTTGTTAAATAAATAGCACTAGTATTATCATATTTTATGGGGATATTTTTTAAGTAAAGTCCATAGTCTTCTAAGGTGTTTTTTATCTATATTATTTGTGAACAACATGCATAAATAAGTATATATATAGCTTTAATTGTAGATAGTGTGATAGAGTTTTACTTTTTGGATGACTAAGATACAAGTGCATACCATAGGAATTGACATGTTCCAAATATGCTTTTTCTATCTATTCTACATTGAGCAAAGTCAACATAAGTATAAGTAATCAATTCAAAATTTTTAAATTTTGGATACCATAATCCTATATTAGGAGTTTCTTTTAAGTATCTAAAAATTATTTTAACTGCTTTGTAATGAGATTATAGGATTAGATCGAAATCTTGCATAAAGTCCAATACTAAACATAATATCAGGTCTAGTTGTTGTGAGGTATAGTAAACTACCTATCATACCCCTATAAGTCTTTTGATCAAAACATTCTCTCTCATTGTCTATATCTAAAATTGTAAAGGTACTCATTAGTATGTTAATGGCCTTAGCACTATCCATATGAAATTATTTTAAAATATCCAAAGCATTCTTAGTTTGACTAACAAAGGTTCCATCACTTAGTGGCTTAATTTGTAATCCTAAGAAAAATGTCAATTCACTCATTAAACTTATTTCAAATATTTGGCTTATACTTTTGGCAAAAGACTCACACAAAGACTTATTTGTAGAAACAAAAATAATATCATCAATAAATTTGAACAATAAAATATTATTTTAAAAATATTTATTAAATGATGTGGTATCGACCTTGCCTTTGAAAAACTTAATCTTAATAAGAAATAAGCTAAGTCTCTCATACTAAGCCATTAGGGCTTCTTTCAATCCATAGAGAACCACCATAGATAACTTAAAAAAATGATTCAAAAAAGAACATTCTCGTTGAATCTTAGATTTTGATAATGAAATCAATTAATAAATTTATGATCTAATATGCATTTTGAGTAATGCAAGACTAGCTTCGATCATGGAGAGACAATTTGATTAAAGTAGGAAGAATCAATGTTGGGCCAGAGTGGAACATGTCAGAAGATTGGATGTTGAGCTAGAGGATCGGTCGATGTGTTAGTAGAAGGCTTCGTGCCATGAGTTCGGGCATCGGGCAAAGAATATCAGACATTGCGCCAAGGATATCGCATGTTGTGAGAAGGCAACATGCCGATTGGGCAATACACTAAAGGAGAGGACGATGTGCCGAAGGGTCAAACGAAGCACCGGATGAACCAATGATATGTCGGACCACATGTGATTAATTCTTTGTAATAATTGTCTAGATCGAAGTAGTTTTAGTTCTAATTGGATTGGTTTAGAATATAATTAGGCCAACTCAATTAGAGACCCATTGGGCTTTAGTTGGGGCTATTTTAGGCCAAGTAGAAGGCTCATTCAATCATCCATAAAAGGGCTAGGAGGTGGCACTAGTAGACTGGGCGGTAGTACCACCTAAACATAATCACCAGGACTATGTCAAGCGTTGGTATCACTAGTCTTAGTGATACCACTACCGAGACATAGTCTTCAACATTGTGTCAAGCAGTGGTACCGTCAGACTCGGTGGTGGTACCACATAGTGTTAAGGTGTCAGGCGATAGTACGCTAGTTTGGACGATAGTACCATCGACTATCAATGCTATAGGCAGTGGTACCGCCCACTATCAGTACTGCAAGCGGTGGTACCGCTAGGACCCCGGATGAGACCCTTTTTAGCTCAATTTTTTAAGTAATTTGGGGTCTATAAATACCCCAGCTATTCCTGCATGGATATATAAGAATTGAGCAAAAGAGGGAAAGAATTATAAGTTGTAAAAGTGTTGAAAACTTGAGTTCCCTCCTTCTTGAGCTTAGAGGTTGTTCTAAGGGAGGTGTGTGAGGGTTACCTTGAGGGGTGCAAAGGTTATCTCTTGAACCTTGAAAAGAAAAAAGAGTTGTAAGAGTAGTTGATCTTCGCCCATTGAAAGAAGATTAGTAGTGGAAGTTGGTGGCGTCGAGTGAACAAAAATTGAGAGTGGATGTAGATCATGACGTTACCGAACCAATATAAATCTGGTTTGTATTTCTGTTTTGCTTTTCATTCTCACATTGCAAACTAATTTCTAACTTTTACTATGCTTACAAACGTGTTCTCAAGTTAACATCTTTCCGATCAATTTTCATTGAACAAGAATTTTATAACCGACGTGATTTTATTGTAAAGCACTAACTCACCCCGCCTCGTAGTGCCGACTACAATTCTAACAGTTGGTATCAGAGCCAAATTTTTCTCAATTGGATTAACACCTAAGAGAGATTGACTCTTTTTGTCTTTCAAGAGGATCTTTCTATCACTCTTCCTTCTATGTTCAATGGGATGGACTATGCTTATAGAAAAACTCGAACGAGAGTTTTCTTGCTTTCTTTGATCTTTGATTTATGGAATATTATTGAACTTGATTTTCAAACCCTCTCTAAATCTATGAATGAATGGAATGACTTTGAGAAAAAAATATTTTATTTAAATGCGAAAGCAATGAATGCTTTATTTTGTGCTTTAGATAAAAATGGGTTTAATCGTATTTCAACTTGTGAAACTGCACATGACATTTGGCACACTTTTGAAGTCACACATGAAAGAACAAATAGGGTTAAAGATTCTAAAATTAATCTTTTGATGCATGACTTTGAATTATTTCGTATGAAACCAAGCGAAACAATTGGAGACATGTACGCCTGTTTTATGGATATCATCAATAGTTTAAAAGTACTTGGTAAAAGTTGTTCAAATCTTGAACTTATGAATAAAACTTTATGTTATCTTCGTAAAAACTAGGATTCAAAAGTAACTATCATTCAAGAAGCAATAGACCTAAATAATTTTTCACTTGAAGAACTTATCGGGTCTTTGATGACCTATGAAATGAGTTGTATGACACAAGACGAACATGAGAATAACCTTCCAAAGAATAGGAAGGATATAGCACTGAGAACTAAAGAATACTACTTGAGTGATAACTCAAGTGACGATGATGATGACATAGAACTTTTGATGTGAAAATTTAAAAAATTCTTAAAACAAGAAACTAAGAATAAGAACGAGCTCAAAAGGAACACAATAACTTGCTATGAATGCAATCGGTCGGGGCACCACAAAAGCAAATGTCCGTAACAAAAGAAGAAGAAGTCATGCAAGATGACATGGGACGAATCGAGTACATTCGAAGATGAGGAGCAAACCGACCAAGAAGAGGTGGCGAACTATGCCTTGGTGGCTTTCGACAACAAGGTAAGTGACTCAACGAAAACCCATTTATTTTACTATGAAATTACTTGATTCGTTTCATGAGTTATTTTTAAATTAGTATATAAAATGCAAAAAAAAAAAAAGATCATGCTTCGCTTTCTAGTGATTTTGAAAAATTAAAAAATTTAAGCATGACAATTGCATGTTAACTCGTAGCACTAAGTATGAAGAGTTAGGTTCACTTAAGAAGAAAAATGCATTACTACAACAAACAAAATGATTTTAATTGAAGATGCTTTATGTTCAATGAAATCATGCTTAATGATTTAATGATATAATTATATAATTATGTATTGAAAAAGTTAAAAGTTTTGGTATCATGCTTTATGATTTTATATTATGCATGAGGATTTGAAGTAATGATGATTTTTGTGATTTATGGTTTATTGATCTTGATGATTTCTATGATGAAATTTGGTCTTTCGGTTTTAAATGATTATGCATGTTTTGATTTGACATAAAAAAATTGGGCATACTTGCATTAAATCAACTCACTTAAATTGAAAAAAAAGGGAGAATGTATTTTTCTTGAAAATATCTCTAAAGCTTTTTTATTTTTCGACAAGAGATCCTTAGTGATAAATCTATTTTATATTATCTCTTGAATTAAGAAAGTGATTTTACTTTGAATGAGTTTTATCTATATCATGATCTTGAATTCTTAAAATCATAACTTGAGATTTTCTTTATATAAATCACAATCCCTTACTTTTTATTCTCGAATGATTCTTGTATTTTATTAAAGAGAATATTTATCCAAATGAATCATGATTTTTCTCTTAATTTCTCGGAATTCATGACTTAAAATTTCTTTTGAAGATCTTTTACTATTTGATCTCCAAAGATTTCTTTTTTATTATTTAAAAGAAAATTTATCAAAATAAATCATGTCTTTTGGTATTTACATTATCTTTGATATTATCTTTCATGACATGATTTTTATTATGTATTTATGAATTGTATTTCTCATCACCAAGTTAATTTTTCTTGATATATTTCATGTGATGATTTGATAATTGATATAAAGGGAAATGAATTGCTCCATTGTATTATTCCCCTCTTCTTCTTTCTTTTTGCCAATAACAAAGGGGGAGAAATAATTGTTAGAATGCACATCTCGAAAGAGAACCAAAATTTGCTAGTTTGCACAATTCCAGAAGAAGCAAAAACTTATAAACATACAAAAATTTCTAGGTTGCAAATAAAGGCAAAACTTGCTAACTTGCTCATCTCAAAAGAGAAGCAAGAAGTGCTATCTTGCACATCTCAAGAGAAGCAAAACTCGCACATCTCAAGAGAGACAATACTCATGATGCATGTTCGAACTTGCTAGCTTGAATATTCTAAAATGATGTAAAACTTGTTATTTACTATCTTGTATTCTTTTTCGAAAACATGCTAGAGTGAACATCGCAAAGAAAAACAAATATGCTAAACTTGCACATCTCTAAAACTAACTAGCTTGCATGTTATAAAATGATGCAAAACTTGCTATCTTACTAGCTTACATAATTAAAAATTTGATAGTTTCACTTCTCCTTTTTGTTGTTGACAAAGGGGGAGAAGGTATGATGATTATTATGCATATTATGCCTAAAATGATGATTTAAAATTATGTATGATGATTTAGAATCATACATGTAATGATGATTTCGAAAATATATATGATGAATTGGTATTATGCTTGCAATACTCATGATCTTGAATGATGTATGCAATGACTTACTGCACATGATTATTTTGATATGACATGTTGAGGTTCTATAAATATGAAATATAGATAGGGGGAGTTTAGTCAAACTCTATCATCAATTGGTTGTCATCATCAAAAAGGGGGAGATTGTTGAATCTCTGATTTTGATGACGAAATCAATTGATAAGTTTGTGACCTAATATGCATTTTGAGTAATGTAGGACTAGCTTTGATCATGGAGAGATAAATTGATTAAAGCAGAAAGAATCACTGTTTGACCGTGTTAGGATCAAGAGCGGCACTAAGAGGGGGGGTGAATTAGTGTAGCGAAAAATGGTTTAAAACTGAGTCCAACGAAAATGGTTTTGATTCAATCAGTTTCGAAGAGAAGGTGAACTTGAAAGATTTCGTAAAAGTATAATAGAAGATTAAGGAGGTTTATTATAAAGTAAATTTCACAAATGAAAAGCAAATTGGAATTTAGAGTGGTTCGGTAAAGGTGACCTATATCCACTTTCGGATTCCTCCTTCGATGAGGTCACCGGCGTCCACTAAAGGACTTCCTTCAATAGGTAAAGACTGAACACCTCTTTACAATACTTTCTCCTTTTTTCGGGATTAGGAGACAACCCTTACAAGTCTCACTCCTCTTTCTTGGATGGTTACAAGGCTAAGAGATGAAGGAGGAGAACTCTAACTTTTACAACACTTTTATGACTCAAGAATTCAATATTAAGCCAATAATTTCATGCTCTTTCATGCAGAAAAAGGTGAGGTTTTTGTAGGCCCCAATGACTTCAAAATTAGAGCAAAAACGTGTCATATCCCCGGAATCCAGGGTACTAGCGGTACCACCACCGTTATTTGGCGGTACTACCATCATAGATCTAACACTGTAAGGTTCCACTGCCGAACAGGGGTGGTACCATCGCCCAGAAATCCAGGGGCACTGCCTTCCAAGCGGTGCCACCGTCGACCATATTTTCAAGGGCTGAATTGGTAGCTCACTTTGACCCAATTCAGCCCTGTTAAGGGCCCAATTGGCCCCTAATTAAGTTAGTGGGATCACCTCTCAATCCTAACCTAATTTATGCTTTAAATATGATAATTAAGTCATAATTTACAGTGCTTCTTGGTCCGGTGCGTCAATTTCTCTTCCGGCGAGCTTTCGGTGTACTTCCAGCGAACATCCGTCGAACTCTCGGTAATGTTCTGGTGGACTCTCGACAAGCTCCTAGACTTTATGATGATCTTTTTGGCAAGTTCTGATAAGCTTCTTTGGCAAGCTCCTGGACTTATCGGTTGGTTCCAGTTGAATCTCTGACGAATGTCCGGACTTCCGTCGAACTCTTGAACTCCCAATGTGATATCGATCTTGACTCTAGCACAACACCTACTTTATGTCTTACCGCTATCGTAGGTAATCCTGCACACTTTTCTTAACATATAGATTAGATTAAAAAAATTACAATTGGCTTCATCATCAAAATCTGAGATTCAACAATCTCCCCCTTTTTTTTTATGACAATCAATTGATGACGAAGTTAACCTTAACTCCCCCTATCTATATGTCATACTTGAGAAAAGACATTCTTGAATTCAAGGCCTTTGAATTCAAGAAACAAACCAATAAGATAAGTTAATTAAACTTATCAACATGCACATCATGATTCCTATCATGATCTATCATTCTTAAAATATGATGCCAAGTATTTATCAAAATGATGTCAAGGCATGACATCCATTTTAAATTATGATATTTCAAATATGAAAGATGACAAAGATAACAATTCATCGACAAGATATCAATTACAAAATAGCATGTTAAGCTATAGATATCTTATCATAATGAAAGAAATTTATCAAGTAGACATTTCAAGTATATATGATGAAATACATTGTATACATTTGTCATCAATTTACCACATTTTGGTATTATTTCTCCCCCTTTGTCATCAACAAAAAGGAGAACAATTCAACAATGCAAGTGTGGTAAAAAAAAATTAAGTAAGTTTCACACTCAAAAGTTCTCATCAGTAAATGTTATCAACATTAAAATGATAGATACCAACAATTTCTCCCCCTTTGTCATCACATTTTGCATGAAGAAGAGGAAAGAAGGTATGGAGGGAATCTATTAAGTGTTAGGATCAAGAGCACTAAGAGGGGGGGGGGGGGGTGAATTAGTGCAGCGGAAAAACTGATTTAAAACGATATTCGTATGATAAAGACGATTTCGGTAGGAAAGCCGATTCAGAAATCACTTTAACTTGTGATCAAGCGAGATGTAGTTAAAGTAAAGATATAGAGATAGTTTGCAGTTAAGATAGAGAACATAATGTAATTACAAACCGAAATATGATGTTCGTATGATAAAAGCAATTTCGGTATGAAAGCTGACTTAGAAGTTGCTTTAACTTAGATTAGATGAAGTGTAGTTAAAGTAAAGCTATGAAGGCAGTTTGCAATTAAGATAGAGAACATAAAGTAAATGCAAACCTAGATTTAGAGTTATTCGGTCAATCTTGACCTACATCCACTTTTGGCTTCCTCCTCCGATGAGGTCATCGACGTCCACTAGAGGCATTCCTTCAATAGGCGAAGGCCAACCACCCTTTTACAGTTTCACTCCTTTTGACGGGCTTAGGAGACAACCCTTATAGAATTTCTCTCCTCTCTTGAAAGCTCCAAATTTGGAAGAAAAAAGGGAGGAGAATTTCTAGCTTTTACAACACTTTTGAGCTCTAAAAATTACAGAGAAAGAATGGATTTTATGTGCCCTTTCATGCAGGAAAGGGTGGGGTATATATATGCCCCAAACTGGTTGTAATTTAGAGCTCAAAAATGTCATTTCCCGGATTTTCGGGGTCCTAGCGGTATTACCTCCTGACTGGGGCGGTACAACCGCTTGGCAACTCAGAGACTGAGCCTTTGGGTGGTGTCACCGCTTGACAGGGGTGGTTGCACCGCCCAGTCTCGCTCGAAGACTGAGCCCAGGCGGTGCCACCGCTTAACTTGGGTGGTTGCACCGCCCAGCTTTCCTAGCATACCATCTCCTGGGCGATGCCATCGCCGACCCTAGCGGTGCCACCGCTTGGCAAGAATTCTGGTCTGAATGGGTTGATCCATTCGGCCCAATTTGGGTCTATCAAGGGCCCAATTGCCCCTATATTAAGTTAATGTGATCACCTCCCATTCCTAACTTAATCTACAAGCTAACTACTATATTTCTTAAGACATTTACTGCAACTTGCTCCAGTGCATCAATCGCTTCTTCCGGCGAGCTTCCGACCAACTTCCGTCGAACATCTGACAAACCTTCGGCGATGCTCGGGCGGACTTCCAAGAAACTCCTGGAATTGCAATGATCGACTTGTCGAGTTCCGACGAGCTTCTTTGGCAAGCTCCTGGACTTCTCGGATTTGTTCCCGCAGAACTTCCGATGACCGTCTGGACTTCCGTCGAACTCTCGAACTCCCAATGTGATCATAGTCTTTACTCCGACGTAACTCCTGCTGTATGTTTTTCTTCCATTGTAGTTAATCCTGTACACTTATCTCAACATATGGATTAGATAACAAATGACAATTGACTTCATCATCAAAATTCAAGATTCAACAATCTCCCCATTTTTTATGATGACAATCAATTGATAATAGAGTTAACCTTAACTCCCCCTATCTATATGCATACTTGAGATAAGCCATTCTTGAATTCAAAGCCTTTGAATTCAAGAGACATATTGATAAGTTAAGATCGTTTAACCTAATCAATACTCCCATCATGATTCCTATCATGATGTATTTCTCTGAAAATGATGTCAAGGCTGACAACCATTTTCAGGTTTTACATTTCAAATGTGAAAGATAGCAATCGTAGCAATTCATCATATGGTAAGATATCAACATGTAAGACTACGATGTAAGTCCTTGATATCTTAACATAATACAAACATTTCAAGTGTTTAGCAATCATAGCATTTCATCACATGGCAAGATATCAATAATTAAAATTACGATACAAGTTCTTGATATCTTAACATGATACAAACATGGCATAATCATAGCGTCAATTTACCATATATTTCGATGCAAGCTTCTTTTGAAATCTTAACATAATACGACACTTATAGCATCAATTCATATAGCATTAAATTCAAATATGACACTCATCAATTCATATATTTCTCATTCCAATATGGCACTCATAGCATCAATTCATATATTTCTCCCCCTTTATCATCAACAAAAAGGAGAACGATATTAGCAAATTTTAACTAGGTTTATGTCATTTTTCAATAATGAGTGATAGGATACCAATTATACAAACATCTCATGGAAAACATGACATGGAGATGATTTTTATTGCTTCTTCCTCTTTATTTATTATTATCTTTTTGCATGAAGGAGGAAAGCCATATAAGAGCTTACTCGAATGAAGTTAAAATTGATAAGATCTTAAAGCACACTTCATTTTTACAAGAATCAAGATATGTGTGTGAATCAAATCCTTGAACGTAAAACTATTTCTCAAAAGATATAAGAAGGAATCATCAAATCCATTTCTCGAAAGATATTTTTCACATGATAAGTCTATGAAAGATGCATTTGCTAGTTGATTCCATATGTCAAAAATCAATTATATAAATCAAAAACTCGATATGACATATGTTTATTAAGTTCGGAACAGAATAATGTATTGAGAAAAAATCGATTGTTAGGATCAAGAAGATCCGAAAATGAAATTTAACACTTTCATGCATTCAGACGAGGTTTTGCTATAGATTTTTAAATTCAATCACGAAGATAAAACCTGCTTATTATCATGAAATTTTTTTGTATCCAAAACACATAATTTCCAACATGTAATTAAGGCATGTAATTATGTAAAATCATCATGGCAATTAAGTGATTTGATCATTAAATAAAAAAATCCAAAAAATAATCTTAAAAAGTTCATGCATTCGGACATATTAACATTCCTAATTCTCTTCTAATGAAATCAAATTGTTCTTTAGTTAGTGGTTTTGTAAAAATATCAGCTAGTTGATGCTTAGTATCTATGAACTCTATGATTACATCATGATTAGTGACATGATCTCGTATAAAGTGAT
The DNA here is from genome assembly GCF_036884655.1 of Musa acuminata AAA Group. NCBI lineage: Eukaryota > Viridiplantae > Streptophyta > Magnoliopsida > Zingiberales > Musaceae > Musa > Musa acuminata. The sequence continues at coordinate 15,067,527 of NC_088353.1, read as the reverse complement.
GTGTGTTATCACATTTAATGAGAATGTTTTTAAGATGGACTTTATAATCTTCTAAGGTGTTTTTCATCCACACAACTTATGCAAAGCATGCACTAGCTGCAATATACTCAGCTTCGGTTGTTGATAGTGCAACCGAGTTATGTTTCCTAGATGACGAGGAAACAAGGGAATGTCTAAAAAATTGACATGTTCCTGATATGCTTTTTCGATCTAATCTACACCCAGTAAAATCCGCATCAGTATAAGCAATTAACTCAAAATTATCAGATTTTGGATACCATAATCCTAGATTTATGGTACCTTTAAGATATCTAAATATTCTTTTAACCATTTTAAGATGAGATATTTTAGGGTTTCATTGAACCCTAGCACAAAGTCCTACACTGAACATGATGTCTGGTCTAGTTGTAGTGAGGTAAATTAAACTTCCTATCATACCCCTATAAGTTTTTTGATCGAAGCTTTCTCCACTTTCATTAACTTCTAACTTAGTGGAGATGCTCATAGATGTGTTAATAGCTTTGGAGCTATCTATATTAAATATTTTCAACAGATCTAAAGCATATTTAGTTTGACTAATAAAGATGTCATTGCTTAGTTGCTTAATTTGTAAGTCTAAGAAAAAGGTTAATTCTCCCATCAAACTCATTACAAATTCAAGACTCATGGTTTTACCAAAAGATTCACAAAGGGATTCATTCGTAGAACCGAAGATAATATCAACAACATAAATCTGAACAATGAGAAAATTATTTTTAAAATTCTTTATAAACAATGTAGTATCGACCTTGCCTTTTATGAAATTATTTTCAATAAGAAAAGTACGTAGTCTATCATACCAAGCCCTTTGGGCTTATTTTAAACTATAGAGAGCTTTGGTTAATTTAAATACATGATTACGGAGGCTATTATTTTCAAATCCGGGAGGTTGTTCAACATAAACTTCTTCAGAAATAAAGCCATTAAGAAAAGTGCTTTTAACATCCATTTGAAACAACTTAAAATTATTATTACTAGCATAGGCAAGGAGCATCCTTATGGCTTCTAATCTAGCTACAAGAGCGAAGGTTTCTTCGTAATCGATACCTTCTTCTTGGTTGAAACCTTTGGCCACTAATCTAGCCTTGTTTCTAACCACGATACTATATTCATCTTGCTTATTTCTAAAAACTCATTTAGTACCAATAACTAAATGGTCATTTGGCCTAGGAACAAGCTTTCACACCTCATTTCTCTCAAGTTGATTTAACTCATCTTGCATTGCGATGACCCATGAATCATCTTTCAAGGCCTCGTCAATGCATTTAGGTTCAATTTGGGTGAGAAAAGTGGTATTTGCATAAAAATTCTTAAAAGAGGAATGAGTTTGAACCCCTTTATATGTGTCTCCAATGATTAGCTCCTTAGGATAAGCATCTACATACTTCAAATCCTTAGTTAAGGATGTTTCGGAAGTAGATGTATCCAAGTTGCTAGATGGAGAAAGGGTTTCATTTAAATTCAAAGCATCAAAATTAACATCATTATCAAAATCATTTTTCTTAACTTTAAAAACTTCATTAAAAACAACATAAATAGATTATTCTATAATCAAAGTTCTTTATTAAAGATACGAAATGCTTTAGAAATAGAAGAATAGCTAAGAAAAACACCTTCAACGAATTTAGCATCAAATTTTCCTAAGGCATCTTTTTCATTCAAGATAAAACACTTACACCCAAAATCTTTAAAATATAAAATATTAGATTTTTTATTGTTCCACGACTCATAAGGAGTTTTAGTGAGTAAGGGTCTTACTAGAACTCTATTCAAAATACAACTTGCAGTGTTTACGGCTTCGGCCCAAAAGTATTTGGGTAGGCTATGTTCATCCAACATGGTTCTTGTCATATCTTGTAAATTTCTATTCTTTCTTTCTACTACTCCATTTTGTTGAGGATTTCTTGGAGTAAAGAAGTTGTGGTTGTATCCATTAGATTCACAAAATTATTGAAAATTATGGTTTTGAAATTCACCACCATGATCACTTCGAATTGATGAAATCATAAAACCTTTTTCATTTTGAACAAGTTTACAAAACTTGGTGAAATATCTAAAGCATTTATTTTTGTGTTATCAAGAAATAAATTCATGTGTATCTACTATAGTCATCTACAATGACGAAGGCGTATTTGCTACCGCCTACGCTTGATGTAGAGATTGGTCCGAACAAGTCCATATGGATCAATTGTAAGGGCCTAGAGGTGCTTATTTGATTCTTAGATTTGAAACTACCCTTAATTTGTTTTCCTAATTGACAAGCATCACACATATTATCTTTGATGAACTTGATATGAGGAATTCCTCATACAAGTTCTTTGGATGATATTTGAGTGATTAGTTTCTTGCTAGCATGACCTAATCTCCTATGCCAAACCCAAGCATCCTCATTCAAAACCGAGAAACACATTTCATTGCAAAGATCATTGATGTCAATGGTGTATACGTTATTCTATTTTAATGCAATGATAGATGTGTTTTTGTGCAGTTTTTCAATGATGCAAGCATTATATTCGAATTTGACGATATATCCTTTATCACATAATTGACTAATGCTTAAGAGGTTATGTTTTAAACCATCAACTAACAAAATATCTTCAATAAAGAAGTTGGATTTGTTACATATAGTTTCTTTACCAATGATTTTATCCTTGTTGTTGTCTCCAAAGGTGACATAGCCTTCATCTATGCTAGTGAGCTTAGAGAATTAAGATGGATCTCTGGTTATATGCCTTGAGCAGCCACTATCAAAGTATCATCTCTTGCTCCTAGCTTGTGATGGTGGATGTCTCTACAAGAAAGGATAATTTTTAGGTACTCACTTACTTTTGGGTGCCTCAAAAATTGATCTACATTATTTATTATGTTACATAGAGTTTATCATTGTTCCTTTAGGAACCCAAATTAGTTTGTTCGGACTAATTTTTTGAATGGACAATGATACATTTTATGTCCATGTTTGCAACAAAAGTTGCATTTGCTTTGGTGCTGAACATGTAAGATAGGGCCTTTTATAAAGGTCGTTGGATTTTGGTAAGGACTTCTCACAAATCCGATTCCATTTCTTTTGGGAACGTGACCCTTATTTGTAAGGATCATGTTCAAAGACTTGCTACCAACCTCGAATTTCTTCAAAGCATCCATAAGTAGCAAGTTATCCTTTTGGAGAGTTTCTAGATCATGGCATTTTTCACATTGAGCTAAACTATAATGATATTTAGTTTTTAATTTATCAAAATTGCTAACAAGACTATCATGCTTATTTTTTTAGTAATTTATATTTTCTACTAATTATTTTGCATTCATCAAATAAGTCATGGAAGGCATTTAATAATTCCTCAAATGATAAATCTATATCAATTAAATTTGTTACCTCCTCTCCAATGGCCATTAGGGCATAATGAGCAACTTGCTCGGTATTGGACTCCGCTTCTTCGGATGCGCTCGAGTCATCCCATGTTGCTTTGAGCGTCTTATTCTTTGATGTTCTTTTCTTGGCTTGGGGACAATCACTTTTGTAGTGTCCTGGCTTTTTGCACTCGTAGCAAATAACTTTGTCCTTTTTGGGTTCAAATTTATTTTTTATGTCATTTTTAAATTTATTTCTCTTAATGAATTTTTTGAATTTCCTTGTTAGAAGTGCCAAGTCATCGTCACAGTCCTCATCACTTGAGTTTTCTCTCAAGTGGTCATCTAAAGTTCTAAGTACAATATCCTTCCTGTTCTTTGGAATGATGTCTTCTTGCTCTTCATGAGCCTTGCAAGTCATTTTATAGGTCATTAATAACCCGATTTGTTCTTCAAGAGGGAAGTTGTTTAAATCTTTTCTCTTGAATAGTAGTGACTTTAGGGTCCCAACTCTTAGGAAGGGATCTTAGAATCTTATTTACGAGCTCAAAATCCGAAAAACTTTTGCCGAGTCCTTTTAGACCATTGTCGCCAATAGTCACGCTCGGTTTCATTCAGAAAAGTTCAAAAGAATGTATCAAAAGATTGATTTTTCACTCTTTCACTCTACTTGTGCCATCCTGAGTCACTTCGAGTGTAATACAAATATCAAATGCAGTTTCACAAACCGAAACATGATTGAACTCATTTTTATCAAGCGCACAAAATAAGGCATTCATAGCCTTTGCATTAAGAGCGAAAGTCTTCTTCTCTAATTCATTCCAATCGATCATTGGAAGAGAAGACTTCGAAAATTCATTTTCGACAAGATTCCAAAGTTCAAAATCCATTGAAATAAGGAAGATCCTCATTCGGGTCTTCCAATAGGTGTAGTCCGTCCTATTGAACATGGGTGGACGTGTAATAGAGTGGCCCTCTTGGTTTCCGGTGCTAGTCATAGGTGCCCAACAAGCCAATCACGTGAGTGATGGGACGTGTGACTTGATACAGAATCTTTTTGCTTATTATATTTTGGCGTATATCACTTTATAACTATTGCATAAATGCATATATATATTGTGATGTCCTTGGATTTGTGCAATGGGAATCGGATCGTGATGAGATCACGATAATGAGATCGATTCACCTTTAAACACATATCCTAAATAATCCCGGTCATAGGTTACTCGAGAGGGACATCGTGATAACCGGATAGACTGGTATGCTGTATACCCGTCCATTTGATTGATGCAGCTGGTCTCATAGTTGCTCGTGTAGGGACACTAGGGATACAGTACAGGTGCTCATTGGAGAATGAGTTCACTGATTGATCCGCTTACGGAATGCTAGATGGTTGATGATGCCTTATTGTCAGACAGCGATTCCGTAGTCCTAGTGCTGTATCTGGTCCTTAGACTTGAGACACCAAGGATGTCCTGTATGAGTGCTCCACTATTTGATACCAGACTTATAGGTTTGGCTGTCCCAGATCTAGTACAACTGGTCATTGGGAGTGGTAGTCGACCTTACGAGGGTTATTGAGTGTCGATAGAGGATCATCCACTCTCGGCGTCATGAGAGGAATATCCCATGTGTTCTTGCTCAGACAAATCCCTGACCAGGGTCCCTCGGGTTGAGAGAGAAAGAGTTCTCCGGGAGAATCCGATTAGAGCGAGACTTTAGTAGAAACCGTATGGGTCTGACAACACCATGCTTGATATACGGTCTCTGGGATATTAGATGGATGAGGAACTATAGGTACATGGTAACTGAGGACAGACAGGTCTAATGGATTGGATTCCCCTGTATCATCTGGGGACTACGGCGTAGTGGCCTAGTACGTCCGTAGTCGATGAGTCGAGTGAATTATTACAAAGATAATAATTCATTGAGTTAGAAGGAGTTCTGACAGGTATGACTCACGGCCAGCTCGATATTGGGCCTAGAGGGTCACACACATATGGTAGGCATTGCGATGAGTAGAGGTTCGGATATGAGATATCCGACGGAGCCCTTGTCTTATTGGATGCAGATCCAATACCCACTAGGGAAGGACCCATTAGGGTTTGACACGGGATCTCTATAAATAGGAGGGATTCACAGCCTCATAGGCTAGAGTCTTTGCTTGCCCTTCCTATTCTCCTCTCCCTCTCCACCTCATAGAAGGCCTGGAGTTTTAATGAGCGTCGTCGCAACCCTACTGTGTGGATCACCGCTAGAGAGGAGAACGCTTGACCTCCTTCACCCTCTCCTAAGGATCTGCAAGGAAACAGGGATATACGATCTCCCTAGGTAACACAATCTCTATACGCAGTTTTGTGTTTTGCGGATTTTGCACACCAATCTTCGCATGACGACGAACATCTTTTTGAGAATCGGGGATTTTTGTTTTCTTGTTCTTCCGCTGCGCATATGATGTCGCCCCCCATGATTTCCCAACATCCGGCGTATGCCATCTCGCTTGAGTTTTAATCCGTTTGAGAGTTAACCTTGCTTTGATACCAATTGTTAGGATCAAGAGCACTAAGTGGTGGGGCGGGGGGGGGGGGGGGGGGGGGGGGGGGGTGTTGGGTGAATTAGTGCAACGGAAAACTTTCGACGATTTAAAATGATGTTCATACGATAAAGTCGATTTCGGTAAGAAAGCCGATTCTGAAATCACTTTAACTTGTGATCAAGCGAGATGCAGTTAAAGTAAAGATATAGAGACAGTTTACAATTAAGATAGAGAACAGAATGTAATTGCAAACTAAAATACGATGTTCATACGATAAAAGCAATTTCGTTATGAAAGCCGATTCGGAAGTTGCTTTAACTTAGATTAGACGAAGTGCAGTTAAAGTAAAGCTATGGAGGCAGTTTGCAGTTAAGATAGAGAACAGAAAGTAAATGCAAACTGACATTTAGAGTGGTTCGGTCAATCTTGACCTACATCCACTTTTGGCTTCCTCCTTTGATGAGGTCATCGACGTCCACTAGAGGCCTTTCTTAAATAGGCGAAGGCCAACCACCCTTTTACAGTTTCACTCATTTTAACGGGCTTAGGAGACAACCCTTACAGAATATATCTCCTCTCTTGAAAGCTCAAAACTTGGAAGAAAATAGGGAGGAGAACTTCTAGCCTTTACAACACTTTTGAGTTCTAAAAATCATAGAGTAAGATTTGATTTTCGGTGCCCCTTCATGTAGGAAAGGATGGGGTATATATAGGCCCCAAATTGGTTTGAATTTGGAGCTCAAAAATGTCATTTCTTAGATTTCTGGTGTCCTGGCGGTACTACCTCCTGATTGGGGCGGTACAACTACTTGGCTGCTTGAAGATTGAGCCTTTGGGTGGTGCCACCGCTTGACAGGGGTGGTTGCACCGCCCAGTCTCGCTCGGAGACTGAGCCTAGGCGGTGCCACTGCTTGACCTGGGCGGTTGCAACGCCCAGCTTTCCTGGGAGACCATCTCCTGGGCGGTGCCACCGCTTGGTAGGAATTCTGGTCTGAATGGGTTGATCCATTCGGCCCAATTTGGGTCTATCAAGGGCCCAATTGCCCCCAAATTAAGTTAATGGGATCACCTCCCATTCCTAACTTAATCTACATGCTAACTACGATATTTCTTAAGATATTTACTGCAACTTGCTCTGGTGCATCAATCGCTTCTTCCGGCGAGCTTCCAGCTAACATCCGATGAACTTTCGGTGATGCTCCAGCGGACTTCCGACAAACTCCTGGACTTGCGATGATCCACTTGGTGAGTTTCGACGAGCTTCTTTGGCAAGCTCCTGGACTTCTCGGATTTGTTTCTATAGAACCTTCGATGACCGTTCGGACTTCCGTCGAACTCCCAATGTGATCATAGTCATGACTCCGGGGTAACTCCTGTTGCATGTCTTTCTTCCATCGTAATTAATCCTGCACACTTATCTCAATATATGGATTAGATAACAAATGACAATTGACTTCATCATCAAAATCCGAGATTCAACATTAAGAACTAAATTTGTGAAATGATTTGAATCAAGTCAAAAATGATAAATAAGTTTTCGTTAAAACATATTTTCATTTTGACAAAGAGAAGGGATTCATGAAAAGGATCGAGATATCCATATAAAACCAAATCCCTACGAAAATTATCACACAAATGCTTTCATAATCACACATGAGAATTCATCATTCAAGGATTAATATATCCATTGTAATTCCTTCAATTATTCATGGGAGAGGAGTACCACATGAAGGAAAAATTCACGAATAAAACTTCATAGTGAGAAGAGCATTACATCAAATATATTTCTCATTAAATATTCATAAGAGTGAAATCCGTGAGAGATGCATTTATCAATAACTTCCATAAATCAAACATCAAGATATGTATGAACACTTCATGCATTTATAAAATGTTTTGTCATAGCCTTTCATCACTACTTGCATGAGGTAATATCATTAGTGCTTGTAGCCCTCAAAAGTTAAGAATATGATATTACATCATGTATGACTAAAAGTGCTCAATATTCAATAAATATCATAAACATCAAAGTAAACATGATATTGCATCATGTATGATTAAAACTTCTCAATATTCAATAGAGATCATAATCATCGAAGTAAACATGATATTGCATCATTGTATGATAACATACTTATCATTTAAGGAGATCACAACATAATTGAAACTTTCAGCATCAAAGCACAAAATTCCAACATCAAAGTAAATATTTTATTGAAGGACACAACCTTATCATCATGTAAAATTTGCATCATAAAATTATCAGCACAGAATTTAAGTGAGTGATCCAAAGAATCAAGAAGGTCCAAAAACAAAATTTAACAAATTCATGCATTCGGACAAATTAATATTCCTAATTCTTTTCTAATAAAATCAAATTGTTCTTCACTTAAGGGCTATGTAAAAATATCGGCTAATCGATATTTCATATCAATAAACTATAAGATTACATCATGATTATTAACATGATCTCGTATAAAGTGATGCCTAATATCAATATGTTTAGTTCTAAAGTGTTGAATGAGATTTTTTGTTAAACATATTGCACTTGTGTTATCACATTTTATGGGAATGTTTTTAAGATGAATCTTATAATCCTCTAAATTGTTTTTCATCCACACAACTTGTGCACAACATGCACTAGCTACAATGTACTCAGCTTCGGTTGTAGATAGTGTAACCGAGTTTTGTTTCTTGGAAGACCAATAAATAAGTATGTCTTAAAAATTGACATGTTCCGGATGTGCTTTTTCTATCTAATCTATATCCTACAAAATCTGCATCAGCATAAGCAATTAGCTCAAAGTTCTAGAATTTTGGATACCATAAACCTATATTTGTGGTTTTTTTAAGATATCTAAGTATTCTCTTAACTGCTTTAAGATGAGATATCATAGGATTAGATTGAAACCTGGCACAAAGTCCTACACTAAACATGATATCCGGTCTAGTTGTGATGAGACATAGTAAACTTTCTATCATACCCCTATAAGTTTTTTTATCAAAACTTTCTTTACTTTCATCAATGTCTAACTTAGTAAAGGTGCTCATAGGAGTGTTGATAGCCTTTTAGCTATCCATATTAAACTTTTTTAGCAAATCTAAAGCATATTTTGTTTTACTAAGAAAAATATCATTATTAAGTTGTTTGATTTGTAAGCCTAAAAAGATAGTTAATTCTCCCATCAAACTTATTTCAAAATCAAGACTTATACTTTTAGCAAATGACACACATAGAGATTCAATCGTGGAACTGGAAATAATATCATCAACATAAATTTGAACAATAAGAAAATTGTTTTCAAAATTTTTGATAAACAATGTAGTATTGACCCTGCCTTTAGAAAAATTATTTTTGATAAGAAATGAGCTAAGTCTCTCATACTAAGCCCTTGGGGCTTGTTTCAATCCATAGAGAGCTTTAGTCAATTTAAACATATGATTCGGGAGATTATCATTCTCAAATCTGGGAGGTTGTTCAACATAAATATCTTCGAAAATAAACAATTAAGAAAAGCACTTTTAAATCTATTTGAAACAACTTAAAAGTATTACTACTAGCATAGGTAATGAGCATCCTTATGGCTTATAATCGTGCCACAGGAGCAAAGGTCTCTTTATAATTGATCTCTTCTTCTTGGTTGAAACATTTGGCCACTAATCTAGCCTTGTTTCTAATCATGAAACTAAATTCATCTTGCTTGTTTCTAAAGACCCATTTAGTACCAATAACTAAATGATCATTTGGCCTAGGAACAAGCTTCCACACCTCATTTCTCTCAAATTGATTTAACTCATCTTGCATTGCGATGACCCATGAATCATCTTTCAAGGCCTCGTCAATGCATTTAGGTTCAATTTGGGTGAGAAAAGTGGTATTTGCAAAAAAAATCTTAAAAGAGGAATGAGTTTGAACCCCTTTATATGTGTCTCCAATGATTAGCTCCTTAGGATAAGCATCTACATACTTCAAATCCTTAGTTAAGGATGTTTCGGAAGTAGATGTATCCAAGTTGCTAGATGGAGAAAGGGTTTCATTTAAATTCAAAGCATCAAAATTAACATCATTATCAAAATCATTTTTCTTAACTTCAAAAACTTCATTAAAAACAACATAAATAGATTATTCTATAATCAAAGTTCTTTATTAAAGATACGAAATGCTTTAGAAATAGAAGAATAGCTAAGAAAAACACCTTCAACGAATTTAGCATCAAATTTTCCTAAGGCATCTTTTTCATTCAAGATAAAACACTTACACCCAAAATCTTTAAAATATAAAATATTAGATTTTTATTGTTCCACGACTCATAAGGAGTTTTAGTGAGTAAGGGTCTTACTAGAACTCTATTCATGACATAGCATGCCGTGTTTACAGCTTCGGCTCAAAAATGTTTAGGTAGGCTATGTTCATTCAACATAGTTCTTATCATTTCTTGGAAGTTTCTATTCTTTCTTTCTACTACTCCATTTTGTTGAGGATTTCTTGGAGTAGAGAATTTGTGGTTGTATCCATTAGATTCACAAAATTCTTGAAAATCTTGGTTTTGAAATTCACCACCATGATCACTTCGAATTGACGAAATCATAAAACTCTTTTCATTTTGAACAAGTTTACAAAACTTAGAGAAATACCTAAAGCATTCACTTTCGTGTGCCACAAAATAAGTCCATCTGTATCTACTATAATCATCCATTGTGACAAATGCGTATTTGCTACCTCTTAGGTTTGATATAGCAATTGGTCCGAGCAAGTCCATATGGATCAATTGTAAAGGTCTAGTGGTGCTTATTTGGTTCTTAGGTTTGAAGCTACCTTTTAGTTATTTTCCTAGTTGACATGCATCACACACATTATCTTTGACAAACTTGATATAAGGAATTCCTCTTACAAGTTCATTAGATGAAATTTGATAGATTAGTTTCATACTAGCATGACCTAATCTCCTATGCCAAAGCCAAGCATCATTATTCAAAACCGAAAAACATATTTCATTGCAATAATCATTAATGTCAATAGTGTATATGTTATTTTCTTTTCGTGCAACCATAGATTTGTTTTTGTATGGTTTTTCAATAATGCAAGCATTAAATTCAAATTTAATGATGTATCATCTATTACACAATTGACTAATGCTCAAAAGGTTATGCTTTAAGCCATCAACTAAGAATACATCTTTAATAGAAATGGTATATTTGTTACCTATGGTTCCTTTGCCAATGATTTTATCCTTGTTGTTGTCTCCGAAGGTGACATATCCTTCGTCTATGCTAGTGAGCTTAGAGAATTGAGATGGATCTCCAATTATATGCCTGGAGCATCCACTATCAATATACCATCTCTTGCTCCTAGCTTATGATGGTAAATGTTTCTACAAAAAAGGATGATTTTTAGGTATACATTTGACCTTGGGTGTCTCAAAAATCGATCTACATAGCTTATTATGTTGCATTGAGTCATTTGAGATTCTTTTAGGAATCCAAATCAATTTATATGGACTATATTTCTTGAAATGACATTTGTACGCAACATGTCCAAGTTTACAACAAAAGTTACATTTGGTGTGAGGTGATACATACAAGGTATGGCCTTTAATAAAGATGTTTGGATTTTGGTGAGAGCTACTCACAAATCCGATTCCGCCTTTTTTATGAACGTGACCCTTATTTGCAAGGATCATGTTCAAGGACTTGCTACCAACCTTAAATTTCTTCAAGGTTTCTTTGAGAAGCAAGTTTTCCTTTTGAAGTATTTCTAGTTCAAGACATTTTGTGTAGGAAGCTAAGCTATTTTCATGCTCAATCTTTACTCTATCAAAGTCACTAATAAGAGAAGCATGTTCCTTTTTCAAAGAGTTGTACTTTTTACTCAAGATTTTATATTCATCAAACAATTCATGAAAGGCACTTGAAAGCTCATCGAAAGTTAAATTTGCATCTAATGAACTTGTTACCTCATCTCCAATAGTTATTAACCCATAGTGAGCAACTTGCTCGGTGTTGGTTAGCTCATATTCTTCGAAAGTACTTGAGTCGTCCCATAGAGCTTTGAGAGCCTTCTTCTTTGGTTACCTCCTCTTTGCTAGGGGACATTCACTCTTGAAGTGTCCTGGCTTCTTACATTCAGAACATATGTTCTTTCTTAGGTTCAAATTTATTTTTAGTATTATTTTTAAATTTATTTATTTTTATGAATATTTTGAACTTCTTTGTTAAGAGTGTCACATCATCATCAAAGTCCTCATCACTTGAGTTTTCTTTCAAGTGGTGTTCTTGTGTTCTCAATACTATATCCTTCTTGTTCTTTGGAAGGGTGTCCTCAAGCTCTTCATGAGCTTTACAAGTCATTCCATAGGTCATTAATGATTCAATTAGTTCTTCAAGAGGAAAATTATTTATATCTTTGACCTCTTGAATGATCATTACTTTAGGGTCCCAACTTTTTCGAAGGAATCTCAAAATTTTATTAACAAGTTCAAAATTCGAGAAACTTTTACCAAGCCCTTTTAGACCATTGACGACATCCATAAATTGGGTGTACATGTCTCCAATAGTCTCACTCGGTTTCATTCGAAATAACCCATAAGAATGCACTAAAAGATTAATTTTTGACTCCTTCACTCTACTAGTGCCTTCATGAGTCACTTCGAGTGTGTGTCAAATGTCAAAAACCATTTCACAAATCGATACTCGATTAAACTTATTTTTATCTAATGCACAAAACAAGGCATTCATAGCCTTTGCGTTTAAAGCAAAAGTCTTCTTCTCCAACTCATTCCGAATGTTCATTGGAAGAGAAGACTTTTGAAAGCCATTTTCTACAATATTACATAGTTCGAAATCCATCGAAATTAGGCAGATCCTCATTCTAGTCTTCCAATATGTGTCATCCATCCCATTGAACATGGGCAAACATGTAATTGAATGGTCCTCTAGGTTGCTGACAAATTCCATCTCTCTTAGGTTTAAAACCAAATGAGAGTAAACCTTGCTTTGATACCAATTGTTAGGATCAAGAGCAGCACTAAGAGGGGGGGTGAATTAGTGCAATAGAAAACTTTTACGATTTTAGAAAATTGTTCATTTCGTTAAAAACCGATTCCGACGAAAATGTTTTTGATTCAATTAGTTTCGGAGAGAAGTTGAACTTGGAAGCTTTTGTAAAAGTGTAAAAGAATATTAAGGAGGTTTGTAGTAAAGTAAATTGCATAAATGAAAAGTAAACCAGAATTTAGAGTGGTTCGGTCAAGGTGACCTACATCCACTTTCGGATTCCTCCTCCGACGAGGTCACTAGCATCCACTAAAGGTCTTTCTTCAATAGGTGAAGACGGAACACCTCTTTATAGTACTTTCTCATTTTTTTGGGTTTAGGAGACAACCCTTACAAGTCTCACATCTCTTTCTTGGATGGTTACAAGGCTAAGAGATGAAGGAGGAGAACTCTAACTTTTACAACACTTTTATGACTCAAGAATTCAAGATTAAGTCAATATTTTCATGCCATTTCATGCAGAAAAGGATGAGGTTTTTGTAGGCCCTAATAGCTTCAAATTTGGAGCCAAAAAGTGTCACATCCTCGGAATCCAGGGTACTGGCGGTACCACTACCATTATTGGGCAGTACTACCATCGTAGATCTGACACTGTGTGGTACCACTACCGAACAGGGGTGGTAACACCGCCCAAAAATCCAGGGGCACTACCTTCCAAGCGGTGCCCCCGTCGACCATATTTTCAGGGGTTGAATTGGCAGCTCACTTCAACCCAATTCAGCCCTGTTAAGGGCTTAATTAGCCCCTAATTAAGTTAGTGGGATCACCTCCCATTGGGCCTGGATTAGGGCTATTTTGAGCTAAGTGGAAGGCTCATTTGGTCACTTATAAAAGGGTAAAGCTGTGGCACTACTAGACTAGGTGGTAGTACTACTAGTCATAGGTGCCTTGCAAGTCAATCACGTGAGTGATGACACGTGTGACTTGACACGCAGTCTTTTTACTTATTATTATTATTTGATATTTTATCACTTTATATTGTCTGTTGCTTGAATATATTATGATGTCCATGGATATGTGTATTGGGAATTGGATCGTGATGAGATCACGATAATGAGACCAATTCTCCTTTAAATACAGATCCTAAATAATCTCAGTCATAGGTTACTCGAGAGGGACATTGAGATAATCGGATAGACTGGTGTGCTGTATACCCGTCCATATGATGGATGCAGCTGGTCTCATAGCTACTTATGTGGGGACACTAGGGATACAGTACAAGTACTCATTGGAGAATGAGTTCATTGATTGATCCACTTATGGAATATTGTTTGACAATAATGCATCATCAACCATCTAGCATTCCATAAGTGGATCAATCAGTGAACTCTTCTCTAATGAGCACTTGTGATGTATCCCTAGTGTCCCCACATGAGCAGCTATGAAACCAGCTGCATCCATCATATGGATGGGTATACAACACACCAGTCTATCCAATTATCTCGATGTTCCTCTCGAGTAACCTATGACCGAGATTATTTAGGATCTTTGTTTAAAGGCGAATCAGTCTCATTATCGTGATCTCACCACGATCTAATTCCTTTTGCACAGATCCATGGACATCATAATATATTCAAGCAACAAGTAATATAAAATGATAAAATATTAAATAATAATAATAATAAGCAAAAAGACTGTGTGTAAAGTCACACGTGCCATCACTCACGTGATTGGCTTGTAGGGCACCTATGACTAGCAATCTCCCACTTGACCTAAAGTAAATTACCTATGTGTTTGATTCCCATCTGACCCTTGTGATGCTTAAAGATAATCTACAACAACAACTTTGTTAGCGGATCTATGATGTTATCTTCGGATAGAACTATTTCCACTGCTACATCTCCTCAGGTCATAATTTCTCTAATAAGTTAGAACCTCCTCAGAATACTTCTGATGAGACCCGAGTTCTTTTATTTAAGCAATTGCCTCGTTGTTGTCGCAACATAAGGGAATTGGCTCCTCACTGCCCGACATGACTCCCAAATATGTAATGAACTTCTTCATCTAGACTCCCTCCTTTGCTGCCTCTACTACAACAATGTACTCCACCTCTATGGTTGAGTCAACAGTAGTATCTTACTTAGAACTCTTCCAGCATACTACTCTATTCAGGGTGTACATATATTTGGAATTTGACTTGCTTTCATCGACATTAGATTGAAAACTCGAGTCCGTGTAGCCTTCAACCCTATGGTTACTACCTCCATATACTAGTAAAAGATCGTTAGTCCTCAAGTATTAATGATACACTTTATTGTTTTCTAGTGCTCCAAGCCTATATCCACTTGATACTTACTCGTGACACTCAAAGCATATGCTATATCAAGCGTGGTACATAACTTGACATACATAATAGACCCTATTGCTGAGGTATAGGGTATCCTATCCATATTCACCCTTTCTTTAGGAGTCTTTGAAGACATACTCCTAGAAAGTGATATCCCATGTCTCATCGGTATAAGACCTCTCTTGAAATTTTTCATGCTAAACCTTTAGATAATGATGTCTATATACCTAAACTAGGACTAACTAAACATCCTCTTAGATCTATCTCTATAGATTCGAATCCTCAAGATATAAGATGCTTCCCCTAAGTCCTTCATGGAGAATGTTAGGATCAAGAGCGACACTAAGAGGGGGGGGGGGGGGTGAATTACTGCAGCGGAAAAATTGTCAGTTTTGTAAGATATTTATTCGTTGAAAACAAATCATGAAAAGTGCTTGACTTTAGAGTACATAAACTAGCAATTAACTTAGAAAGTAATAGTAATAATAAAAAGCAGAATATAAATGAGCACATTGGAATTTATAGTGGTTTGGTCGTTGTGACATACATACACTTCTGATTCCTCCTCCGTCGAGGTTAGCGGCATCCACTAATGGTTTCCTTCAATGGGCAAAGACTAACCACCCACTTTACAGCATTTTCCCCTTTTCCTGGGTTTAGGAGACAACCCTTATAAGCCTCACATCTCTCTTGAATGATCACAAGACTTAGAAAGGGAGGAGGACTCTTAGCTCTTTTACAATACTTTTAACACCCCAAGACTTCAAGATATTGTTCACACTTTTATACCCCTTCATGCAAAACAGGGTGGGGTATTTATAGGCCCCAATGGCTTCAAAATTGAAGCTAAAAACTGTCTCATCCTGGATTTTCGGGGTACTGGTAGTACCACCATCATTATTGGGCGATACTACCACTTGCAAACTAACATTAGGCAGTACCACTGCTCAGTCTAGGCAGTACGACCACCTGACAGAGCTCTAGCAGTGCCACTACCTGATAGGGTGATGCCACCACCTAGGAGACTGAGTTCCCCAGGCTATGCCACCGCCGATTGTGACTTCAGGTGCTGAATGGCCTATTCAATCGGCCCAATTCAGCCCTATTAAGGGCCTAGTTGGCCCATAACTAAGTTAGTGGGATTACCATCCAATCCTAACTCCACTTATGGTCTAACTGCAATAATTAAGAGATTTAACTAAGCAATACATGTCTAATATGTCAATTATTCTCTTGGCGAACATTCGGCAAACTTCTCGGCGAACTTCCGACGAACTTCCAACAAACTCCCGGTTACTTCTGGTGAACTCCCAATGAAGTCTCAATAAACTCCTAACGAACTCTCGGTGAGCTCCCAACGAACTCTCGGCGAGCTTCCAGCAAACTTTCGGCACATCGTCCGAAACTTCAACGTATCGTTCGATTTTTGACTCTAACCCAACATCTGCTTTATGCCTTCATTGCTATCATAGTTAATCATGCAATACTTATCTCAACATATTGATTGGATCAATAATTTACTTATTGATTTCATCATCAAAATCCGAGATTCAATAATCTCCTCCTTTTTCATGATGACAATCAATTGAAGACGGAGTTAACCTTAACTCCCCCTATCTATATGCCATATTTGAGAAAAGATACTCTTAAATTCAAGGCCTTTCAATTCAACTATCAAGCCGATAAGTTATATTCATTTAAACTTATCAACATGCACATCATGATACTTATCATGATTTACCAATTCAAAATATGATACCACGTATTTATCAATAAAAATGATGTCAATGCATGACATCTATTTTTAATTTCAATGATGATAGGCAATCATCATTTTCAAGTATGATACAAATTTCAAATATAAAATTTAGCAAGATAACAATTCTGATAAAAGATGACAATTCATCATTTTGAGGCATGATGTAAGCAATAGGTCGGTCTTTCAGTGTAGTAATCATTGCAAGAAACTCCTGGCCTTTACTATCATAAGTTAAAATTCGTCCATTAACGATCTTTACTTCGAATCTATCACAGCCTTCAATGTGGTAAGCTAATCGGGCTGCAACTTTTCTATCCATAAAATTATTAGTGTTTCACGTATCAATCAAAATAGTGACAAGCTGATGCTTTAAAGTTCCTCTTATTTTCATAATTTGTGGAATAGTGACAAGCTGATGCTTTAAAGTTCCTCTTATTTTCATACTTTGTGGGTTAGCATAGCCAGCCAATGCATGCACTGTATATGTGATGGCTTCAATATCTTCATTAGTTTCCACACCTTCAAAATTGGAGTCCAACTCTTCTGCTTTCGGTTCCTCTCTAATTGGCTCAATCATCAGATATTGCCCTTGTTTACATTGGTGCTCCATACTTCACTTTTCAATATAGTGCAAACCCTTTGCTGATCTTTCCTTGAGTTCTTCTTGGGTTAGTCTTCGGGTGTCAAGGCTTTGGTTG
Source organism: Musa acuminata AAA Group (assembly GCF_036884655.1). NCBI lineage: Eukaryota > Viridiplantae > Streptophyta > Magnoliopsida > Zingiberales > Musaceae > Musa > Musa acuminata. The sequence goes on along the minus strand of NC_088353.1, from coordinate 15,049,807 downwards.
GGAATAGATGGGGCGAGTGGCTTACTGATCATCTAGTTGTTGTCACTTCTATTTCCATGATTTTTCATGTTGATTTTTTTCTTATGTAGATGTGCGAATGAGATTGCAGCTATCATAGTGTGGATTTGACGAGCCTTAACTTCACACCGAATCTCTTGAATAATCCATTCAAAAAATGTATTCAGAAGTTGTCATTCCGACCAATCTCTAGCTTGATTTGACAATCTTTCAAACCTACTATGATATTCCAATACTGTAGAAGTCTGACAAATTTTGGCGAGCTATCCATCCACCTTCATGTGTGAGTAGATTGTGTCACAATCTTGGGGCCCTTTTCTAGTATTTCCATATCTATGTAACGTAGAACTTGAGCTTCCACCTCATTGAAATTTACTAAGGCTCCCCCGTAAGTCCTTTTTGAAATCATTAAGTATTTCTTACAACCGGTTCTCAATTCTAATTTTCAATGCTTCCATTTGTGCTTTCACTAAGTTATCGGTGGTCATTTCATAAGACTGCAAATCTATAATCTCAACTCTTGTTTATAGTGTCAAGACTAGGGCATAAATTACTGCCCTACTCGGTGCTATTGTTGTGATGCAATTGGTGGTAGCACTATTGGAATGAAGGGTTGCTGTGAGGATGCGAGGATATAGCTGCGGTCACCACGTGGGAGGTAGCGATGCTTGTTGCGGTCGCTGCGTGGTGGGATCGCTGTTGCTAAGGGCTTGGAGGCAGCGATGGTGGTGCGGCTGGGGCAGCATCGGCAAGGGCTCGCCACTGCGATGGCTACGACGGAGGAAGAGTTGCTGCCCTGTGTTTCTATCACTACGTGAGATGAGAGCGCTGAGGCTAAAAGGCGATGGTTGCGATTGTTGTGACCCAAGGAAGCAATCGCTGAGCAACCGAGTTGAGGCTACGGCGATGGCAACCGACAACTGTAGTAGTGGAGGCAGAACAAGAGGGAGGTGGCATTGAAGCGGCCAGGGTTAAGGCTGCAGTGGTGGCAACCGGCGGCTGCGGCAATGATGTAGAGCAAGGGGGCTGCGGCAATGGTGCAGAGCGAGGGGGTTGAGGTGAAGGCTGCGGTGGCTTGCAGCAGCGGTGGTTGCTGACCAAAGCACAGCGACGACGTTGGAGAAGGAGGCAGCGAGGGTTGTGGCAGGGAGCAACGGGGCTGCAGCAACAGAGGAAGCTATGTTTCTACAACCGTTGCAACAAGGGGCTACAGCAATTGGCGGTTGCGGTTGCGACCCAAGTGGGGGGTACAGCTAGGGTTGTGGCTGGGGAGCAGCGGCGGTGGTGGTCGAGCGACCGAGAAGCAACGTCGACTGTGGAGGAGGAGTCGGCAGTGTCACGGTTGGGAACAAGGGCAACCGGTGAGTTACCCTCTTTCTATCACTATGGATGCAGAGCAAGGGGGATCGATGGCTGGGAGGCATGCGACGGTCATCGCATGGTGGCTGGCAACGGTGGTGGCTTGGCAACGAAGGAGAGGGGTGGCGTTGAAGTGGCCGAGAAGCAACGACGGCAGTAGAGACAACCGGCGCCTACGACTGCTCTGTTTCTATCGCACCACATAAACAGCGATGCCAACAGATAGTGTGGTTGAAGCTGTAACCAAGGGAAGGCAGCGATGGCGGTGCGGCTAGGGCATCGTCGTTGACGGTAGAAGTAGCGATGGGTGGTCCGTTGGTTGGGAAACGACGATCGCGACCCTCCTCGCTCGAGTGAGATGCGGGCAGCGAGGAGGCAAGGTCGCTGGCCGGGGTGGCAACGGCGGCAGTGGTGGCTGCTGGCTGGGCAGTAGCGGCAGCGGTTGTGGTCCGTTGGCTGGGAAGCAGCGGCGGCAGGTGGGCTGGCCGGAAGCAGGGGTGGCTGTGGCTTCTTCTTCTTCTTCTTCTTCTTCTTTTTTTAGATGATGATAACTGTAGCAAGAATAGTGAAATGCCAAGGAACACTACTCTGATACCAAATGATAAGACCCTACGGTCTTATCGTCACTCTGATACCAAATGATAAGACCCAAAAATCTTATCGTGGAAGAAAGGGGAGAAAAGGGAATGATAATGATCACTTCGAGGGGATCGGCCTCCTTGATCGCTTCGAGAGGATCGGCTTCTTTGATCGCTTCGAGGAGATCGGGCCTACTTGATCTCTTCGAAGGGATTGGCCCTCCTTGATCACTTCAAGGGGATCGATCTCCTAGGGTTTGTCCACAGAATGGAATAGCATTTAATGATTGATTGATTCTCAAAAGAAAGGGTTACATCACTATTTATAGAGTTCCACCTATAGTCCATCAGGACTTGGACTCTTAATAATAAATAAATATTAATTAAACCTCCACCTGACTCTAACTGAACTAAATAAACAACTGAACTAAATAGATTCAATAAACATTATTCAAAGCTTTGGAAAAGGGTCCTAACATCATTTTCCTCTCTTCCTTACAGCTCTAAACTCTCCTCCAACTCCATTCTTCCCCTTTAGCTGCCCAAAACTTCCTATTTCCTACATGATCAAGAATCAATCCTACATGATATTCTCTAAAAGGCTTTGATTTCTCTTTTGTATGATCTACTCTTGCTCATCATTTATTTTCATAATAGCAGTATTTATGAGTTCTAGAAGATCCTCTAGGGATAATGGGAAGAGGAGATTAGAAGAAAACTATGGTTCCACATTGTTTGATTCAAATCTAAGTGCCCAAAAATTTGCTTCCATAGAATTTAGAAATATTCATAAGGGAAAGTATGTTGATTTAGATGAACTAAGTGATTTAGAACCAATTCAATGATTTGCAAATCTAGATCTTCTCCCAATCTTACAAATAAGTGAACCCATCTACCCTAGGCTTGTTAGGTTGTTTTATAACAATCTACATATAGATGAAGAAGAAAGGGTGTCTACCTATCTTTTAGGACATCATATATCCATTACAGATAGATCCCTTTGTGACATCATAGGCATCCCTGTAAGAGATAGAGGCTATTATTTTAGAGGACAATGGGATGATGAAATAGTTGCTTTGGTTACCTTATCCAACAAGTATCATTCTCCCTAAACAATACTATCATGATGAAGTAAGTCAAATGGAACTAGGAACCATGTATTGGATCATGAAGGAATACAACAATTGCTTTGGTTACCTTATCGAACAAAATATGATAGAGATATCTAAAAAGGACATGATGCTTCCATATGGTGGTATAATCACTAGAATTCTCCAAGCTACGATATTGCAATGCCACCCGACGAAGAGGTTATAAAGCTAGATAGATTTAGCATCATAAATAAAAATCTAATTCGATGGATGAGATGTATATTTAGAAATAGTATGTGGGTTAGAATGCTTAGAAGAATCGATCCTCCTCAACTTGAACCAGAACCAGAAACACCAATCTTTAGGGGCAATCTCTCTTCTCCAACTGGTCCCTTTGAGAAACTACATCCAGTAGAGCAAGCACCTCCATCATCTATCGAAGACATAAGGATTCGGATGGATTACTTTGAACAAAGACAAGATCGATTTGAACAACGGCAAGATCAAATCCTATCTGAGCTGCAGTAGATTCATCGACAGTTTGACATATTGTTTAGACATTTTAACTTTCCACCACCTGAATGAGCATATGTATGTATTTAGAAAATGTGGACACAATTCCTTCTTGTCATGTTGTAATACTATGTTGTTGTAAACCTTTTATGCTACTCACTTTGATGATCGCAATGCCACTTACTTTGATGATCGCAAGTCCTTGATATGTTTAACTATTGGTATCTACGACTTGATGTATTACTTGTTGAGCATTTACGAAGTTAGGAATATTAATTTGTCTGAATGCATGAATTTGTTAAATTTTATTTTCGGACTTTCTTGACTCTTTGATCAATCGCTTAAAAACTCAATGCTGAAAATATTACGATACAAATTTTATATGATTATAGGATTCAAATGCTTCCATGATAATGAGCATGTTTTACCTTCATAATTGTGATTGACGAGCCATAACAAAACTTTGTCCGAATGCATGATGTTTTATTTCTCTTCCGGACTTAATGTATTTCTTGAATGAAGCTTTCAGGAGCCTATGTCATATCAAGTTTGTTTCATATCAATGCTCCATGATTTTTGACATATGAAATTAATTAACAAATGCATCTGTAATGGATTTGTTAGGATAAAGAGCACTAAGAGGGGGGGGGGGGTGAATTAGTGCAGCGGAAAACTTTCGACGATTAAAAAGGTGTTCGTACGATAAAAGCGATTTCGGTAGAAAAGCCGATTCGTAAATCTCTTTAACTTGTAATCAAGCGAGATGTAGTTAAAGGAAATCTATGAAGGCAGTTTGCAATTATGATGAAAGTTAAAATGTAAGTGCAAACTGAAATATGATGTTCGTACAATAAAACTGATTTACGTCTAAACGCCGATTCAGAAAATACTGAACTTTGAAACACGATCGTATATACGCAGAAGGCAGTAAGCGTTTGAGGAGGTTTGCAGTAAAGATAAGATGCTCAAAGTAAATCCAAACCGAGATTTAGAGTGGTTCGGTCAATCTTGACCTGCATATACTTTTGGCTTCCTCCTCCGACGAGGTCACCGACGTCCACTAGAGGCCTTCCTTCAATAGACGAAGGCCAACCACCCTTTTACAGTTTCACTCCTTTTGACGGGCTTAGGAGACAACCCTTACATAATTTTCTTTCCTCTCTTATCAGATTAGAACTTGGAAGAAAAGAGGAAGAAGAACTTTCAACTCATACAACACTTTTGAGCTCTAAAAATCACAAAGTAAAATCAGAATTTCGGTGGTTTCTGGGTGCCCTTTCAGTGCTGAAAGGGTGGGGTATTTATAGGCTCCAACCCAATTTGAATTTCGAGCTCAAAACTGTCAATTCCCGAAATTTCGGGATCTGACGGTTGCATCACCTAACTGAGGCAATTGCACCGCCTTGTAGAGCTCGAAGATTGAGCCTCTAGGCGGTGCCACCTCCTGTCAAGGGCGGTTGCACCTCCTGCCAGAGCTCGAAGACTGAGCTCAGGCGGTGCCACCGCTTGACTGAGGCGGTTGCACCTCCTGCTAGAGCTCGAAGACCGAGCTTAGGCGGTGCCACCTCCTGTCAAGGGTGGTTGCACCGCCCAGTCTCGCTAGGAGACTGAGCCCAGGCGGTGCCACCGTCTGGCTGGGGCGGTTTGTCACGCCCCTCAAAATATCGATAATATTAAAAAATTTATCAACACAAATCCATCCAGGATCCAATCACACATTTGAGGTCACTAAGAAAATATTCGTATCAAAATTTCACCTCTATAATCTACAAATTTATAAACCCTTTGTAGTTCATAAGCATACAACACATCGCTCGATGATTCATAAAATCTAAACCCAACTCACCAAAATAATAACCACAACATAAATTCACGAGTGTGGGAGTCTATACAGCCACAAAAACAACATTTACCATAAGTTCATGTCATTACACGAATTAAACTTAACATTCCATAATTCTAAACATAAGAGGTCCTTTAAACTTATACAAAATCCATGTTTAAATTCATCGTCAATATTTCATTAGGTGCAAAGTGTGCTTATACAACAAAAACATATATACTAATAAAGATCTGCCCAAAATCATTTAGCTTTCCATTGCCTCAGCCCAATCTTAATGTTTAAGCGAGCGACAAGCTATCCTGAAAAATTTATACAACAACGGGGTGAGCATATAAAGCTCAGCAAGTGAGAAACATATCCATGGTAAAATAGGAAAAAATTCAAACAAATAAGGTTTCATAATGCAAGGCAGAATATAAGAATCCATAGACATAATCTCATTAGGTGTAGAATCATAAATATCATTTCAATCAAACATAATTGGTTCATACAGATGGAGCATAGGGTAATTGGAGCATATCAATAGCATATGAAATGTTCCGGAGCATATCAACAACCTATGGAACATTTCGAAGCATAACAATAACAAATAAAACATTTTGGAGCATATCAAAGGCGTACGAAATGTTTCGGGGCATATCAATGATAAATGAAACACTTCGGAACATATCAAAGGCGTATGGACCATTTCGGAGCATTTCAAAGATGAATACGAAGCAGAAGCTCAAATGTCGAATTTGACGTTGCATTCATATCCAAAGCATGTATAGAAACACATAATAAAAGCTTTGGATACCATAACAAACATACAGAAGGTGAAGTGGGACCATAACATAATATGGTACATCCATTTCTGAATAACCACCAAACATAAGTCTCCCACGTCTGGGAGCTCCATCCACCCACGTCTTAGTGAAGTCATAAGGGCCGACAGAGCATCTCAGGCTCTATGCATAACTCCCTTCACCATTTCTGGCAAAGGTTCACAATATCCCACAAACACTAGAGTACAAAAGGATAGTATGAACAATGAATAGAACATATCGGAAGCACACGCAGAACAACCAAACGTACATGTGCCTTTACGAGTTAATACGAAGTAAGCAATAATCTTTCACCATTGTAATCAGACATGAAAGGAAATGAAAGCAAGGGCACACATGGAATCCAAGCAATCACATACAACTCAATTCAAATAAGAAGGTTAGATGAATTCGATATCCAAAGGAATGAAACTAGAATAGGCACATATCGAAAGCAAATGCGGAACAATGGGATATACATGTGCCTATATAAGTCAATGTGATATACCATAAACGCTACACAATATGTTCAGGAATGGAAATAATTTATAGACAAGAGTAAATAAGAATTCAAGCATTAATATAAGCCACAATTGAATGAAGGGAACTGAATAAAATCTATTTCCAAATGAATGAAAATAGAAGATGCGAAATCGATCAAAGCTCGATTTCTGACAGAATTCGAGAGGCACATTGGATAAATACTTCAGATTATCAATTATGCTCCAATACCCTCAAGAAGGGTATTGTTGAAAGATATACCAATCTATTTTCTGATGAAACAAACTTCGTACGAATCATGGTTTCCAACAAGGAGTTACCTTTGATTTGGTAACACAAGGTCAAAAACAAAATCACTGTTTTACAGAATTCATAGGGTCGGATTCAACAGATAACAGGATAGGTATTTTAATTCCAAAATTTTCAATCTATGTGTTAAAAGAAAGTTCTGCGAGTCTAGTTTCGAATGAAGTCAGCTTGGTACAAATCAGAATTTTCAACAGGGACTTATAGGTATTTTAGTATCGAAAGGTCAGAAATTTTGATCCCTGTTCTGCAGCATATATAGGCTCATCTGAAACAGACGTTTGGTTAAGTATTCGGTGTCCAAATTCTACAAAATCAGTGTCAAAAGAAATATATAAGAGTCTAATTTCAAATGAGCTAGGTCATTCCTGAATCCACATTTGGTGCTAAAAATTATGCCTGAAACAGTGTATAGGGGTCAGTTTACTGAAAAAATTCCAGATTCTTGGTTTTATGTCCAAAGAGAGAAATATCAGGTTCTAAGCAGAAATCTTTCAGAATCAATATAAGAATAGAGACTAATACTTCTATAGAATGCGGTTAGAACACTTGCCTTTGAGAATTATGACCCCAATTGAGAAGATTTGACTAAGAAACCTCAAAGCCCCAATTTTTTTCTTCTTCTTCTTCCCCATTTTTTTTCTCTTCTTCTTTCTTTCTTTCTCTGTTCTTCCACGCAGCTGCCTTCTCTAGTTCTTTAAGAACGAAGGCAGAGAGGCTTAAACGGTGGGATTTGTATTTTTGTGCATTTTGTAGTTTAGTCCTTATATTATTATATTTACAATTAGGTCCTTAGGGTTTACGTATAGGTCCTCATTTTTTTTTTCTTATACGAAAATTCAAAAATGAGGGATGCTACACGATTCAACCGCTGGCAGAAATCAGGGTCCGAATGGGTTGATCCATTCAGCGCAATTTGGATTTTTCAAGGGCCCAATTGGCCCAAGATTAAGTAAATGGGATCACCTCCCATTTTCAACTTAATCATTGTGCTAACTATGACATTTCCTAAGACATTTACTGCAACTTGCCCTGGTGCGTCAATCTCTTCTTCTGGCGAACTTCCGTCGATCGTCTGATGAACCCTCGGTGATGCTCCTGCGGACTTCCAGCAAACTCCTGGACTTGTGACGATCCACTTGGCGAGTTCCGACGAGCTTCTTTGGCAAGTTCATGGACTTCTCGGATTTGTTCCCGCAGAACCTCCGACGACTGTCCGAACTTCTGTCGAACTCTCAACTCCCAACGTGATCATTGTCTTGATTCCGGCGCAACTCTTGCTGCATATCTTACTTTCATCGTAGTTAATCCCACACACTTATCTTAACATATAGATTAGATAACAAATGACAATTGCCTTAATCATCAAAATCCGAGATTCAACAATCTCCCCCATTTTGATGATGACAATCAATTGATAATGGAGTTAACCTTAACTCCCCCTATCTATATGCCATACTTGAGATAAGTCATTCTTGAATTCAAAACCTTTGAATTCAAGAGACATATTGATAAGTTAAAATCATTTAAACTTATCAATACTCCCGTCATGATGTTTCTCTCTGAAGATAATGTCAAGGCTTGACATTCATTTTCAAATTTTACATTAGAAGTTTGAATGATGGTAACAGTAGCAATTCATCATATTGTAAGATATCAACATGTAAAACTGCGAAGTAAGATTTTGATATCATTACATGATGCACACATTTCAAATGTTTTAGCAATGATTGCATTTCATCATATGGTAAGATGTCAATACGTAAAATTACGATGCAAGTTTTTTGTTTGATATCTTGACACGATACAAACAAGGCATAGCATAGCATTAATACTCATATATTTCTCCCCCTTTGTCATTAACAAAAAGTGTGGTAATTGTGATACCAGGAGAATGATATAAGCAAATTTTGAGCATAAGTGTGATAATTGTTCATGCCTTTACTAGGTTCATGTTATTTTCCAATAATGAGTGATAGGAAATCAATAATACAAGCATAAAAAGGAAAGCATGATATGTAGATCGCTTTGAGTACTTCTTCCTTTTTATTTGTTATAATCTTTTTGCATGAAGGAGGAAGGCTATTTGTGAGTTTACTTTGAGTGAAGTTAAAATCGATTAGAGATTAAATCATGCTTCATTTTTACAAGGATCAAGATAAGTATGTGAAACAAATCTTTGCAAGTAAAAACACTATCATCCATATTTCAAGATGGAATTTATAAGTAGGAATCCTTGCATCAAATCCATTTTAGAAAAATATTTTTCATATAATAAGTGTATGAGAAAATCCGATTGTTAGGATACCAATTGTTAAGCGAATCCAAAAATGAAATTAACACTTTCATGCAGTCGGACAAGACTATGCTATAGATTTTCAAATACAATCATGAAGACAAAACATGCTTATTGTTATGAAAATTTTTGTATTCAACACATAATTTCCAACATGTTATTTAGGCATGTAATGGCAATCAAGTGATTTGATCATTCAATAAAGTCCAAAAAATAATTTTAACTAGTTTATGTATTCGGACACATCAACATTCCTAATTCTCTTCTTATGAAATCAAATTGTTCTTCACTTAGAGGTTTGGTAAAAATATCAGCTAGTTGATGTTTAATATTATGGCAATATAATAACATGATGCATCAACTGCATTGGTATATCATTTTCTCAAATCATATTTATCATGGAAACCAAGGCACAAGGTTTTCAAGGTGGTTATAAAAACATTTAGTTTCAATGTAAAATCCGACAGTGAGTAATGAGATTAAATAATGAGTGATGTTTGTAACTCTGCTCACAAATAAATACATCAGGTAACCATATCAAAGATCAAGGCACAGGGCATTGTGATCATGGTGAGTAACATAAAGAGTTTACAATACACATATAAGCTCATTCAGGAGGTGGAAAATTAAAATGCCTAAATAAAGAGTCAAATTATCGATGAATTTACTATAGCTCAGATAGGATTTGATCTTGTTAATGTTCAAGCCATTCTTGTCTTTGTTCAAATCAGTCCATCCGAATCCCAATATCTTCGATAGATGATGCAGGAGCTTGCTCAAATGAATGTGTTTCCTCAAAGGGACAGATCGGAGGAGATTGAGTACCCCTAAAGACTAGTGTTTCCGGTTTGGTTCAGGTTGAGGGGGATCGGTTCTTCTAGGCATTCTAACCCAGTTACCGTTTATATAAACACATCTCAATCGGTGAAGTAGATTTTTTTTTATTATGCTAAACCTATCTACTTTTATTACTTCTTCATCGGATGGTATTGGAATATCGTAGACTTTCTGTATTCTAGTGATTATACCACCATAAGGAAGCATCATGTCTTTCTTAGATAGTTCTAACATGTTTTGTTGGATAAGATAACCAAGACAGATGTCATGTCCTTTCATGATCCAATACATAGTTCCTAATTCTATTTGGCTTACTTCATCATGATGGTATTGTTTAGGGAGAATGATGCTAGTTCGGATATGATGAAGTACCTTAGTGTTTAGTTGTAATAGATGTTCACAGCTTTTAGGAACAATCACTAAATTGGGATTGGCGAAAATTATTCCTAAGGCTTCAACATATGTTGTCCCAACAGTTTCATCATCTCATGATCCTCTAAAGTAAAGTCCTCTATTTTTTATGGGAATGCCTATCATATCGCAAATGAGTTTATCCGTAATGGAGATGTGTTGTCCTAAGAGATAGGTAGACATTCTTTCTTCTTCATCTACTTGTATATTGTTGTAAAACAATCTAACAAGTCTTGGATAGATGGGTTCATTAATTTGTAAAATAGGGAGTAGATCTAGGTTTGCAAACCATTGAATTGTCTCTAAGTCTCTTAGTTCATCTAAATCTACATATTTTTCCTTATTGACACTTCTAAATTCGAAAGAGGAAAACTTTTCAGCATGATATTTTGAATCGAAAACGGTAAGATCAAAGTCTTCTACTAATCTCCTCTTCCCTTTGTCCCTTGATGATCTTCTAAACAGAATTTAAGGGCTTCTTGGAGAATACCTTAGTGAGATCTTCAAGAGAAGGAGAGATTGTTGATCTTTTGCTTCGAAATGAGGAGTATTTGGGATGCTGTGAGGGGAGAAATGGAGGTAGAGAAGCTTTGGAAGAGTAAAGAGGGGAAGGGAGTGAGTTGGGGTCGGTTCCACCGCTGGCCCGAGCTCGAGTTAAAAGGGGGCAGGATTGCGGGTGGTTGCACCGCTGGCTGGGGCGGTGCAACCGCTTGCAATAAGTGAAAGCTGGAGGTGCTACCTCCAGCTGGGGCAGTGCAACCGCTACAGGTAGTGAGCATGGTTCTAACTGTTGTGTGGTCTGATTTGAATGTTTTTGACTTTGAGATGAATTTTTATTTGTGGATCAATAAACTTTACTTACGTAATTACATAAGAATTTTTATTTTAAGATAAGAAGTTTTGCACGATCAAGATAGATCTTTTGACGTGCATCCTCTCATTGTCGTACACATGTTTATGACAGATTGTTGAAGTTGGTAAGCCTTGCAAGTTCATGATAAACTTAGTCAGTTCATGATATAGTTGGATTCGAAAGTGATGAACGGATGAAATCGATGGGTTCGAAAATCCATAGGATATGTGAAGGGAGAATCATTGGTTTCCAATTCTGAGGGATCAAATGGGATTGTATCCATATTCTTAGGATCAAGAGCACTACGAGGGGGGGGGGGGTGAATTAGTGCAGCGGAAATCTTTCGACGATAAAATACGTTCGAATGATAAAAGCGATTTCAGTGTGAAAGACGATTCTAAGATTACTTTAACTTAAGATCAAGCGAGATAACATTAAAGTCAATCTATGAAGGCAGTTTGCAGTTATGATGAAAATCAGAATATAAGCACAAATTGAAATACAACGTTCGTATGATAAAACTGATTTGTGTCTAAACACCGATTCGGAAAGCACTGAACTTTGAAACACATTCGTAAAAGCACAGAAGGTAGTAAGCTATTGAGGAGGTTTGCAGTAAAGGTAACATGCTCAAAGTAAATGCAAACCGAGATTTAGAGTGGTTCGGTCAATCTTGACCTACTCCTCTTTTGGCTTCCACTACCGACGAGATCACCGACATCAACTAGAGGCCTTCCTTCAAAAGGCGAAGGCCAACCACCCTTTTACAGTTTCACTCCTTTTGACGGGCTTAGGAGACAACCCTTACAGAATTTTCTCTCCTCTCTTTAAAGTTCAGAACTTGGAAGAAAAGAGGGAGAAGAACTTTTGGCCTTTACAATAATTTTGAGCTATAAAAATCACAGAACAAGATCAGGATTTCGGTGTATGTTTAGTGCCTTTCAGTGCTAAATGGGTGGGGTATTTATAGGCCTCAACCTAGTTTGAATTTGGAGCTCAAAACTGCCAATTCCCGATATTCCGGGATCTGGCGGTTGCACCTCCTGACTAGGGTGGTCGCATCGCCTGGCAGAGCTCGAACACTGAGCCTCTGGGCGGTGCCACCTCTGTCAGGGGCGGTTGCACCTCCTGCCAGAGCTCGAAGACTGAGCTCAGGCGGTGCCACCGCCTGACTGAGGCGGTTGCACCTCCTGCCAGAGCTCGAAGACCGAGGTGAAGCGGTGCCACCTCTTATTAGGGGAGGTTGCACCGCCTAGTCTCGCTCGGAGACGGAGCCCAGGCAGTGCCACCTCCTGGCATGGGTAGTTCAACCGTTTGGCCAATCAGGGTCCGAATGGGTTGATCCATTCTGCCCAATTTGGGTTTTTCAGGAGCCCAATTGCCCCAAGATTAACTTAATGGGATCACCTCCCATTTCCAACTTAATCATTGTGCTAACTACGATATTTCCCAAGATATTTACTGCAACTTGGTCCGGTGTGTCAATCGCTTCTTCCGGCGAGCTTCCGTCGAACTTCCGTCGATCATCCAATGAACCCTCGGTGATGCTCCTACGGACTTCCGGCAAACTCCTGGACTTGCGACGATCCACTTGGTGAGTTCCGACGAGCTTCTTTGGCAAGCTCATGGACTTCTCGGATTTGTTCCCGCAGAACCTCCGACGACTGTCCGAACATCCGTCGAACTCTCGAACTCCCAACATGATCATTGTCTTGACTCCGGCGCAACTCCTGTTGCATATCTTACTTTCATCGTAGTTAATCCTTCACACACAAAATAAAACTTCGATTGAGACAATTAATCCTAAGCAATTAACCAAGTTATCTGGCATGTCATTGGTCCCTCGACGCTTCTTCCGATTCTTCGGCGCATCGTCCTCTCCTGTAGCCTATTGCCCAATCGGCCAGTTGACTCCGCAACTCCGATATCCTTGGCACAATTCCCGCTCTTCTTGGCCCGATGCCCGAGTCCACGGCCCGAAGCCTTATGTCGATACGTCGACTGATCCACCGGCCCGACGTCCAATCTTCTAACATGTTCCTCCGGCACAACATGATTTTCCTGCTTTAATTGTCTCATCCTGATCGAAGCATCCTATGTCACTCAAAACACAGATTAAATCATAAACATATATCAAGTAGTTTCATCATCAAAATACGAGATTCAACAATCTCCCCCTTTTTGATGATGACAACCACTTGATGACGGAGTTAAACTTAACTCCCGGAGTTTAAACAAACTCCCCCTATCAATATGCCAGATTGATAGAATCTTGAATTCAAACTGAATTCAAGTCATTGCAATATTCATCAAAAATACTTGCAACACGTCATCATGAACTTATGCATAAACTTATGCATAACATCATACTTCTCCCCCTTTGTCATCAACAAAAAGGAGAAGTCCAACTATTCTTGTGTTTGGAATATTAGTTTAACTTATTGCATGAAAAACATAATATCAAGTTTTATCATCATGCAGTTTTGAAGCCAGAAAATTTAGCAAATGTTACATCATGCTTAGAACATTCAAGCTATCAAGTTTTAGATATGCAAGTTTTACAGCATACAAGATAGCACTTTTAGAACATGCAAGCTAGCAATGTTACAACATTTTAGACCTTGCAAGCTAGCAATTTAGAGATGTTCAAGAAGGCAACTCTTGCTTCTTGAAATATGCAAGTTGCAAGCTAGCAAATTTTTGCTTCCTTTGCAATGTTTGAGCTCGCAATTTCGCTTCCATTGCAAGGTGTAAGTTTAGCATGTTTAATTTTCTTGAGATAGCAACTATTTGCTTCTCTTTATACTACAAGCTAGCAATTTTTACGATATGCAAGTTTTACTACATACAAGCTAGCAAAAATTTCGAAAGCAAATGCAAGATAGCTTTCTTGTGTAAGCTTATGATTCTTGCTTCCTATTGCAATGTGCAAGTTGCAAGTTTTGCTTCTTGAGATAAGCAAGATAGCACTTTTGTAATTTTTGTTTGGCAAGCTTGTGATGCTCAAGATAACAAGCTCTTTCTTCTCTTTTGAGAATTGTCATTTTTGCTTTCTTTGCAAAGTGCAAGCAAGCAAAATGCCAAACTAGCAAGAGATAATGTTTTACATGAGGCAAGCAAACAATTTGGCAAGTGTTACATTTGCATCTTCTCTTTAGCGGAGTGTAATTTTTGCTTTCATCTTGAATTGTGTAAGCTAGCTAGTTTGTCTCTTTTCATGATGTCCACGCCAGAAATTTTTGCTCCCTCTTTGTCATTGTCAAAAAGAAGGGAAGACCCTTTTTTTCAATTTTCAGATTATGACAAAGGTAAGTATCAATTTTATTTGTGCATCATTATATATTCAAATTAAAATATACACAATTTCAAAAACCTTATTTTTCATGCACGATACCAAAAAATAAATCAATCATCATTAATGGGTATATCATATATGATACTCAAACATTAAAATTTTAAGCATTTATCAACATGTTGATCATGATATCAAACATTCATCATTTAAAGCATTCATGATACATATCATATGCAATACATTATGTATATCATTATCATAAGTATTGCATGCATCATTTCAAATTCATGAATATTTCATCATTGCATGCATCATGCCAATTCATAAAATATACAATCATCATTAATGCATGATTCCCAATCATCATTTATTTTGCAACATGATGGTATCAAATTTGTCAAATTACATTCTACCATACATAATCGAAACTTCTTATTTGTATACATCAAAACAAATTAATGAATATTTCATGTATTCTTATCATCACATAAGGAATATCAAGAAGAATTATTAGGTGATGAGATTAACATTTCATGAATACAAGGAACTGCATAAAAATCGTATCATGAAAGATTAGAACATGTGAATATCAAAAGACATGATTTCTTTTTTAAAAACCTACTCCATAATTAATCAAAATAAAATCTTAGGAGAACAATTAATGAAAAAATCTTGATTCATAATAAATCTTAATTTGTAAATATCACGGAACCAAGATCATGATTTTGGATAAAACTCATTCAAATTCAAATCACCAAAAATCATTTTTATGGTTCACAAAATTCGTAACATAAGTAGATTCATGATTTCATTGATAATATATTTTCTCCGTTTTTAAGTATTTCATTTTAAGTGATTGATTTCATGTTAGCATGCTTTTTCATTTATGTTAAACATGCATCAATGTTTAGGATCGAAAAATGAATTTCATCATAAAACCATCAAGATCAATAGATTCTCAAAAATGAACTATTATGATCAAGAAAATCTGAAAATGAAATTTAACACTTTCATGCATTCAGACAAGGTTTTGCTTTAGATTTTCAAGTTCAATCATGAAGATAAAACATGCTCATGATCATAAGAATTTTTGTATCCAAAACACATAATTTCCAACATGTTATTAAGGCATGTAATAGTGTAAAATCATCATGGCAATTAAGTGATTTGAACATTGAATCAAGAAAGTCCGAAAAATAATCTTAACAAGTTCATATATTCGAGCACATTTTTGCCATAGTTTTTCAAATACACTCATGAAAATAACACATGCTTATCATCATGTATAGCTTAAAATCTCATGCATAAAATTGTTAATCAAAATATCATTATGCATTTCTTCAAATCAAATATGATTTTTTTAATCAAAATCGAGAAATAACAATGGAAATCAACATAATACACATTATTTCTTCTTAACCATGATTTCATATTTTCAATCAAGATCATTTTATTTGTTTATCATAGAATATGCAATATTATCATTTTTAAAATTACTTAGCATGATCATAATTTTTTTTTTAAACATGTAATTTTTAAGAAAATTAATTCTAAACTAAAATAGAAAATAAATCATGAAAGCATCAAGTAATTTCAAAATAAATTAGGGGGATTTCGATTACCTCATCATTGAAAGCGATTAAGGCGTAGTTTGCCACCTCACCTTTCTTGATTTTCTCCTCGTCTTCGGAGGAGCTCGATTCATCCCACTTTGTGTTCTTCTTCTTTGGCCTCTTCCTTCGTTCAAGTTTATTATTTATTTTAGATTTTTGTTTAATAAACTTATTAAGATTTAGTGTTCGAAGTTCAAGTGCATCATTGTCCTCATCACTTGAGTCATCGCTCAAGTGATATTCATTTGTCCGGAGTTCCAAATCCTTCCTGTTCTTTGGAAGGTGATTTTGTTCATCATGTTCATCATGTGAATTGTGCATAATTTCATATGTCATCAATGAACCAATTAGTTCTTCAAGTGGTAAGTTGTTTAGGTTTTTAGCTTCTTGTATTGCAGTTACTTTTGAATCCCACTTCTTAGAAAGAGAACGCAAAATCTTGTTTACGAGTTCAAAATATGAAAAGCATTTTCCAAGAGCTCTTAAACTATTGACGACATCCGTGAAACGGGTGTACATGTCGCCTATAGTCTCGCTTGGTTGCATTCGAAAAAGCTCAAAATCATGCAATAAAATGTTAACTTTCGAGTCTTTGACTCTACTATTTCCCTAGTGCATGATTTCAAGTGTTCGCCAAATGTCAAAAGCCGTTTTGCACGTAGAAATCCGATTAAACTCATTTTTGTCCAAAGCGCAAAATAAGGCATTCATAGCCTTTGCATTTAAAGAAAAATACTTCTTCTCCAAATCCGACCATTCGTTTATCGGTTTAGAGGGAAGTTGAAAACCGTTTTCAACGATATTCCATAAATCCAAATTCATAGAAATCAAGAAAACTCTCATTCGAGTTTTCCCATAAGTGTAGTCCGTCCCATTGAACATGGGTGGACGTGTAATAGAATGGCCCTCTTGGTTTCCGGCGTATGTCATCTCTTTTGGGTTTTAATCCATTTGAGAGTTAACCCCGCTCTGATACCAATTATTAGGATCAAGAGCACTAAGAGGGGGGGGGGTGAATTAGTTTAGCGGAAATCTTTCGACGATAAAATACGTTCGAACGATAAAAGTGATTTCAGTGTGAAAGCCGATTCTAAGATTACTTTAACTTAAGATCAAGTGAGATGACGTTAAAGTCAATCTATGAAGGCAGTTTGCAGTTATGATGAAAATCAGAATATAAGCGCAAACTGAAATACGACGTTCGTACGATAAAAGTGATTTGCGTCTAAACGCCGATTCGAAAAGCACTAAACTTTGAAACACGTTCGTAATAGCACAGAAGGCAGTAAGCTATTGAGGAGGTTTGCAGTAAAGAAAAGATTGCCAAAGTAAATGCAAACTGAGATTTAGAGTGGTTCGGTCAATCTTGACCTACTCCACTTTTGGCTTCCTCCACCGACGTCAACTAGTGGCCTTCCTTCAATTGGCGAAGGCCAACCACCCTTTTACAGTTTCACTCCTTTTGACGGGCTTAGGACACAACCCTTACAGAATTTTCTCTCCTCTCTTTAAAGCTTAGAACATGGAAGAAAAGAGGGAGAAGAACTGGCCTTTACAACAATTTTGAGCTCTAAAAATCACATAACAAGATCAAGATTTCGGTGTATGTTTGGTACCCTTTTAGTGCTGAATAGGTTGGGTATTTATAGGCCCTAACCCAGTTTGAATTTGGAGCTCAAAACTGTCAATTCCCGGAATTCCGGGATCTGGCGGTTGCACCTCCTGACTAGGGCGGTCGCACCGCCTGGCAGAGCTCGAAGACTGAGCCTCTAGGCGGTGCCACCTCTGTTAGGGGCGGTTGCACCTCCTGCCAGAGCTTGAAGACTGAGCTCAGGAGGTGCCACTGCCTGACTAAGGCGGTTGCACCTCCTGCCAGAGCTCGAAGACCGAGCTCAAGCGGTGCCACCTCCTATCAGGGGAGGTTGCATCGCCCAGTCTCACTCGGAGACTGAGCCCAGGCGGTGCCACCTCCTGGCTGGGGCGGTTGCACCGCCCAGTCTCGCTCGGAGACTTAGCCCAGGCGGTGCAACCTCTTGGCTTGGGCAGTTCAACCGCCTAGCAGAAATCAGGGTCCGAATGGGTTGATCCATTCGGCCCAATTTGGGTTTTTCAGGGGCCCAATTGCCCCAAGATGAAGTTAATGGGATCACCTCCCATTTCCAACTTAATCATTGTGCTAACTACGATTTTTCCTAAGATATTTACTGCAACTTGCTCCGGTGCGTCAATCGCATCTTCCGGCGAGCTTCCGGCGAACTTCCGTCGATCATCCGATGAACCCTCGGTGATGCTCCTGCGGACTTCCGGCAAACTCTTGGACTTGCGATGATCCACTTGGCGAGTTCCGATGAGCTTCTTTGGCAAGCTCATGGACTTCTCGGATTTGTTCCCGCAGAACCTCTGACGACTGTCCGAACTTCCGTCGAACTCTCGAACTCCCAACGTGATTATTGTCTTGACTCCGGCGCAACTCCTGTTGCATATCTTACTTTCATCGTAGTTAATCCTGCACACACAAAACAATACTTCGATTGAGATAATTAATCCTAAGCAATTAACCAAGTTATCCGGCATGTCATTGGTCCCTCGATGCTTCTTCCGATTCTTCGGCCCATCGTCCTCTCCTGCAGCCTATTGCCCAATCAACCAGTTGACTCCGCAACTCCGATATCCTTGGCATAATACCCACTCTTCTTGGCCCGATGCCCGAGTCCACAGCCCGAAGCCTTCTGTCGATACGTCGACCGATCCACCAGCCGGACGTCCAATCTTCTGACATGTTCCTCCGGCACAACATGATTTTCCTGCTTTAATTGTCTCATCCTGATCGAAGCATCCTATGTCACTCAAAATGCAGATTAAATCATAAACATATATCAAGTAGTTTCATCATCAAAATACGAGATTCAACACATATCGCATTTGTAATTTTAATTTTCTAATCCTCTTTTTGTTATTTAGGCTAGAGAGCATCACGTGTTCTTTTTGGATCTCGGGTCATGAAAATCGAGAATCCAAAGAGCAGGATATTATTTCTTGCTCCCAGCTTATGATGTTTTACGTCTTTACAAGAAAGGATGATTTTTAGATTCTCATTTGCTTTTGGGTGCCTCAAAAATAGATCTACATTGTTTATCATGTTGCATAGACTTTATCATGGTTCCTTTAGGAACCCAAATTAATTTGTTCGGACTAATTTTCTTGAATGGACAATAATGCGTTTTATGTCCAAGTTTGCAACAAAAGTTGCATTTGCTTTAGTGTCGAACATGTAAGATGGGGCCTTTTATGAAGGTGGTTGGATTTTGGTGAGGACTTCTCACAAATCCGATTCCACTTCTTTTGGGAACGTGACCCTTGTTTGCAAGGATCATGTTCAAAGACTTGCTACCAACCTCGAATTTCTTCAAAGTGTCTTTAAGTAGCAAGTTTTCCTTTTGGAGAGTTTCTAGATCATGGCATTTTATGCATGAACCTAAACTATCATGATATTCAGTTTTTAACTTATCAAAATTACAAGTAAGACTATCATGCTCCTTTTTTAGCAATTTGTATTTTCTACTAATAATCTTGCATTCATTAAATAAGTCATGGAAGGTATTTAATAATTCATCAAATGATAAATCTGCATCTATTAAATTTGTTACCTCCTCCCCGATGGCCATTAAGGCATAATGAGCAACTTGCTCGGTGTTGGACTCCTCTTCTTCGGACGCACTAGAGTCATCCCACGTTGCTTTGAGCGTCTTTTTCTTTGATGTTTTATTTTTGACTTGGGGACAATCACTCTTATAGTGTCCCAGATTTTTGCACTCATAGCAAATAACTTGGTCCTTCTTGGGTTCAAATTTATTTTTTGTTTCATTCTTAAACTTGTTTCTTTTAATAATTTTTTTAAATTTTCTTCTTAGAAGAGCCAAGTCATCGTCACAGTCCTCATCACTTGAGTTTTCTCTCAAGTGGTCTTCTGAAGTTCTAAGTGTCATATCCTTCTTGTTATTTGGAAGGATGTCTTCTTGCTCTTCATGAGCTTTGCAAGTCATCTCGTAGGTCATTAATGACCCGATTAGTTCTTCAAGAGGGAAGTTGTTTAGATCTTTCGCCTCTTGAATAGCAGTGACTTTAGGATCCCAACTCTTAGGAAGGGATCTTAGAATCTTATTTACGAGCTCAAAATCCGAAAAACTTTTTCCGAGTCCTTTTAGACCGTTGACGATATCCGTGAAATGAGTAAACATGTCGCCAATAGTCTCACTCGGTTTCATCCGGAAAAGTTCGAAAGAATATATCAAAAGATTTATTTTTTACTCTTTCACTCTACTTGTGCCTTCGGGAGTCATTTCGAGTGTGTGCCAAATATCAAATGCGGTTTCACAAACCGAAACACGGTTGAACTCGTTTTTATCAAGCGCACAAAATAAGGCATTCATAGCCTTTGCATTAAGAGCGAAAGCCTTCTTCTCCAATTCATTCCAATCGATCATTTGAAGAGAATACTTCGAAAATCCATTTTCGACAAGATTCCAAAGTTCAAAATCCATAGAAATAAGAAAGATCCTCATTCGGGTCGTCCAATAGGTGTAGTCCATCCCATTGAACATGGGTGGATGTGTAATAGAATGGCCCTCTTGGTTTCCGGCGTATGCCATTTCTCTAGGGTTTTAATCCATTTGAGAGTTAACCCCGCTCTGATACCAATTGTTAGGATCAAGAGCACTAAGGGGGGGGGGGGAATTAGTGCAGCGAAAAACTTTCGACGATTAAAAAGGTGTTCATACGATAAAAGCGATTTCGGTAGAAAAGCCAATTCGTAAATCTCTTTAACTTGTAATCAAGCGAGATGTAGTTAAAGGAAATCTATGAAGGCAGTTTGCAGTTATGATGAAAGTTAAAATGTAAGCGCAAACTGAAATATGATGTTCGTACGATAAAACTGATTTACGTCTAAATGCCGATTCGAAAAATACTAAACTTTGAAGCACGATAGTATATGCGCACAAGGCAGTAAGCTTTTGAGGAGGTTTGCAGAAAAGATAAGATGCTCAAAGCAAATGCAAATCGAGATTTAGAGTGGTTCAGTCAATCTTGACCTACATCCACTTTTGGCTTCCTCCTCCGACGAGGTCACCGACGTCCACTAGAGGCCTTCCCTCAATAGGCGAAGGCCAACCACCCTTTTACAGTTTCACTCCTTTTGATGGGCTTAGGAGACAACCCTTACATAATTTTCTTTTTTCTCTTATCATATTAGAACTTGGAAGAAAAGAGGAAGAAGAACTTTCAACTCGTACAACACTTTTGAGCTCTAGGTGCCCTTTCAATGCTGAAAGGGTTGGGTATTTATAGGCCCCAACCTAGTTTGAATTTCTAGCTCAAAACTATCAATTCCCAGAATTCCGGGATCTGTCGGTTCCACCGCATGACTGAGGCGGTTGCACCGCCTAGTAGAGCTCGAAGACTGAGCCTCTAGGCAGTGCCACCTCTTGTCAAGGGCGGTTGCACCTCCTACCAGAGCTCGAAGACCGAGCTCAGGTGGTGCCACCTCCTGTCAGGGGCGGTTGTACCGCCCAGTCTTGCTCGGAGACTGAGCCCAGGCGGTGCCACCGCCTGGCTTAGGCGGTTCAATCGCCTGGCAGAAATCAGGGTCCGAATTGGTTGATCCATTTAGCCCAATTTGAGTTTTTCAAGGACCCAATTGCCCCAAGATTAAGTTAATGGGATCACATCCCATTTCCAACTTAATCATTGTGCTAACTATGATATTTCCTAAGACATTTACTACAACTTGCTCCGGTGCATCAATCGCTTCTTCCGACGAGCTTCCGGCGAACTTCCGTCGATCATCCGATGAACCCTCGGTGATGCTCCTGCGGACTTTCGGCAAACTCCTAGACTTGCGATGATCCACTTGGCGAGTTTCGACAAGCTTCTTTGGCAAGCGCATGGACTTCTCGGATTTGTTCCCGCAGAACCTCCGACGACTGTTCGAACTTCCATCGAACTCTCGAACTCCCAACGTGATCATTGTCTTGATTCCGGTGCAACTCCTACTACATATCTTACTTTCATCGTAGTTAATCCTGCACACTTATCTCAACATATAGATTAGATTACAAATGACAATTGACTTCATCAACAAAATTCGAGATTCAACAGGATTTACCTTGTGAAAAATGATTTTTAATCGAGAAATGGATTTGATGTAATGATTCTTTCACATGAATTCCTTCTTGATGAAGGAAGATTTTTTTAGATGAACACTTGCAAGGATTTATTTTCAAATGTATATCTTGATCCTTATGAAAAATGAAGCATAATGAAACTCTTATTGATCTTAACTTCATTTAAAGTTGGTTCTCAATGGCTTTACCTTCCTTACTTTCCTCCTTCATGCAAAGTTTTGATGATAAGTAAAAGGAAAGAACTGTTGAATGATACCATGTTATGATTGCTTGAAAAATAATTTGTATGAATTTCTTTACAAGTTGAAAAATGACATGAATCTTTACCACACTTATTGTGGAATCGCTCCCCTTTTTGTTGATGACAAAGGGGGCGAAGTATGTGATAAATTGATGATAAATGTTTGCATCATGATAAGATATCTAGAGCTTAATTTTAAATATTACAAATTGATATCTTGTCATAGAATGAATTGCTATGATTGCTATCCTTCATGTTTGAAATATAAGACTTGAAAATGGATGTCATGCCTTGACATCATTTTCAGAAAGATACATCATGATAGGAATCATGATGGGGGTATTGATAAGTTTAAATGAACTTAACTTATCAATGTCTCTTGAATTCAAAGGCTTTGAATTCAAGAATGACATATCTCAAGGATGGCATGTAGATAGTGGGAGTTAAGGCTAACTCCGTCATCAATTGATTATCATCATCAAAAAGGGAGAGATTGTTGAAAATCAGATTTTGATAATGAAGTCAATTGTCATTTGTTTATCTAATCTATATGTTGAGATAAGTGTGCAAAATTAACTACAATGGCAGTAAGACATGTAGCAGGTGTTGAGCCGGAGTCAAGATCAAGATCATGTTGGGGGTTCGAGAGTTCGTCGGAAGTCCGAACGTTCATCGGAGGTTCTATGAGAACAATCAGAGAAGTCCAGGAGCTTGCCAAAGAAGCTCATTGGAACTCACCAAGAAGATCATTGCAAAATCCAAGAGTTTGCTGGGAGTCTGCTTAAGCATCGCCAAGGGTTCGTCGGATGTTCGCCGGAAGTTCGCCGGAAGCTCGCTGGAAGAAGCGATTGACGCACTGGAACACGATTTGCAGTATTGATGTCTTAATTGTCATAGTTAGTATATAGATTAAGTTAGAATTGGGAGGTGATCCCATTAACTTAATCACAAGCCAACTAGGCCCTTAACAGACCCAAATTGGGCCGAATGTGTTGGGAAATCTTGGGGCGACATCATATGCGCAGCGGAAGAACAAGAAAACAAAATCCCCGATTCCCAAAGAGATGTTCGTCGTCTTGCGAAGATTGGAGCGCAAAATCCACGAAACTTAAAACTGTGTATAGAGTAGATTGTGTTACCTAGGGAGATCGTATATCCCTGTTTCCTTGCAGATCCTTAGGAGAGGGTGAAGGAGGTAAAGCGACCTCCTCTCTAGCGGTGATCCACATAGCAGGGTTGTGACGACGCTCCTCAAAACTTCAGGCCTGCTCTGAGGTGGAGAGGGAGAGGAGAATAGGAAAGGCAAGCAAAAGACTCTTGCCTATGAGGCTCTGAATCTCTCCTATTTATAGAGGTCCCCTATCAAACCCTAATGGGTCCTCCCCTAGTGGGTATTGGATCTGCATCCAATAAAACAAGGGCTCCGTCGGATATCTCATATCCGAACCTCTACTCATCGCAATGCCTACCATATGTGTGTGACCCTCTAGGCCCAATATCGAGTTGGCCGTGAGTCATACCTGTCAGAACTCCTTCTAACTTAGTGAATTATTATCCTTGTAATAATTCACTCGACTCATCGACTACGGATGTACTAGGCCACTACGCCGTAGTCCCTAGACGATATAGGGGAGTCCAATCCATTGGACCTGTCTGTCCTCAGTTACCGTGTACCTATAGTCCCTCATCCATCTAATATCCTAGAGACCGTATATCGAGCATGGTGTTGTCAGACCCATACGGTTTCTACTCGAGTCTCGCACTAATCGGATTCTCCCGGAGAACTCTTTCTCCCTCAAACTGAATGACCTTGGCCAGGGATTTGTCTGAGCAAGAACACATGGGATATTCCTCTCATGATGCCGAGAGTGGATGATCCTCTATCGACACTCAATAACCCTCGTAAGGTTGTCTACCACTCCCAATGACCAGTTGTACTAGATTTGGGACAGCCAAACCTATAAGTTTGGTATCAAAGAGTGGAGCACTCATACAGGACATCCTTGGTGTCTCAAGTCTAAGGACCAAATACACCACTAGGACTACGGAATCGCTGTTTGACAATAAGACATCATCAACCATCCAGCATTCCGTAAGCGGATCAATTAGTGAACTCATTCTCCAATAAGCACCTATACTGTATCCCTAGTGTCCCTACACGAGCAGTTATGAGACCAACTGCATCCATCATATGGACGGGTATACAACACACCAGTCTGTCCAGTTATCACGATGTCCCTCTCGAGTAACCTATGACCGGGATTATTTAGGATATGTGTATAAAGGTGAATCGATCTCATTATCGTGATCTCATCACGATCCGATTCCCATTGCATAAATCCAAGGACATCACAATATATTTATGCATTTATGCAATAGTTATAAAGTGATATACACCAAAATATAATAAGCAAAAAGAATCTGTATCATGTCACACGTGCCATCACTCACGTGATTGGCTTACTGGGCACCTATGACTAGCAATCTCCCACTTGACCTAAAGCCAATCACCTTTGTGTCTGATCCCCATCAGACCCCTGTGACGCTCAAAGACAATCTGAGACAACGACTTTGTTAGTGGATCTACAATGTTATCTTCAGATGGAACTCTTTCCACTACTACATCTCCTCGCGTTACGATCTCTCTGATAAGGTGGAACCTCCTCAGAACATGCTTAGATTTCTGATGAGACCTGGGTTCCCTTATTTGAGTAATCGCCCCATAGTTGTCACAATATAAGGAAGTCGACTTCTCGCTTTCTGGAACGACTCCCAAATCTATGATGAACATCTTCAACCAGACTCCCTCCTTTGCTGCATCTGATGCAGCAATATACTCCGTCTCTGTGGTTGAATCAACAGTAGTATCTTGCTTAGAACTCTTCCAGCACATGGCTCCTCCATTCAAGGTGTACACATACCTTGAATTCGACTTGCTATCATCGACATCAGACTAAAAACTTGAGTCAATGTAGCCTTCAACCTTAAGGCTATTACCTCCATATACTAGTAAAAGATCCTTAGTCCTTCTCAAGTACTTAAGGATACACTTTACTGCTTTCCAGTGCTCCAAGCCTGGATCTGTCTGATACCTGCTCATGACACTCAGAGCATGCGCTATATCAGGCCTAGTACATAGCATGGCATACAAGATAGACCCTATTGCTGAGGCATAAGGTATCATATTCATGTTCGCCCTTTCTTCTAGAGTCTTTGGGGACATACTCATAGAAAGCGATATCCTATGTCTCATCGGTATGAGACCTCTCTTGGAATTTTCCATGCCAAACCTTTTGACAATGGTTTCTATGTACCTGGATTGGGACAAGCCAAGCATCCTCTTGGATCTATCTCTATAGATTATAATCCCCAAGATATAGGATGCTTCCCCTAAGTCCTTCATAGAGAAGTGTCTAGATAACCAAGCCTTTACTGTGGATAGCATTCCTACGTCATTCCCAATGATGACGATATCATCCACATATAACACCAAAAAGGTGATAACGCTTCCACTTACCTTTCTGTACTCACAAGGCTCATCTTCGTTCTTAACGAAGTCATAAGATCTGATTGCCTCATCAAATCTTATGTTCCAACTTCAAGAAGCTTGCTTTAGTCCATAAATAGATCTAAGCAACCTACATACCTTATTTGGGCAGTTCTTAGACACGAATCCCTCAGGTTGCATCATATACACCTCCTCCTCGAGGTTCCCATTGAGGAATGCGATTTTCACATCCATCTGCACCAGATCTCATAATCATAGTGTGCTACAATAGCCAAGAGAATTCTGATGGATTTTCTCTTTGCTACGGGTGAGAAGGTTTCGTTGTAGTCAACACCTTACCTTTGACGATACCCCTTAGCCACTAGCCTTCCTTTATAGGTCTCTACCTTTCTATCTACTCTGATTTTTTTCTTAAAGATCCACTTGCGACCGATGGATACAATACCTTCGGGCGCATCAACTAGGTTCCAAACCTTATTAGAGTACATAAAATCCATCTCAGAATTCATGGCTTCTTGCCACTTCCCGGAGTTTATACTCATAATAGCCTCCTCGTAGGTCTAAGGATCAATATCCTCAACATCCTTTCCTCTAATATGTCTCACATATCTCTCAGGAGGATGGGATACTCAATCAGACCTGCGTAAAGTTGAAACTTGTGTATTAGGTACTTGAACAGACTCAGGCTGTAGAGTAGTGCTTGAGCTTGGTTCTCCAACCTCACTTAACTCTATCATTGTCCCACTATCTCCGCCAAGAATGTGTTCCTTCTCAAGGAACACTACTCTCTTAGCTACAAAGACCTTTTGGTCCTCGAGATGATAGAAATAATACCCACAAGTTTCCTTGGGGTATCCCACAAATTTGCATTGCTTTGTCCTTGATTCTAACTTATCGGGGTTGTGTCTTTTAACGTGGGTAGGGCAGCCCCAAATCTTAACAACCTTAAGATCAAGCTTCTTCCCTTTCTATATCTCATATGGTGTAGACACTACCGACTTAGTTGGAACTCTGTTCAGAAGGTAAGCTGCGATCTCTAGGGCATATCCCTAGAATAAGATGGGTAGGTCAGCGAAACTCATCATAGACGGTACCATATCTAATAGTGTACGATTTCTCCTTTTAGAGACACCATTGAGTTGAGGTGTATAAGGAGGTGTCCATTGGGATAATATCCCATGGTCCTTGAGGAACTGAGTAAACTCTATACTTAAGTACTCACCTCCTCGATCTGATCGAAGAGTTTTGATACTCTTTCTAGTCTGGTTCTCCACCTCATTCTTATACTCTCTGAATTTCTCAAAGGCCTCGGACTTGTACTTTATTAAGTACACATATCCATACCTTGAGAAATCATCAGTAAATGTAATGAAGTAGGAGTAACCTCCAATGGCATGAGTTGACATGGGTCCATATACATCACTATGTATGAGTTCCAACAACTCAGTGGCTCTCTCTCTAGTTCCACTAAATGGAGAGTTGGTCAGTTTTCCACGAATGCAAGGCTCACAAGTTGCATATGACACATAGTCGAATGGATCTAGATATCCATCATTTAGTAACTTTTGAATCCTTCTTTAATGGATGTGACCTAGCCTACATTGCCACAGGTATGTACTGTTCAACTCATCTTGTTTCCTTTTGGACACATTTACATTCATGATATGTGGAGTAGTGTCTAACATAAATAAACCATTATGCAATGTTCCTTTCGTGATGATCTTATCATATAATAATATCGAACAACCATTATTCTCAAAAACAAATTTATATCCACTAACTATTAAACATGAAATGGAGATAATGTTTTTGATAATAGAAGGAACAAAATAACACGCATCTAATGCAATAAAAGCTCCACTAGGCAGATGTAGGGCGACCTCGCCAACAGCTACTAAACCAACTTTTGCTCCATTACCCATCTTGAGGTCCATCTCGCCTCTCTCTAGTCTCCTAGGCCTTGCCAAAACCTGCAACGAATTGCATATATGATAAGCACTACTGGTATCCAATACCTATGTGTTATCATAAGAGTCTGACAAATGGAGACTGATCATGAATGTACCTGAAGCTTCATCAAGCTTTTGTTTCGCCCTTTCTGCAAGGTACTCTTTGCAGTTTCTCTTCCAGTGCCCATCTTTACCACAGTGGAAGCACCGGCCTTTGTCCTTTGCTGGGTCTTTCTTAGCAACCTTTGCTTTACCCGGTTTGCCCTTGCCCTTTCCCTTCTTAAGGAACCTTTCTGCTTTCCTTTTCTTTTTTGTCTCACCAATGTAGAGAACTGGCTTCTCTTTCTTAATAGTACTCTCTACCTCCCTCAACATATTGAGGAGCTCTGGGAGAGTCACCTCAAGCTTGTTCATATTAAAATTCATTATGAACTATAAAAAGGAATCTGGTAGGGACTGAAGCACAATGTCCACACACAAGTTATCCTCTAGGACCATTCCCAGACCTGTGAGTTTCTCTATCCACTCAATCATCTTTAGGACATGGTTCTGAACCGGTGTCCCCTCAGTCATCCTAGCGCGGAAGAGGCTCTTGGATATCTCATATCGCTGAGTCCTTCCCTGTTCCTCAAACAATTTGCAGACATGTAGGAGAATGGATCTGGCATCCATCTTTTCATGTTGTCTCGGTAACTCAGGAGTCATAGAGCCCAACATATAGCACTGAGCAAGAGTGGAGTCATCAATGTACTTCACGTAGCGAGTGATCTCATCCTCGCTTGCCCCTTCTTCGGGCGTAGGCATCATTGTATCAAGGATGTACACGATTTTCTCCGCTGTGAGAACAATTCTCAAGTTACGGAGCCAATCATTAAAATTTGGACCAGTGAGGCGGTTGACATCAAGTATGCCACGTAAGGGATTTGAAAGCGACATTTTCTGAAAATAAAGATGTAGCAGAAATGAATAATATGCATATTTTGTAATAAATAAACTATCAAGATATGGACTTCTATCTTAATATGCTCCCACTATTTTACTAACGAGTCATGCGACACCCTCAGCACATGAAACGGAAGTCTCCGGCAGACTTCTAGTGGGGATCAGGATCCAATCAGCGTCTTAGTGTAACCTCGAGGGACTCGACCAATCACACTAAGCCTAAAAGGTAGGCAACTCTTGCCGATCACAACTACTTGTGATTCCCGTCCTGTTCGACCTCCGAATCACCATGGCCTCGAGGGACTCGACCAACCATGATGCTCGGTTAAGTCAACACCTTTGTTACAAGATGAGTCTGATTTGATGATATACCCTCGAGGGACTCGACTAAGCATACCATGCCCTCAGGTCACCGGTGACATCTCTTTGTCGTAAGCAAGATAGCGAATCGCGATATAGGTGAGTCTCGAGGGACTCGACCAACTCAACCTACACCCGGAATCGGTTCCTACTCATAACGATGGAAGGCCACGTGGGTCAATCTAATTGCCTCACGTTTGCCGACTTATATTATCAAGAGATGTTTCTATGATTTGGTCTCCTAATATGACATGTCACACATATACATATTTAATATATATCTACATCGCATGCAAATATATATACATATCTAGTATGTGTATAAGCAATCACACTAGATGATCATGGAACACAACCTAATATGATTAGGCCTGAGCCAGTAGACCTAATCACTCACATCAAGATCTATGTGTGCAACGGTGCATCTTCATGCATCACGATCGTCCATCTCGTGGGTCCCGCTATCGCATCCACGATCCCGCTGTGTCTCCTCATGTGATTAAAACTTAATCATAGGCACACAGGCCCGACAATAAACGAGAATTATAATAGAGGCTCGCAGACCTCAATAATAATAATCACAAGTACACACATCACACGGTCCATAATCATTTGTCCACACATCATTCATCACATGTATAAATAATCATCATCATGTAGGACTACTAGATAATAATAAAATAATAATCAACTAAATCTTTTAATTAATTAATATTTTCTGAAATCAAGGACATGTAGGGAATTTCTCAATTCCTAAGGGTATTTTCATAATTTGGATAAAAGACAGAAACTGGAATTTCTCAAATTCACAGGGGCAAAACTATCTTTTTGTCCAAAAGCCTAATTCCCTCTTACTCCTACCGCCGCCGCCGCCGCCACCCTGCTGGCGGCGGCCTGTGCGGCGGGGCGAGGGCACTGCCCTCGCCTGTAGGCGGCATGCCCGTTGGCGCCGCTGCCGCTGTAGGTGGGCGCCCCCGCGGGCACCGCCGCCTCCGTGGGCGGTTCTGCTGGCGAGGCAACGCCTGCATGCGGTGTTGTCCTGCCGGGCGGCCGCCCCTGTAAGGGGGTTTCGCCCGCGAGAGCCTGCGGCGCCTCACCCCACGGGAGAAGCGGTCACAGGCGCCTTTGCCCGCGGGCTGCCAGCCCCGCCATACGCAAGCCTGCTACAAGCAAGCCACCGGCCGCCTACTGCAGATGCAGCCCCTGTGCTGCCCACCATCGGCTGCGCTGCACGCACGTAAATCGAGGGCAACAACTGTTCCTACCCTTCCTTGTTTTTGCGTCAACGATTTTGACGTCAAAATTCTTCCTAAACACAGCACACGCAGTTCAAAACCAATCATTCACACGAACAACCTAGCTCTGATACCATTGTTGGGAAATCTTGGGGCGACATCATATGCATAGCGGAAGAACAAGAAAACAAAATCCCCGATTCCCAAAAAGATGTTCGTCGTCATGCGAAGATTGGTGCGCAAAATCCGCGAAACTTAAAACTGCGTATAGAGTAGATTGTGTTGCCTAGGGAGATCGTATATCCCTGTTTCCTTGCAGATCCTTAGGAGAGGGTGAAGGAGGTCAAGCGTCCTCCTCTCTAGCGGTGATCCACATAGCAGGTTTGCGACGACGCTTCTCAAAACTCCAGGCCTACTCTGAGGTGGAGAGGGAGAGGAGAATAGGAAAGGCAAGCAAACGACTCTTGCCTATGAGGCTCTGAATCCCTCCTATTTATAGAGGTCCCCTATCAAACCCTAATGGGTCCTCCCCTAGTAGGTATTGGATCTGCATCCAATAAGACAAGGGCTCCGTCGGATATCTCATATCCGAACCTCCACTCATCGCAATGCCTACCATATGTGTGTGACCCTCTAGGCCCAATATCGAGCTGGCCATGATTCATACCTCTCAGAACTCCTTCTAACTCAGTGAATTATTATCCCTGTAATAATTCACTCGATTCATCGACTACGGACGTACTAGGCCACTACGCCGTAGTCCCTAGACGATACAGGAGAATCCAATCCATTGGACCAGTCTGTCCTCGGTTACCATGTACTTATAGTCCCTCATCCATCTAATAACCTAGAGACCGTATATTGAGCATGGTGCTGTCAGACCCATACGGTTTCTACTCGAGTCTCACTCTAATCGGATTCTCCGGAGAACTCATTCTCTCTCAACCCAAATGACCCTGGCCAGGGATTTGTCTGAGCAAGAACACATGAGATATTCCTCTCATGATGCCGAGAGTGGATGATCCTCTATCGACACTCAATAGCCCTCGTAAAGTCGACTACCACTCCCAATGACCAGCTATAATAGATCTAGGACAGCCAAACCTATAAGTTTGGTATCAAAGAGTGGAGCACTCATACAGGACATCCTTGGTGTCTCAAGTCTAAGGACCAAATACACCACTAGGACTACGGAATCGCTGTTTGACAATAAGACATCATCAACCATCCAGCATTCCGTAAGCGGATCAATCAGTGAACTCATTCTCCAATGAGCACCTATACTGTATCCCTAGTGTCCCTACACGAGCAGCTATGAGACCAACTGCATCCATCATATGGACGGGTATACAGCACACCAGTCTATCCGGTTATCACGATGTCCCTCTCGAGTAACCTATGACCGGGATTATTTAGGATATGTGTTTAAATGTGAATCGATCTCATTATCGTGATCTCATCACGATCCGATTCCCATTGCACAAGTCCAAGGACATCACAATATATATATGCATTTATGCAATAGTTATAAAGTGATATACGTCAAAATATAATAAGCAAAAAGATTATGTATCAAGTCACACGTGCCATCACTCACGTGATTGGCTTGCTGGGCACCTATAACTAGCATAATGGAATAGCCCATTCGGACCCAGAATTCCTGGCCGATGGTGGCACCGCCTAGGAGACTCAATCTCCCAAGAGTTTTGGGTGGTAGTACCGTCCCTGTCAGGCGGTGGTACCACCGGCAGTTATTACTACCAACGGTGGTACCGCCGCAGTTATTACTGCCAGTGGTGGTACCGCCTCATCTTAGTCTTCGAGCGCTGTTTGGCGGTAGTACCGCCCAGACTGTGCAGTGGTACCGCTCAGTGACAAATGACAGGTGGTAGTACTGCCCAGTAATGGCAGTAGTACTGCTAGGACCCCAAAAATTTGGGAATGGACACTTTTGAGCTCCAATTTCAAACTAGTTGGGGCCTATATAAACCCCACCCTTTCCTGCAAGAAAGGGCACCAAAAGCTAGCTTTAATTCTGAGTATTTACGGGCTTAAAAGTGTTATAAAAGCTAGAGTTCTTCTCCCTCTTTCTTTCTAAGTGTTGATCATTCAAGAGAGGAGTGAAAACTTGTAAGGGTTGTCTCCTAAGCCCGTCAAAAGGAGAAAAGCTGTAAAAGGGTGGTTAGCCTTTGCCTATTGAAGGAATGCCTCTAGTGGATGTCGGTGACCTCGTCGGAGGAAGAAGACAAAAGTGGATGTAGGTCAAGATTGACCGAACCACTCTAAATCTCAATTTGCATTTACTTTGTGTTATTTATCTTAACTACAAACTGCCTCCATGGCTTTACATCAACTACACTTCTGTATGTTTTTAATTTAAAGATCTTTTCGAAACGGTTTTCAACAAAATCAGATTTTAACCGATAAAAGTTTTTCGCTACACTAATTCACTCCCCCCTCTTAGTGTGCTCTTGATCCTAACAAAAGTTTGACAAGAGAAGAGCTTCTAGAGCGATCTACAAAGGGGTTATATTGGCATTGCGACGAGCTATGGAGCCGCGAGCATCATTGTGAAAAAGGAAGACTTCTTGTGATTGAACCAATAGAAGAAATGGTCATTGAACATCCAGAAGAGAGACTTGAACATAAAGACGAAGATACAAAATAAGAGCCACAACCGACCGGCTTTATGGTACATGCACTAGCCGGCTTCTCAAACCCACAAATGATGAAAGTTAGAGGCCTTCTCAAACAACAACTGATCACTATTCTCATCGACATGGGCAGCACTAATAACTTCCTAAATAGTAAGGTTGCTGCTCAGATAGTACTCCACATCGAAGGTTGAAGCAAGTTCGACATAAAGGTCACCGACGGAAGAATCTTAAAGTGCGATCAAAGATATCCACAGGTGAAACTATTATTGCAAGACCAAGAAATTATCAAAATGATCGAACAACTATAAATTATAGTTTGCATTTCTATTATTATCATTTACTTACTTTGCAATTGCTTCACTTCCTCCTTACATGGCTTTCACAACCCTTACGAACAAACACGCTTTCAAGCAATCTTCCGAGATCGGTTTTTTATCGTACGAAGATTTTTAAACTGACATTTTTATCTGTTGCAATAATTCACCCCCCCTCTTAATGTCGACTCGATCCTAACAAAGCTAACCAACAAGGAGATCGCCAACTATGCATAAGGACTATAGAAAAATGAGGTAAGTAGTTCTTTAGATGCAAATTTATCTTTCGATGAGCTTTCAAGTGTTTTTCATGATTTATTTGATGAATATAAATTAGTTAGTAAAAAGTATAAACTATTAAAAAAAGAGCATGCTTCTCTTGTTAGTGATTTTGATAAATTAAAAATTGAGCATGATGATAGTTTAGCTCCTTGTACAAAAATATGATGAATTAGAAATGTTTAAAAAGGAGAATTTGCAACTACATGAAACCTTAGAAAATTTTGAAATAGGTAGCAAATTCTTAAACATGATCTTTTCAAGTATGAATCATGTTCATAGAAGAGATGGAATCGGCTTTGTGAGTAACACTCATAAAAATCCAACCATCTTTGTTAAAGGCTTAACTTTGCATGTTTCACCCTGAAATAAATGTAACTTTTGTTCCAAATTTGGACATGTTACTTATAAATGTCCGTTTAAGAGATATAGTCCACATAAATTGATTTGGGTTCCTAAAGGAACCATAAAGAACTCCATGCAAAATGATAAGTTGAGTCGATCGATTTTTTAGGCACCCAAGGTCAAATGGGTACCAAAAAATCACCCTTTTTTATAGAAATATTAATCATCACAAGCTAGGAGCAAAAGATAGGACATTAATAGTGGATACTCAAGGCACATGATCAGAGATCCATCTCAATTCTATAAGCTCATTAGCCTAGACGAAGGGTATGTCACCTTCGGAAACAACAACAAGGGTTAAATCATTGGCCAAGGAACCATAGGTAACAAATCCAACTTTTTGATTAAAGATGTGTTGTTGGTTGAAGGTTTAAAGCATAATCTTTTGAGCATTAGTCAATTATGTGATCAACGATACGTTATTGGATTTGAATCCAATGCTTGCATTATTGAACAACCACACAAAAACAACTCTATGATTGCCCTAAAACAAAATAATGTATACACTATTGACATTGATGATCTTTGTAATGAAATGTGTTTTTCAGTTTTGAATAATGATACTTGGCTTTAGCATAGGAGATTATGTCATGCTAGCATGAAACTAATCTCTCAAATCTCTTCCAAAGAACTTGTAAGAGGTATTCATAACATTAAGTTTGTTAAAGATAATGTGTGTGATGCATGTTAACTAGGAAAAAAAATAAGAGGTAGTTTCAAACTATAGAATCAAATAAGCACCTCTAGACCATTACAATTGATCCATATGGATTTGTTTAGACCAATTGATACATCAAGCCAAGGAGGTAGCAAATACGCCTTTGTAATTGTGGATGATTATAGCAGATATACTTGGACATATTTCTTGGCACACAAAAGTGATTACTTTAGGTATTTTTCTAAGTTTTGTAAAATTGTTCAAAATGAAAAAGGCTTTATCAATTCAGAGTGATCACGGTGGCAAATTTCAAAACTATGATTTCCAAATTTTTTGTGAATCTAATGGATACAACCACAATTCTCTACTCCGAGAAATCCTAAAAAAAATAGAGTAGTAGAAAGAAAAAATAGAAATTTACAAGAAATGGCAAGAACCATGTTGAACGAACATAGCCTACCGAAATAATTTTGGGCTGAAGTCATTAATATGACATGTTATATCATGAATAGGATTCTAGTAAGACCATTACTTTCCAAAACTCCTTATGAATTGTGGAATGACAAAAAACTCAATGTTTTGTACTTTAAAGTTTTCGGTTATAAATGTTTTATCTTGAATGAAAAGATGATTTAGGAAAATTTGATGCAAAATCCGATGAAGGCATTTTTCTTGGATATTCTTCTATTTCAAAAGCCTTTTGTGTTTGTAATAAAAAAACCTTGGTCATAGAAGAGTCTATTCACATTATCTTTAATGAAGTCTCTATATTTAAGAAAAATAAGTTTGATGATGATCTTAATTTTGATGCTTTGAATTTAAATGAACCCTCTACTACAACTAGCAACTTGGATATATCTTCTTCCATAACATCTTTACCCAAGGAATTAAAGTATGTAGATGCTCATCCTTAGGAGCTAATCATAAGAGACACATCAAAAAGGGTTTAAACTCGTTTTTCTCTTAAAAATTTTTGTGCTAACGCCGCTTTTCTTTCTCAAATTGAACCAAAATGCATTGACAAAGCCTTGAAAGATAATTCATAGGTTATCGCAAAGCAAGAAGAGTTGAACAAATTTGAGAGAAACAAGGTGTGGGAGTTAGTTCCGAGACCTAGTGACCATTTAGTTATTAGTACTAAATGGGTCTTTAGAAACAAGCAAGATGAATTTGATATTGTGGTTAGAAATAAGGCTAGATTAGTAGCCAAGGATGATATCAACCAAGAAGAAGGTATCGATTATGAAGAAACCTTCACTCCTTGCCTATGCTAGTTTTAATAACTTTAAGTTATTTCAAATGGATGTTAAAAGTGTTTTTCTTATTGACATTATTTCCGAAGAAGTTTATGTTGAACAACCTCCAAGATTTGAGAATTATAATTTTTCGAATCATGTGGTTAAATTGATTAAAGCTCTCTATGGATTAAAATAAGCCCCAAGGGCTTGGTATGAGAGGCATGACTCCTTTCTTATCCAAAATAATTTCTCTAAAGGCAAAGTCGATACTACATTGTTTATTAAAAATTTTGAATATAATTTTCTTGTTATTCAAATTTATGTTGATGATATTATTTTTAGTTTTACAAATGAATCTTAATGCAAATCATTTGCCAAGAATATGAGTTAAGAGTTTGAAATGAGTTTAATGGGTGAACTAACTTCCTTTTTAGGCTTACAAATCAAACAACTTAGTGATGACATTTTTCTGTTGAATCTCATATTTTGATGATGAAGTCAATTGTAATTTGTTTGATCTAATCTATATATTGAGAAAAGTATGCAGGATTAACAACAATAGCAGTAAGACATAAAGCGGGTGTTGTGCCGGAGTCAAGATTGAGATCTCATTGGAAGTTCAAGGGTTCATCGGAAGTCCGGACGTTCGTCGGAAGTTCAAGAGTTCATCGAAAGTCCGGACGTTCGTCGAAAGTTATGCCAGAATCAACCGAGAAGTCCAAGAGCTTGCCAAAGAAGCTCGTCGGAACTCACCAAGAAGATCGTCATAAAGTCCAGGAGCTTGCCGGTGTTAGGATCGGAGCGGCACTAAGAGGGGGGGGGGGGGGGCGGGGTGAATTAGTGCAGCGGATTAAAACTTTGGTTTCGACAAACCTTTTGATATGATGAAAACAGAACTTGAAAAGTTTAACTTGAACGCATATTCGTAAAGGTATGCAGCAAAGGTAATGAGGAAATAAAGCACGTAAGAAGGTTTGCAGTAATGTAAATAGCAATAGTGAAATGCAAACTAGAGATCACGCCAATTTTAAAGTGGTTCGGTCAAATGACCTACATCCACTTGCGAGGCCCTCTTCGATGAGGCTCCCACCTTCCACTAGCAAATCTCTTGAAGGGGAAGGCCAAATACCCCTCTTACAACTTTTTACAAGCGGTTCACACTCTTACAAATTTTCAGTAAGAAAGAAGGAGGTGAACACTCTAGCAAATTGAAAACAAGACTTGCTAAGACTTTTCTAAGACATTTCTCTCAATCAATTGCTTCTCAAAAGTTATCTTCTCAGTTGAGAATTGAGGGGTATTTATAGGCCTCAAGAGGATTCAAATTTGGGCTCCAAAATTTGAATTCTCTTTGGTTCCCGATGCTGGCGGTGCCTCCGCTTGTCAGTGGCGGTGCCACCGCCTATCAGTGTATGACACTAACAGTGGACTAGCGGTGCCACCGCCCAACCAAGCGGTGCCACCGCTTGGCTCTCGGGTGCTGGGCGGTGCCACCGCCCAATCTAGGCGGTGCCACCACTTGGCTCTCGGGTGCTGGTCGGTGCCACCGCCCAGTCTAGCGATGCCACCGCTAGACCCTTCGGTTCATGGTTGGGCTTTAAATTTAGCCCAGACCAAGTCTAATTTTGGGCCTAGTTGGCCCCTAACTAGGATATATGATTATCTTTTAGTCCTAATCCTAATTAATGTGCTAACTACGAATTAAAGACATTTCCTAAGCTATTACAAAGTCCACAAGTCAAGACTTCTTCCGGCGAACTTTCGGCGGTCTTCCGATAAACTCTCGAAAACCGTTCTGCGGACTCCCGGCAAGCTCCTAGACTTCACGATTTGATCTTGGCGAGGTCCAACGAGCTTCTTCGGCAAGCTCCGATCTTTCTCGGTGAGCTTTGTGAACTTCCAACGAACTTTCTGATGAGCCTCCGAAAAACCCTTCGGCAAGCTCGCTTACTCATTCTCGGCTAGTTCCGGCAGCATTCCTGATGAACCTTCGGACTTCCGTCGAACTCTTGAACTCGCAACAAATCCTTCGTGATTGACTCCGACACTTTGTTTCGCTTTATGTCTTCATCAATATCGTAGTTAATCCTGCAAACACAAGTCAAAACTCTACTCCGATCTAGACAATTATTACAACGCGAATTAACATTCTATTGCCCGGCACGTCATTGGTTGGCGCTTCATCCGATTCTTCAGTGCATCGTCCTCTCTTGCAGCTTGTTGCCCAATCGGTGGTTGACCTTCGTAACCCCGATATCCTTGGCGCAATTCTACTCTTGGCTCGATGCCCGACGTCCGAAGCCTTCTGCCATCCAATATCCTAACGTGATCTCCTCCGACGCAACGTCAATTCTGTTGAATCTCGTATTTTGATGATGAAACTACTTGATATATGTTTATGATTTAATCTGCGTTTTGAGTGACGCAGGATGCTTCGATCAGGATGAGACAATTAAAGCAGGATGATCATGTTGTGCCGAAGGAACATGTCAGAAGATTGGACGTCGGGCCGGTGGATCGGTCGACGTATCGACAGAAGGCTTCGGGCCGTGGACTCGGGCATCGGGCCAAGAAGAGCGGGTATTGTGCCAAGGATATCGGAGTTGCGGAGTCAACTGGCCGATTGGGCAATAGGCTGCAGGAGAGGACGATGCGCCGAAGAATCGGACGAAGCGTCGAGGGACCAATGACATGTCGGACAACTTGGTTAATTGCTTAGGATTAATTGTCTCGATCGAAGTTTTGTTTTGTTGTGCAGGATTAACTACGATGAGATTAAGACAAGCAGCAGGAGTTGCGCCGGAGTCAAGATCATGATCACGTTGGGAGTTCGAGAGTTCGACGGAAGTTCGGACGGTCGTCGGAGGTTCAGAGAGAACAGATCCGAGAAGTCCAGAAGCTTGCCAAGCGAAGCTCGTCGGAACTCGCCAAGTGGATCGTCGCAAAGTCCAGGAGTATGCCGGATGTCCGCAGAAGGATCACCGAAGGTTATCGGTTGATCGACGGAAGTTGGCCGGAAACTCGCCGGAAGAAGCGATTGACGCATCGGTGCAAAGCTGCAGAAGTTGTCTTAGAGATAATCGTAGTTAGCACGATGATTAAGCATGAAAATGGGAGGTGATCCCATTAGCTTAATCTTGGGGCAATTGGGCCCCTGAAAAGATTCAAAGTGGGTCGAATGGAGTGAACCATTCGGACCCTGATTGCACCAGGAGGTGCAACCGCCCCAGCCAGGAGGTGCAACCGCCTGGGCTGTGGGGTT
This sequence comes from Musa acuminata AAA Group, assembly GCF_036884655.1. Lineage (NCBI taxonomy): Eukaryota > Viridiplantae > Streptophyta > Magnoliopsida > Zingiberales > Musaceae > Musa > Musa acuminata. The sequence continues at coordinate 15,010,260 of NC_088353.1, read as the reverse complement.
GGGAGGTGCAACCGCCCCAGCCAGGAGGTGCAACCGCCTGGGCTGAGGGGCTGGGAGGTGCAACCGCCCCAGCCAGGAGGTGCAACCGCCAGGGCTGCACGGCTGGGAGGTGCAACCGCTCCAGCCAAGAGGTTGCACCGCCAGAGCTCAAGTTCCGAGCTCTGCCAGGCGATGCAACCACCAAGCTCAGTCTTCGAGCTTTGGCAGAGTGGTGCATCAGCCTGAGCTCAGTCTCGAGCTTTGCCAGGTGATGAATTCACCAAGCTCGGTCTTCGAGCTATGGCAGAATGGTGCATCAGCTTGAGCTCAGTTTGGAGCTCTGCCAAGTGATGCAACCACCGAGCTCAGATTTCGAGCTCTGCCAGGTGATGCAACCACCAAGCTCAGTCTTCGAGCTCTGCCAGGTGATGCAACCATCGAGCTCAGTCTTCGAGCTCTGGCAGAGAAGAAGCAATCGGCAGAGCTCAGTCTTCGAGCTCTGCCAGGCGGTGCCACCTCTCCAGTCGAGAGGTGCAACCGCCTGATCCCAGAATTCTGGGATTTGATCGATTTGATCGTTTTGAGCTCGAATTTTGAATTGGGTTGGGGCCTATAAATACCCCACCCATTCAGCACTGAATTGAGCAAGAACTGACCCGAAATCTTGATCTTTTCAGTGGTTCTTAGAGCTCAAAACTGCTAGTTTTCCTCCTCCTTCTGTTCTTCAAGTTTGAGTTGAAAAGAGAGGAGAGAAAACATCTGTAAAGGTTGTCTCCTAAGCCTGTCAAAAGGAGAGAAATTGTAAGAGGGAAGTTTGGCCTTCGCCCATTGAAGGAAGGCACCTAGTTGACGTCGGCAACCTCATCGGTGGAGGAAGCCAAAAGTGGAGTAGGTCAAGGCTGACCGAACCACTCTAAATCTCTGGTTTGCGTTTAATTTCGAGCACTTTATCATTACTGCAAACCTCCCTCATCACTACTGCTCTCTGCGCTTTCACGAACAAGTTCTAAGTGCTGTTCTTCCAAATCTGCATTCAGACGTAAACTCGTATTTTCATACATTACAGTTTACGTTTACGTTTGATTCTGCAGAACTGTTTTCCGTGCTTTTACGAACGAGCTTCTTTGCAGTTTACGCTTACATTTTAATCCTATTAATAACTGCAATCTGTCCTCTACGATTTTACGAACGAGTTTCAACATTTAGACGTAAAACTGCATTCAGACGTAAATCGGCTTTCTTCGCTCAATCATCAGATTTCAGTTTACGTTTACGTCTTGATTTCAACTGCATACTGCCTTCTGCGAATATACAAACGAGTTTCAAAGTTTAGACGTAAATCTGCGTCTAGACGTAAAACTGCGTTTAGACGTAAATCTGCGTTTAGACGTAAAACTGCGTTTAGACGTAAAACTGCGTTTAGACGTAAAACTGCGTTTAGACGTAAATCTGCGTTTAGACGTAAAACTGCGTTTAGACGTAAATCTGCGTTTAGACGTAAATCTGCATTTAGACGTAAAACTGCGCTTAGACGCAAAACTGCGCTTAGACGCAATCTGCGCTTAGACGCAAACTGCACTTAGATACAAACTGAGAATTTGCTTTTGCATCATAATAGTTTTTGAACAAACACAGCTTTTGGTTCTTAAATTATTGTAAGATTTCCGCTGCACTAATTCACCCCCCCCCCCTCTTAGTGCTCTCGATCCTAACAATTGGTATCAGAGCGGGGTATTTCTCATTTCGGATTTACACCCGAGAGAAATGACTTTTCAAGAGGGCTGTTCGGTCTTTCGTCCACCGTTCTTTAACGGATTGGACTACACTTATTGGAAAACTCGAATGAGAGTTTTCTTAATTTCTCTAAATCTGGATTTATGGAATATCATTGAAAACGGTTTTCAACTTCCCTCCAAACCAATGAATGAATGGTCGGTTTTGGAGAAGAAGAATTTTTCTTTAAACGCAAAGGCTATGAATGCCTTATTTTGCGCATTGGACAAAAATGAGTTCAATCGGATTTCTACGTGTGAAACGGCTTTCGATATTTGGCGCACTCTTGAAATCACGCACGAGGGAACTAGTAGAGTCAAAGACTCGAAAGTTAATATTCTACTGCTTGATTTCGAGCTTTTTCATATGAAACCAAGCGAAACCGTTGTTGACATGTACACCCGTTTTACGGATGTCGTCAATGGTTTAAAATCACTTGGTAAAAGCTTTTCGGATTTTGAACTCGTTAACAAAGTTTTGCGCTCACTTTCTAAAACTTGGGATTCAAAAGTAACTGCTATTCAAGAATCAAAAAACTTGAACCATTTTCCACTTGAAGAACTAATTGGTTCATTAATCACATATGAAATGACGTGCAATGCACGTGAAGAACTTGAGAACCACCTTCCAAAGAACAGGAAGGATTTGGAACTCTGGACAAATGAATGCCACTTGAGCGATGACTCAAGTGATGAGGACAATGATGAACAAACCAACCTTCCAAAGAACAGGAAGGATTTGGGACATAGAACATTTGAAGACCACTCGAGCCTAAGCTCAAGTGATGGTGAACTTAAACTACAGATGAAACGAAAATTAAAAAGCAAAAAGAATCAAACTACTTGCTTTAAACGCAAGAAGAAGAACAAAAATTGGGATGAATCGAGCTCCTCCGAAGAAGAGAAAGTCAACATAAGCAAGGCGGCAAACTACGCCTTAACAGCCTACAATGATGAGGTAATCGAAATCCCCCTAATTTACTTCGAAATTACATGATGCTTTTCATGATGCATTTTTCTTTTTCTTTAAATTTTCTTGAAAATTATATTTTTAATAATTTAACAATGAAAATGCAAAAATATGATCATGCTTGTAATCTTGAAAATGATAATGAAAATTGCATGTCTTATGTTAATGCAAGATAGAAATCTAATGATTTTACACCTAGTGAGATTAATCTTATTTATGTGCTTGAGAAGCAAGAATGTATATTTTGATGATTTTCATATTGCTTTTCAATGACGATACATGGCTTTTGTCTGGAAGGCTTGATATTTTTCATTGTCTTTGTTTATGAAATATAATGTATGGTTTTGACATAAAAATAAAGATTTGAGCATGCTATTATAAAGTCAATCATAGATTAAAACTAAAGAGGTTTTAGGCATCTATAAGAATCATTCAAAATTATGTTCAATGAAACCTTGCTTAATGTTGCAATGAAAATATTAAAGTTATACTTGATGATTTCAGATTTGACAAATGCTACACTTTAAATATGAATCATTCTTCAATCAGATTAAATGCTTCAATCATTTTCTAACTCTAGAGTTCTCGATTTTGGTGAAATACAAGTGATAAATTCATTTATGATATCTTGTAAATCACTTGAATTATGAATGAGTTTTTCTTTTTTATGATGTGTTAAAAGAATCACTTAAAAAGAAAATGTTTTTCCCATTTTATCGAGATTAATGATTTCATGATATTATGTGAATCTCGAAACTGATTTTGATGAAATAGTAATAACGTTATTCATGTTATGAATCTTAAAAATGATAATATGCTTCATGTGATAATATGGATACATGAAACACTTATGATATTCTGTGTATTCATAAAATATTTATCTCATCATCCAATAACTCTTCTTGATATTCCCTATGAGATGAAATGAAATAATGCATGAAATACAAATGAGAAGTTAATGATCATGCATAATAGGATGTAATGAATTCTAGATACCATCGTTTGAATATCTATGATCATGCTGCCAAAATGATATATCATGAATGCTTGAATATCATGTTTGATATGCTCATGATGATAATTGATTTTTCAGTATCATGCATAAATCTTTTGAAATGTAATGTTAATGAATTTGTGCATTGAAACTATAATGATGCACAAATAAGAATGATTACTTACCTTTGTCATGATTTAGAAATTGATGTAAAGGGTTTTTCCCTTGTTGACAATGACAAAGGGGGAGATAGCTAGCTTGTACAAGTCAAGAAGATGCAAAAACTTGATTTGCTAGCTTACCTATTTTAAGAAGCAAAGATTGCTAACTTGCTTATTTCAAGAAGAAAAATTGTCTTCTTGAACATCACTATCTTGAATATCTCAAGAAGCAAAACTTGCAATTTGCACATTGTAATAGGAAGCAAGAATCATGAGCTTACACAAGAAATTTATCTTGGATTTGCTTTCGAAATTTTTGCTAGCTTATATATTGTGAAACTTGTATATCGTAAAAATTGCTAGCTTGTTGGTCTAAAGAGAAGCAAAAAGTTGCAATCTCAAAAGAAGCAAATGTGCTATCTTGCCTATCTCAAGAGGCAAAAATGCTAACTTGCGCATCTAGCAAAGTGAGCAAAATTTTCAAGAAGCAAGAGTTGCCTTCTTGAACATCTCTAATTTGCTAGCTTGCATGATGTAAAACTTGCTATCTTAAACATTACCAAAAGTGCTATCTTATATGCTATAAAACTTGCATATCTAAAACTTGATAGCATGAATGTTCTAAGCATGATGTAACACTTGCTAAATCTTCTAGCTCCAAGATTGCATGATGATAAAACTTGATACTATGTTTTTCATGCAAAGAGAAGAACCTATATCACAAACACTTGATTGTAGTACTTCTCCTTTTTGTTGATGACAAAGGGGGAGAAGTATGTTGATGAAAGTATGTTGATGACATGACATGTGATGCATAAAGTTTATGCATATGTTCATGTTGACGTGTTGCAAGTATTCATGATGAATATTGCAATGACTTGAATTCAGTTTGAATTCAAGGTTCTATCAATATGGCATATTGATAGGGGGAGTTTGTTTAAACTCCGGGAGTTAAGTTTAACTCCGTCATCAAGTGGTTGTCATCATCAAAAAGGGGGAGATTGTTGAATCTCGTATTTTGATGATGAAACTACTTGATATATGTTTATGATTTAATCTGCGTTTTGAGTGACGCAGGATGCTTCGATCAGGATGAGACAATTAAAGCAGGATGATCATGTTGTGCCGAAGGAACATGTCAGAAGATTGGACGTCGGGCCGGTGGATCGGTCGACGTATCGACAGAAGGCTTCGGGCCGTGGACTCGGGCATCGGGCCAAGAAGAGCGGGTATTGTGCCAAGGATATCGGAGTTGCGGAGTCAACTGGCCGATTGGGCAATAGGCTGCAGGAGAGGACGATGCGCCGAAGAATCGGACGAAGCGTCGAGGGACCAATGACATGTCGGACAACTTGGTTAATTGCTTAGGATTAATTGTCTCGATCGAAGTTTTGTTTTGTTGTGCAGGATTAACTACGATGAGATTAAGACAAGCAGCAGGAGTTGCGCCGGAGTCAAGATCATGATCACGTTGGGAGTTCGAGAGTTCGACGGAAGTTCGGACGGTCGTCGGAGGTTCAGAGAGAACAGATCCGAGAAGTCCAGAAGCTTGCCAAGCGAAGCTCGTCGGAACTCGCCAAGTGGATCGTCGCAAAGTCCAGGAGTATGCCGGATGTCCGCAGAAGGATCACCGAAGGTTATCGGTTGATCGACGGAAGTTGGCCGGAAACTCGCCGGAAGAAGCGATTGACGCATCGGTGCAAAGCTGCAGAAGTTGTCTTAGAGATAATCGTAGTTAGCACGATGATTAAGCATGAAAATGGGAGGTGATCCCATTAGCTTAATCTTGGGGCAATTGGGCCCCTGAAAAGATTCAAAGTGGGTCGAATGGAGTGAACCATTCGGACCCTGATTGCACCAGGAGGTGCAACCGCCCCAGCCAGGAGGTGCAACCGCCTGGGCTGTGGGGTTGGGAGGTGCAACCGCCCCAGCCAGGAGGTGCAACCGCCTGGGCTGAGGGGCTGGGAGGTGCAACCGCCCCAGCCAGGAGGTGCAACCGCCAGGGCTGCACGGCTGGGAGGTGCAACCGCTCCAGCCAAGAGGTTGCACCGCCAGAGCTCAAGTTCCGAGCTCTGCCAGGCGATGCAACCACCAAGCTCAGTCTTCGAGCTTTGGCAGAGTGGTGCATCAGCCTGAGCTCAGTCTCGAGCTTTGCCAGGTGATGAATTCACCAAGCTCGGTCTTCGAGCTATGGCAGAATGGTGCATCAGCTTGAGCTCAGTTTGGAGCTCTGCCAAGTGATGCAACCACCGAGCTCAGATTTCGAGCTCTGCCAGGTGATGCAACCACCAAGCTCAGTCTTCGAGCTCTGCCAGGTGATGCAACCATCGAGCTCAGTCTTCGAGCTCTGGCAGAGAAGAAGCAATCGGCAGAGCTCAGTCTTCGAGCTCTGCCAGGCGGTGCCACCTCTCCAGTCGAGAGGTGCAACCGCCTGATCCCAGAATTCTGGGATTTGATCGATTTGATCGTTTTGAGCTCGAATTTTGAATTGGGTTGGGGCCTATAAATACCCCACCCATTCAGCACTGAATTGAGCAAGAACTGACCCGAAATCTTGATCTTTTCAGTGGTTCTTAGAGCTCAAAACTGCTAGTTTTCCTCCTCCTTCTGTTCTTCAAGTTTGAGTTGAAAAGAGAGGAGAGAAAACATCTGTAAAGGTTGTCTCCTAAGCCTGTCAAAAGGAGAGAAATTGTAAGAGGGAAGTTTGGCCTTCGCCCATTGAAGGAAGGCACCTAGTTGACGTCGGCAACCTCATCGGTGGAGGAAGCCAAAAGTGGAGTAGGTCAAGGCTGACCGAACCACTCTAAATCTCTGGTTTGCGTTTAATTTCGAGCACTTTATCATTACTGCAAACCTCCCTCATCACTACTGCTCTCTGCGCTTTCACGAACAAGTTCTAAGTGCTGTTCTTCCAAATCTGCATTCAGACGTAAACTCGTATTTTCATACATTACAGTTTACGTTTACGTTTGATTCTGCAGAACTGTTTTCCGTGCTTTTACGAACGAGCTTCTTTGCAGTTTACGCTTACATTTTAATCCTATTAATAACTGCAATCTGTCCTCTACGATTTTACGAACGAGTTTCAACATTTAGACGTAAAACTGCATTCAGACGTAAATCGGCTTTCTTCGCTCAATCATCAGATTTCAGTTTACGTTTACGTCTTGATTTCAACTGCATACTGCCTTCTGCGAATATACAAACGAGTTTCAAAGTTTAGACGTAAATCTGCGTCTAGACGTAAAACTGCGTTTAGACGTAAATCTGCGTTTAGACGTAAAACTGCGTTTAGACGTAAAACTGCGTTTAGACGTAAAACTGCGTTTAGACGTAAAACTGCGTTTAGACGTAAATCTGCGTTTAGACGTAAAACTGCGTTTAGACGTAAATCTGCGTTTAGACGTAAATCTGCATTTAGACGTAAAACTGCGCTTAGACGCAAAACTGCGCTTAGACGCAATCTGCGCTTAGACGCAAACTGCACTTAGATACAAACTGAGAATTTGCTTTTGCATCATAATAGTTTTTGAACAAACACAGCTTTTGGTTCTTAAATTATTGTAAGATTTCCGCTGCACTAATTCACCCCCCCCCCCCTCTTAGTGCTCTCGATCCTAACAAATTCCTCATGCGTTAACTGTCTAATCCTGATCGAGTAGACCTGCATTACTCGAAATGCAGTTAAACATCTAAACACAATCAATTAGTTTCATCATCAAAATCCGAGATTCAACAATCTCCCCCTTTTTGATGATGACAACTAATTGATGACTAACGAAGTTAACCTTAACTCCCTGGAGTTTAACCAAACTCCCCCTATCAATATGCCATTGATAGAATACTTAGATTATCCCAAATCTAAGTAACATTCATCACATGTTATGAAAACATTTAAACCATCATGCAAATATAAAATATTCAATTCAATGCATGAAGTCATCAATATACTTCTCCCCCTATGTCATCAACAAAAAGGAGAAGTAGCTCTAGCTATTTTAAAATATATTCAAGTTTTTATAACATGAAGCTAGATTTTCATCACAACATATAAGCACAAAAGCATACCAAGATTCTTAAGTTCAATCATGGCAATTCAACACTTGAATTTTTGTGCAAGATTGCACTTTGCTTTTCTTTGCAAGTAACAATATTTATAATGTTTGATATAGCAAATTTCTTCATTCAAGTGTGCAAGCTAGCAATAACTTTCTCTCCCTTTGTCAATGTCAAAAAGAAGGAGAGGAACCAATGATTTAGACTTTTACATCAACTTTGCATCAATCAATATTTCAATCATCACATGATGCATACAAGACAATAATACAAAGAAATCATTTCATGAAGGATATCAATGTGAAAATTCACCAAGGATCACATGATACAATCGCAAATCATGATATCATTATACGATACATCATGAGATTGATAATTTATCATATCAATGAAAGATATCAATTGTTAAACATGATATGATAATAGTCTCAAAATTTTCAATTTGTGATACATGTGATACATTGCAATAGACTACAAAATTTAATACGATGCTTTTAAGGATATTAACCTATTTTTGATACAAAGCATGGTAAGAGCAATTATATTTCAAGTTTTCTAAGTTTTGTATTTTTTGCTTCTTTCGAGATAGCAATTCTTTGCTTCTCTTTAGATTGCAAGATTTGCAATTTATTGGTAGTGTTTATGATAGCAAGTTCTTTCAATAAAATGATCGAGCTAGCAAATTTTCCTTCCTTTGAAATATGCAGGCTAGTAAACTAACTCCCCCTTTAACATTATCAAAAAGAAGGGAGAAACCAATGGCTAAAATATTTTAATCATTATACAAGCCATATTACAAAATCATGTCATGATATCAAGAAAATTCAAGGACATGATTCATTCAATAAATCTTTTTAATAGAGCAAAAGAATTATACAACCAAGGATCATGATTAAAATATATCAATATCATAGATCAAGTCATGATTCATGATTCATCATAAAGCAAATTAATTTTCAATCATCACATAAGGCATTTAAAGAATTTTTGAAACATAGGAGAATGATTAATTTAGGCATGCAATGTTTCAATCAAATTCAAGTCATTAATACCAATACTTTCATATTGTGAGTATCAATTCATGAATACCAAAAGATATTATTTGTGATTCCAATTTTGCAAGATCAAGATTATGATTTAGATAAAACTCATTCAAATCAAATCGTTAACTTGAAATTCATAATCAAGTCATCAAAATCGATTTCGAGATTCACAAAATATCAAGAAATCATTAATCTAGATCAGATGGGAAAAGTATTTTTTAAGTGATTCTTTTTCATCTAAGCATGCCTTAGTCATTATATGCCAAATCAAGATAAGCATGAAAGTTCAAGACATAAAGGCAAAATCTTATAAAATAACTCATCAAGCAAGATTTTAAACATCTATTTTCAAGCTAGAGTAAGTCAAGGATTCAATTATCTCATGTCATAACTTCCAATAGGCATCTCAAATTATCAACATCACATTAAAAAGATATTTCAAAAAGACATATCGATAAGTGATCCATTTGTATCATTTCATTTTTGGAAGATTCTCCTCTTTGGTAAATAAATCGAAGAGAACAAAATGAATTAAGGGAGATATAATATGATTAAAGCATTGAACATGATTCATATTTAAAATGTGTCTCATGTCATAAGTATGAATCAAGCATTTGTGAAATCCGAAATCATCCTCAAAATCACATTCAATAAATTCATACATGACAAGCATAGATTTATTGAAAAGTCGATAAGAAAGAGGGTCGTATTTCATTTTTATAAATTTCTATTCATGAGATTTGCTTCTTATAAGCATGCCTTTACCTTTAATAAAATAAGTGTTAACATTTAAGACGGAAAGGTAAATTTCGTAAAACAAATCATCAAGCATGATTCCATGATAACATCCTTTTAATATCTTGATATTCATCATCAAGTATGATTTCAAAAAAATATGTTTAAGAGAAATCATTAAGACCAAATACATGATACACTCATTTATTTTCAAAATATTCATCATGTTTATTTTAATGAAATTCACAAGATTTGTAAAATAAATTCATTAATTTCAATAGGATAGAAAATTCATTTCCATTTCATACAATTGATTTCATGTGAGTGTATTCAAGTCTTTTGTGAAAACATGTTTCATTTTAAAATCGAAATAAAAGTTTGGTCATGAAGCCGTCAAGACCAAACACATCATAATATCACATCTATCATCAAAAGACCATCAAGAAATTCATATATAGATGTACATGCACTATGTCATCTTAATATATCATGAGAATGTCATCTTAATTTATCATAAAAATGATTAGACCAAAAACATGTTAATCTAAAATGAGAGTTTCAAATCAACATTTACTTCAAAAACTCATGCATGACATAAAATCATCAATATACACATGCATAGATTAATCCTAAGCATTATCACATATCATATAATTATCATCCCTAATGTTGCATATATCATTCAACATTTCAAAACATAACATGCAAGAAACCTTAGCAATATACTTTTCATGATCAATTTTTTAATTTTTCAAAGATGATAAAAAGAAAAACATGATATAATTTTTGAAAAACAATTTTTTATTTTCTATTCCTGCTATCTAAATTAAACACTCATGAAAAACTTCAAGTAATTTCAAAATAATTCAAGAGAGTTGAGTTACTTACCTTGTAGTCGAAGCCCATCAAAGCCCAATTCGCCTTTGGAAGTTTTTGATTCATCCTTGGTTGTCTTCCTCTTCTTTGGCCTCTTCCTCCGTTCAAGTTCATTGTTTATTTTAGATTTTTGTTTAATAAACTTATTAAGATTTAGTGTTCGAAGTTCAAGTTCATCATTGTCCTCATCACTTGAGTCATCGCTCAAGTGGTATTCATTAGTTCGGAGTTCCAAATCCTTCCTGTTCTTTGGAAGGTGATTTTGTTCATCATGTTCATCATGTGTATTGTGCACCATTTCATATGCCTGTTAGGATCGGAGTGGCACTAAGAGGGGGGGTGAATTAGTGCAGCGGATTAAAACTTCAGTTTTGATAAATCTTTCGTACGATGAAAAGCAATATCAATGGAAACCGATTTTAGAAACTTGATAACTTAGAAACGTATGGAAGCGTAGTAACTAAGTAGAGAAGTTTGCAGTATGTAAATGGCAAGAGTAGGATGCAAACCAGATAACGCAGTAGTTTTTAAAGTGGTTCGGTCAAAATGACCTACATCCACTTGCGAAGCCTTCTTCGAAGAGGCTTCCAACTTCTACTAGCAAATTTCTTGTAGGGGAAGGACTAATACCCCTTTTACAACCTTTACAAGTGGTTCACACTCTTACAATTCTTTTCAACAAGATGGGAGGAGGTGAACACTTAAGCAATATGAAAAACAAGGCTTGCAAAGACTATTCTAAGGCTCTTAACTCAAACTATTGCTTTTCAAAAGGTTGTAATCTCAGCTGAGATTTCAGGAGTATTTATAGGCCTCAAGAGGATTCAAATTTGGGCTCCAAAATTTGAATTCTCTTTGGTTCCCGATGCTAGCGGTGCCACCGCGCAGCCAAGCGGTGCCACCGCCCAGCTCTCAGGTGCTAGGCGGTGCCACCGCCTGGCTCTCGGGTGCTAGGCGGTGCCACCACCTACACTATTTCAGCTCACTGGTTGGGCTCCAAAATTGGCCCAAACCAGTCCGAACTATAGCTCAATTGGCCCCTACTTGGTTTATAGGATTAACACCTAATCTTAACCCTAAGTAATGTACTAACTACGAATTTAAAGACATTTTCTAAGCTATTATAAAGTCCGTAAGTCAAGACTTCTTCCGGCGAGCTTCCGGCGAACTTCCGACGGTTTTCCGATAAACTCTCGGAAACCATTATGCAGACTCCCGGCAAGCTCCTAGACTTCACGATTTGATCTTGACGAGTTCCAACGAGCTTCTTCGGCAAGCTCCGATCTTTCTCGGCGAGCTCCGCGAACTTCCAACGAACCTTCCGGCGAGCTTCCGAAAAACCCTTCGGCAAGCTCCCTTCTCATTCTCGGCTAGTTCCGGCATCATTCCCGATGAACTTTCGGACTTCCGTCGAACTCTCGAACTCGCAATAAATACTTCGTGCTTGACTCCGACACTTTGTTTTGCTTTATGTCTTCGTCGCTATCGTAGTTAATCCTGCACACACATGCTAAAACTCTACTCCGATCTAGACAATTATTACAATGCGAATTGACATTCTGTTGCCCGGCACACCATTGGTTGGCGCTTCGTCCGATTCTTCGGTGCATCGTCCTCTCTTGTGGCTTGTTGCCCAATTGACGGTTGACCTTCGCAACCCCGATATCATTGGCGCAATTTCGCTCTCCTTGGCCCGATGCCCGACGTCCGAAGCCTTCTACCGTCCAATATCTTGATGTGATCTCCTCCGGCGCAACGTCAATTCCTCCTGCGTTAACTATCTAATCCTGATCGAGTAGACCTACATCACTCAAAATGCAGTTTAAATTATAAACACATATCAAGTGGTTTCATCATCAAAATACGAGATTCAACAATCTCCCCCTTTTTTTTTATGACAACCACTTGATGATGGAGTTAACCTTAACTCCCGGAGTTTAAACAAACTCCCCCTATCAATATGCCATATTGATAGAACCTTGAATTCAAATTGAATTCAAGTCATTGTAATATTCATCATGAATACTTGCAACACATCATCATGAACATATGCATAAACTTATGCATCACATGTCATGTCATCAACATACTTCTCCCCCTTTGTCATCAACAAAAAGGAGAAGTACCACAATCAAGTGTTTGTTATATGGGTTCAACTCATTGCATGAAAAACATAATATTAAATTTTTATCATCATGCAATCTAGCAATTTTATAACATTTTAGAACTTGCAAGCTTGAAATTTAGAGATGTTCAAGAAAGCAACTCTTGCTTCTTGAAATATGCAAGTTTTATAAGCTAGCAAATTCAAATATATGCAAGTTGGCATATTTGCTTTTCTTGAGATAGGCACGATAGCACATTTTTGCATTTTCTTGATGTTTCAAGGTAGCAATTCTCGGTGATGTTCAAGATAGCAATTTCTTCTCTTTTGAGAAGTGCAATTTTTGCTTTCTTCTTGAATTGTGCAAGCTAGCTATCTCCGCCTTAGTCATTGTCAAATGGAAGGGAAGACCCTTTATGTCAATTTCTAAATCATGATAAAGGTGAGTAATCATTCTTATTTAAAAATTTCATAACTGAGATAAACCTTGAATTCAAATTAACGCAATATTAATCATGATTCACATCATATATAATACATCACATAAAAAGCATAAGTATTGCATGCATCATTTTAGCAACAAATCGTAGCATTTCATCACATAACAAGATATCAGCAAGTAAAATTACAATGCAAGTTCTTGATATCTTAACATGGCATATGACAATCATAGCATTTCGATTATCAATTTACCATATATTTCGATGCAAGCTTCTTTTGATATCTTAACATAATTCAAATTCAAATATGACACTTATAGCATTAATTCATATATTAATTCTCCCCCTTTGTCATTACCGAAAAGAAGGGAGAAATCAATGGCCAAAAGATTTTAATCATTATACAAGCCAACTTACAAAATCATGTCATGATATCAAAAAAATTCAAGAAAGACATGATTCATTCAATAAATCCTTTTAATAGAGTAAAATAATTATACAACCAATATATCAATATCATAGATCAAGTCATGATTTGTGATTCATCATAAAGCAAATTAATTTTTAGTCATCTCATAAGGCTTTTAAAGAATTTTTGAAACATAGGAGAATGATTAATTTAAGCATGCAATGTTTCAATCAAATTCAAGTCATGAATACCAATACTTTCATATTGTGAGTATCAATTCATGAATACCAAAAGATATTATTTGTGATTCCAATTTTGTAAGATCAAGATTATGATTTAAATAAAACTTATTCAAATCAAATTGGTAACTTGAAACTCATAATCAAGTCATCAAAATCAATTTCGAGATTCACAAAACATCATGAAATCATTAATCTCGATCAGATGGGAAAAGCATTTTTTAAGTGATTCATTTTCATCTAAGCATGCCTTAGTCTTTATATGCCAAATCAATATAAGCATGAAAGTTCAAGGCGTAAAGGCAAAATCTTATAAGACAACTCATTTATAAAATATTCATCATGTTTATTTTCATGAGAATCAAAATAAATTCATTAATCTCAATAGGATAGAAAATTATTTCCATTTCATACAATTGATTTCATGTGAGGGTATTCAAGTCTTTTTGTGAAAACAAGCATCATCATTTAAAAGTGAAACATAAGTTTTGTCATGAAGCCGTTAAGACCAAACACATCATGATATCACGTCTATCATCAAAAGACTATCAAGAAATTCATACATAGATGTACATGCACTATGTCATCTTAATATGTCATGAGAATGTCATCTTAATTCATCATAAAAATGATTAGACCAAAAGCATATTAATCTAAAATGAGAGGTTCAAATCAACATTTACTTCAAAAACTCATGCATGACATATACATATGTATGGATTAATCCTAAGCATTATCACATATCATATTATCATCCGTAATATTGCATCATTCAACATTTCAAAACATAACATGCATGAAACCTTTGCAATATACTTTTCATGATCAAATTTTTTAATTTTTCAAAGATGCTACAAAGAAAAACATGATATGATTTTTGAAAAACAATTTTTTTTATTTCCTATTCCTACTATCTAAATTAAGCACTCATGAAGGGCTTTAAGTAATTTCAAAATAATTCAAGAGAGTTGAGTTACTTACGTTGTAGTCGAAGCCCGTCAAAACCCAATTTGTCGTTTCACCTTTGGAAGTTCTTGATTCATCCTTGGTTGCCTTCCTCTTCTTTGGCCTCTTCCTCCGTTTAAGTTCATTGTTTATTTTAGATTTTTGTTTAATAAACTTATTAAGATTTAGTGTTCGAAATTCAAGTTCATCATTGTCCTCATCACTTGAGTCATCGCTCAAGTGGTATTCATTTGTTCAGAGTTCCAAATCCTTCTTGTTCTTTGGAATGTGATTTTGTTCATCATGTTCATCATGTGTATTGTGCATCATTTCATATGTTATCAACGAACCAACTAATTCTTCAAGTGAAAAAATATTTAAATCTTTTGTTTCTTGTATTGCGGTTATTTTAGGATCCCACCTTTTTGGAAGGGATCTTAAGATCTTTCTTACAATATCAAAATTCGAAAAAGATTTACCAAGAACTCTTAGATTATTGACGACATCCGTGAAACGGGTGTACATGTCGCCTATAGTCTCGCTTGGTTGCATTAAAAAAAGCTCAAAATCTTGCAATAAAATGTTAACTTTCAAGTCTTTGACTCTACTAGTTCCCTCGTGCGTGATTTCAAGTGTTCGCCAAATATCAAAAGCCATTTCGCACGTAAAAATCCGATTGAACTCATTTTTGTCTAAAGCACAAAATAAGGCATTCATAGCCTTTGTGTTTAAAGAAAAATACGTCTTCTCGAAATCCAACCATTCGTTCATCGGTTTAGAGGGAAGTTGAAAACCGTTTTCAACAATATTCCATAAATCGTAATTCATAGAAATCAAGAAAACTCTCATTCGAGTTTTCCAATAAGTAGTCCAATCCGTTAAACAACGGTGGACGAAAAATCGATAAGCCCTCTTGATAGCCATGAAGAGCCATTTCTCTCAGGTGTAAATCCGAAATGAGAAATACCAGGCTCTGATACCAATTGTTAGGATCGGAGTGGCACTAAGAGCGGGGGGGTGAATTAGTGCAGCGGATTAAAACTTTGGTTTCGACAAATCTTTTGATACGATGAAAACCGAACTTGAAAAGTTTAACTTGAACGCTTGTTCATAAAGGTATGCAGCAAAGGTAATGAGGAAATAAAGCACGTGAGAAGGTTTGCAGTAATGTTAATAGCAATAATGAAATGCAAACCAAAGATCACGCCGATTTTAAAGTGGTTCGGTCAAATGACCTACATCCACTTGCAAGGCCCTCTTTGTTGAGGCTCCCACCTTCCACTAGCAAATCTCTTGAAGGGGAAGGCCAAATACCCCTCTTACAACTTTTTACAAGCGGTTCACATTCTTACAAATTTTTAGCAAGAAAGAAGGAGGTGAACACTCTAGCAAATTGAAAACAAGACTTGCTAAGACTTTTCTAAGACCTTTCTCTCAATCAATTGCATCTCAAAAGTTATCTTCTCAGCTGAGAATTGAGGGGTATTTATAGGCCTCAAGAGGATTCAAATTTGGGCTCCAAAATTTCAATTCTCTTTGGTTCCCGATGCTGGCAGTGCCACCGCTTGTCAGTGGTGCTGGGCGGTGCCACCGCTAGACCCTTTGGTTCATGGTTGGGCTTTAAATTTAGCCCAAACCAAGTCTAATTTTGGGCCCAGTTGGCCCCTAACCAAGATATAGGATTATCTTTTAATCCGAATCCTAATTAATGTGCTAACCACGAATTTAAAGACATTTTCTAAGCTATTACAAAGTCTGCAAGTCGAGACTTCTTTCGGTAAGCTTCCGACAAACTTTCGGCTGTCTTCCGATAAACTCTCGGAAACCGTTCTGCGGACTCCCGGCAAGCTCCTAGACTTCACGATTTGATATTGGCGAGTTCCAATGAGCTTCTTCGGCAAGCTCCGATCTTTCTCGGTGAGCTCTTTGAACTTCCAATGAACTTTCCGACGAGCTTCCAAAAAACCCTTCGGCAAGCTCCATTACTCATTCTCGGCTAGTTCCGGCAGCATTCCCGATGAACCTTCAGACTTCCGTCGAACTCTCGAACTCGCAAAAAATCCTTCGCGCTTGACTTCGACACTTTGTTTTGCTTTGTGTCTTCATCGTTATCGTAGTTAATCATGCACACACAAGTCAAAACTCTACTCCGATCTAGACAATTATTACAACACGAATTGACATTTTGTTGTCCGGCACGTCATTGGTTGGCGCTTCGTCTGATTCTTTAGCGCATCATCCTCTCTTGCGGCTTGTTGCCCAATCGGCAGCTAACCTCCGCAACCCCGATATCCTTGGCACAATTCCGCTCTTGGCCCGATGCCCGACGTCCAAAGCCTTCTGCCATCCAATATCCTAACCTGATCTCCTCCGACGCAACGTCAATTCCTCCTGCGTTAACTGTCTAATCCTGATCGAGTAGACCTGCATCACTCAAACTATAGTTAAACATCTAAACACAATCAATTAGTTTCATCATCAAAATCTGAGATTCAACAACTAGGAGTCTGTCGGAACATTACCTAGAGTTCATCGGAAGATCGCCGGAAGAGCAATTAACATACCGGAATAAGAGTGCTTTAGATTAGGTCTTAGGAATTGTAGTTAGATAGTAGATTAAGTTAGAATTGGGAGGTAATCTCACTAACTTAATTAGGGGCTAATTGGACCCTTAACAAGGCCGAATTGGTTCGGATTTATAAGACCATTTAGCACCTAAATGCCTAGCCAGTAGTGGCACCACTTGGGAGACTCAGTCTCCCAGGTGGTCTAAGTGGTGGTACCGCCCAGACTGGGCTGTGGTACCGTCGGTAGTAATCGTTGCCAGCGGTGTTACCGCCCTTGTTAGGCTGTGGTACCTATTAGGATCGGAGCGGCACTAAGAGGGGGGGGGGGGTGAATTAGTGCAGTGGTTCACTCTCTTACAACCTTTTACAAGCGGAAGGGCAAATACCCCTCTTACAACCTTTTACAAGCGGTTCACTATCTTACAGATTTTCGAGAAGAAAGAAGGAGGTGAACACTAGCAAATTGTAAACAAGACTAGCAAAGACTTTTCTAAGACATTTCTCTCAAACAATTGCTGCTCAAAAAGTTGTATTCTCAGCTGAGACTTGAGGGGTATTTATAGGCCTCAAGAGGATTCAAATTTGGACTCCAAAAATTTGAATTCTCTTATGTTCCCAATGCTGGCGGTGCCACCGCCCAGCGCTCGGGTGCTGGGCGGTGCAACCGCCCAGCCCAGGAGGTGTCACCGCCCAGCTCTCGGGTGCTGGGCGGTGCTACCGCCCAGCTAGGCGATGCCACCGCCTGGCTCTCCGATTTCACTGGTTTGGCTTAATTTTTGCCCAAACCAAATCTGACTTTGGGCCCAGTTGGCCCCTAACCAGGATATAGGATTATCTCTTAATCCTAATCATAATTACAAGTGAACTACATAACAAAAACACATCCTAAGCAAGCTTTCAACCACGAACGTCGAGTCTTGTTTCGGCGAGCTTTCCGACGAACTTCTTCCGACGGACTCCCAGCAAGCTCCCGAACTTTTGATGACTTTAACGAGTAGCCGAGCCTTCTCGATGATCTCCGTGAACCTCCGACGATCTCTTCGGCGAACTTCTAAAAATTCCGATAGGTTCTCGATTTCTTTTCGATTTGTTCCGGCAACATCTCCGACGATTCTTCGGACTCTTAAACGTCCATCAAACTTGACTCCGGTATACTTGTTTTGTCTTTTCTGGTTATTGTAGTTAATCCTGCACACTTAGCTCAATAATATGGATTAGATCAATTAACCCATCAATTGATTTTATTATCAAAATCCGAGATTCAACAGTTTCAACATCTTCATTAGAATATATACCTTCAAAATCGGAGTCCACATTCTTAGCTTTCGGCTCCTCTTCATTAGAATATATACCTTCCTCCAAGGATCATGTTCAAAGATTCAACAGTCACATGATCGGAGGACACCTTGAAGAAATTCGTGGTTGGTAGCAAATCTTTGAACATGATCCTTACAAATAAGGGTCACGTTCCTAAAAGAAGTGGAATCGGATTTGTGAGAAGTCCACACCAAAATCCAACCACTTTCATTAATGGCCCCATCTTACATGTTCGGCACCAAAGCAATTGCAACTTTTGTTGCAAATATGGACATAAAACTTATAAATGTCCATTTAAGAAAATTAGTCCGAATAAACTAATTTGGGTTCCTAAAGGAACCATGATCAATTCTATGCAATATGATGAACAAGTTTTTAAGGCACCCAAAAGAAAATGGGTACCTAAAAATAATCCCTTCTTGTAGAAACATACACCATCACAAGTTAGGAGCAAGAGATGGTATCTAGATAGTGGATGCTCAAGACATATGATTGGAGATCCATCTCATTTTTCTATGCTCACTAGCAAAGAAGAAGGGTACGTCACCTTCGGAGACAACAACCAAGGCAAAGTCATTGGCAAGGGAACCATAGGTAACAAATTAAAATTTTCTATTGATGATGTCTTACTAGTTGATGGATTGAAACATAATATCTTGAGTGTTAGTCAATTATGCGATAAAGGTTATATCGTTAGATTTGAATCAAATGTGTGCATTATTGAAAAACCAAACCATAACATAACTATGATTGCATTAAAACAAAATAATGTCTACACCATCAACCTTGATGAACTAAGTAATGAAATGTGCTTCTCCGCTTTAAACGATGATGCTTGGCTTTGGCATAGGAGACTAGGCCATGCAAGCATGAAACTAATATCTAAGTGATTTCGGTAGGAAAGCCGATTCATAAATCACTTTAACTTTTGATTAAGCGAGATGCAACAAAGATATAAGTGCAGTTTGCAGTTATGGTTCAAATCAGATAGTAGGCGCAAACTGAAATATGATATTCGTACGAAAAAACTGATTTACGTCTAAATGCTGATTCGTAAATCACTTGATTAAGCAAGATGCAGTTAAAGCAAGGATATAAAGGTAGTTTGCAGTTATGATAGAAATCAAAACGTAAACGCAAACTGAAATAGGATGATCATACGATAAAACTGATTTACGTCTAAACGCCGATTCGGAAAGTGCAAAGCTTGAAACCCGATCGTATATGCGCAGAAAGCAGTAAGCTTTTGAGGAGATTTGCAGTAAGGATAAGATGCTCAAAGTAAATGCAAATTGAGATTTAGAGTGGTTCGGTCAATCTTGACCTACTCCACTTTGTTGAATCTCGGATTTTAATGATGAAGTCAATTGTCATTTGTTATCTAATCTATATGTTGAGATAAGTGTGCAGGATTAACTATGATAAAAGTAAGACATGCAGTAAGAGTTGCGCCGGAGTCACGACAATGATCACGTTGGGAGTTCGAGAGTTTGACGGAAGTTCGGACAGTCATCGGAAGTTCTACGGGAACAAATCTGAGAAGTCCATAAGCTTGCCAAAGAAGCTCATCGGAACTCGCCAAGTGAATCATTGCAAGTCCAGGAGTTTGCTGGAAGTCCGCAGGAGCATCCCCGAGGGTTCATCGGATGATCGACGAAAGTTCGCCGGAAGCTCGCCGGAAGAAGCGATTGACGCATCGGAGCAACTTGCAGTAAATGTCTTAGGAAAAATCGTAGTTAGCACATTGATTAAGTTGGAAATGGGAGGTGATCCCATTAACTTAATCTTGGGGCAATTGGGCCCCTGAAAAACCCAAATTGGGCCGAATGGATCAACCCATTCGGACCCTGATTTCTGCCAGGCGATTGAACCGCCCAAGGCAGGAGGTTGCACCGCTTGGGCTCAGTCTTTGAGCGAGACTGGGAGGTGCAACTGCCCCAGCCAGGTGGTGGCACCGCTTGGGGCTCAGTCTCCGAGCAAGACTCGGCGGTGCAAACTCCCCTGACAGGAGTTAGCAACGCCTGAGCTCAGTCTTCGAGCTCTGCCAAGCTGTCACGAACGGTCGTCGCGCACCCGCAAAAACTCCGTTCAACGAACCGTTCCTCGCTCACACCCGCATGTACAGCTGCTTGACAGCATGTTTTCTCATGGTTTTGGGTCATTTTGCTTGTAAATATGTAAGGTCGAACAAGCTGCAGCGTTGCAAAGCGATCGCTCACCGAACCGAGCAAAACAGCCACAAAACAGCCCAAAACGGCTCCGTTTTCGCGTGTCGCGGGACGTGAGCGGAGTGCTGCCTCCGCTCACCAAAATGTCAGCCATCTTAGCACCCAGGAACCCCCCGGGTGGCACATGGCTAGATGGGGCTTCGGTTATATA
This sequence comes from Musa acuminata AAA Group, assembly GCF_036884655.1. Classification (NCBI taxonomy): domain Eukaryota; kingdom Viridiplantae; phylum Streptophyta; class Magnoliopsida; order Zingiberales; family Musaceae; genus Musa; species Musa acuminata. The sequence goes on along the minus strand of NC_088353.1, from coordinate 14,989,274 downwards.
CTGGGCGTTGAACACTCTTTCACAAGTTCGCACGTGACCTTTACGGGAACTTGGTTTTACGCCCGGGACCAGGTGAGCGGCTGTTTGTGGGCTTGCAGCTGTTCGTTCATCCTTCAAAGCCTTGCTTTTCTCCCTCTCCCTCTTTTCTCTTGTGCACACAAGGTGTTCGACGATTTGCTTGTAAAGCTTCCCTTTTCGCGAGACTTCGGGACTTGTCCATTGCTCGTTCTTTTGATCTAACTTTCTTTCTCTTTTACAGGTCCTTTGGGACCTGCGAGAGGTTACAAAGTGGCTGATCCTTGCGGAGCAAGATCGCAAGGGCGAAGCGCGACTTAGGCAATGCAAGCTAAGTTCGCGTCTTTGCCACACGGGTGACTCGCGACTTAGGCAACGCAAGCTAAGTTTGAGTCTTTGGCCGCAAGGGTGCCTCACGCCTTAGGCAATTCCAGCTAAGGTCGTGACATTGTGGTATCAGAGCGGGCAAGCTCTTCGATCGAACAGTGAACGAACTTCGCAACTTCGCCATGGCAAAGCATCGTGGCGAATCAAGCAAGACGGGGCAAGCCGGACCCTTGCCCCAAGCAGCCGTAGGTGGGCTGCATGTGCACACTCTCTCTTATGCTGTTGGAGCCGCTCAAGAGGAGCGCGGCAGCGAACAGGATGAGCGAGAAATTGGAAACTCTCCACGTGCGGAGGAAGCGCAATCTAGTGCGCTAACTGGGAAAAAGAGTCATAAGGAGAGACTCACGACGGCGGAAACCCACCTGGATGTTTTGGAAGCGAGCATGGAGGAACTCTACCATGGCCAACAAAGACTTGTTGGGGTAGAGAGCTCGCAAGAGGAAGCAGAGTCCAGGATCGACAAGGTCGAGGCCCTAGTCGACCGACTATCCGATGACACCAAGGACTCCGTGCAGCACTTACATGATGTTGTGGCGGAACTCACTGCAAAGGTGGCCATGATCACAAGAACGCTAAATGCGGGAGGGGGCAACACCCGCGCTGCACCGCCACAAAATTTGAGGGCACCTGAGCCCCATGGATATGGAGGGGCCAGAGATGCCAAGGAGCTCGAGAACTTTCTGTTCGACATGGAGCAATACTTCCGAGCTACGAGGCCCGATTCTGAAGATACCAAAGTTTCCATAGCAACAATGTATCTGAACGGAGATGCGAAACTTTGGTGGCGCACTCGTTGGGAAGAGATCCAACAAGGTCGGTGTCGAGTCGACACATGGGAAGACTTGAAGCGGGAGTTGAGAACTCAGTTCCTACCGGAGAACACAGAGTTCGTCGCAAGAAGGAAGTTGAGACAACTCCGCCAAAGTACCACCATCCGAGACTATGTGAAGAAGTTTTCTGCACTAATGCTGGACATACAGGACATGTCCGAGAAGGACAAGATGTTAAGCTTCCTTGATGGTTTGAAACCATGGGCTCAATAGGAGTTGAATCGAAGGAATGTTACCGATGTAGTCGGGGCAATTGTAGCTGCAGAAAGGCTCACCGACTTTGTTTCCTCTGAAGACCCAGCGAGAAGGAAACAATCTTCAGGCAATCGCCCTCCAAAACATTCTCGAGGGAAGGAGCTCGGGGGCGAATAGAAGAAGAAGAGCTCCCACAAAGGGCCGAACCCGAAAGGCAAGGCCTCGAAACATGGAGGATGCTTCTTGTGCGGAGGACCGCACATGGTAAGGGAGTGCCCACAAAAACAGGCACTCAATGCATTGACGGGTTCCATCCACCCTCCCCGATCGGACAAGGGCAAAGCTGTCGCCCTTAGCTCAAGCAGTTCTGAATCCAGCAGCGACGATGAGGAGTCGCAAGGACCCCGAATGGGAGCAATGCGTTTGCTAAACGCTATGCGGGGTCAAGTGGGGGACAACATGAAGACGAAGGCATAAAAAGCAGGAAGTAGCGAACTAATGTATGTGGACATCAAGCTAAATGGCCAAACGACCCGTGCAATGGTGGATACGGGCGCTACCCACAACTTCATAGCCGATCGCGAAGCACAGCGACTTGGGTTGACCTTGGAGAAGAGCCCAAGCCGAATGAAAGTAGTGAACTCGGAGGCCAGGCGAATCTCTGGGTTGGCGAAGGGTGTTCCTCTCAAAATCGGGACTTGGAGCGGAAACACCAACATGATGGCCGTGCCACTGGACGACTTCCAAGTGATTCTTGGAATGGAGTTTATGCACGCGGCTAAGTTGGTGCCGATGCCGTTCTTGAACTCCCTATGTATGATGGGAGGCGATGACCCCTACGTAGTTCCCATCTCTCGGAGAGGAACCAAGGAGCCCCAACATATTTCGGCATTACAATTGAAGAAAGGGGTGCAAAAGGGTGAACTGACATTCGTGGCTGCTATGAAGCTAGAGCCACTCAACGAAGAGGCCATTCAAGAACCTGCTGTGGTGGCGAACGTCCTGAAGGAGTTCAAAGACGTTATGCCACTCAAGTTACCGAAGACTCTTCCACCATGCAGAGGCGTGGATCACAGTATCGAGCTGGAGCCAGGAGTGAAGCCTCCAGCGAGACCACCCTACCGCATGCCCCCGCCAGAGTTAGCAGTTAGGTGAACTGCTAAGCGGTGGTCTCATCCGCAGCTCAAAAGCACCTTTCGGAGCTCCAGTTCTCTTCCAGAAGAAACAAGATGGGAGCCTCCGATTATGCGTCGACTACCGCGCCCTCAACAAAGTAACAGTGAAGAACAAGTATCCCATCTCGCTCATTGCGGACTTGTTCGATCAATTGGGCAAGGCGAAGTATTTCTCAAAACTCGACCTTCGGTCGGGATATTGGCAGGTGCGCATTGCTGAAGGCGATGAAGCAAAGACTACTTGTGTGACCAGATATGGAGCTTTTGAGTTCTTGGTGATGCCTTTTGGCTTAACCAACGCTCCGGCCACAATCTGTACTCTCATGAACCAGCTATTCAAGGAGTATTTGGATAAGTTCGTGGTCGTCTACTTGGACGATATTGTCGTCTACAGCCAAACGCTCGAGGAGCACGTCAAGCACCTTCGGACGATTTTCAAGGTTCTCAGGGAGAACACGTTGTTCGTAAAAAGAGAGAAATGCTACTTTGCTCAAACTGAGATCCTATTCTTGGGGCATCGAATCGGTGATGGCTCCATTCGGATGGACAAGTCGAAGGTGCAAGCAGTTGCGGAATGGCGAACTCCAAAGAAGGTGCCAGAGTTGAGATCCTTCCTTGGTTTCGTCAACTACTATCGACGCTTCATTGCCGGGTATTCGAAGCGGGCAACCCCACTGACGAAGTTGCTGAAGAAGGAGCAGCCTTGGAAGTGGTCGGACAAATGTGAGATAGCATTCCAAGACCTGAAAGCTGCTATCCTAGAAGAACCAGTGCTCAAATTGCCAAACTATGGAGAGCCCTTTGAAGTCCACACAGATGCTTCGGAATTCGCTATTGGAGGAGAACTCATGCAGGAAGGTCATACGGTGGCCTACGAGAGCCGCAAACTCAACGAGACCGAGAGGCGGTATCCAGTGCATGAGAAGGAGATGATAGCAGTGATTCACTGTCTACGAGTTTGGCGACACTACCTTCTCGGGTCGCGATTTGTGTTGAGGACAGACAACATCGCCCTGAGTTATTTCCAAACTCAGAAGAAGCTCTCCCCAAAGCAAGCACGGTGGCAGGACTTCCTGGCTGAATTTGATATGGCAATGGAATACAAGCCCGGGAAGGCAAATGTCATGGCCGATGCGCTGAGTCGGAAAGTGGAATGCATGAATGCTGCACAACTGGAGGGCAGAGGCCAAGCAAGTCAGTTACACTCCAACTTCCTTTCCCGAATCAGAGATGGACTGTATAGTGATCCCCAGGCAGTTATCCTGATGCAGCTCATCAAAGAAGGCAAGGCACGATGATTTTGGGTCCAGGAGGGACTTGTTTACATAAAAGGGAATAGGGTTTATGTTCCCCGAGTGGACAATTAAAGGCGTGAACTCTTAAAAGAGTGTCACGATTCCCTTTGGGCTGGACACCCCGGCATTCACAGAACGTTGGCTCTCGTGGAGAGGGCCTTCTACTGGCCAAAGATGGGGATTGATGTGGAGGAGTATGTTCGAACATGCCTTACTTGCCAACAAGACAAGGTGGAGCAGCGGAAGCCGGTGGGACTTTTGGAGCCGTTGCCCGTACCAGAAAGGCCATGGGAGAGCATTTCCTTAGACTTCATATCAAGCTTGCCACCTGTAGGGGGACTTGGATCGATACTCGTGGTGGTCGATCGGTTTTCAAAGTATGCAACTTTCATTGCTGCTCCCCTACACTGTTCAGCTGAAGAGGCGGCCAGACTGATGATGAAGGGTGTAGTGAAGTATTGGGGAGTCCCACACAATATCATTAGTGATCGTGATGCTCGGTTCCTGGGACGATTCTGGACCGAGCTATTCAAATTGTTGGGGTCAAAGTTATACTTCTCTACAAGCCTCCACCCCCAGACGGATGGCCAGACTAAAAGAATAAATTCGCTCTTGGAGTAGTATCTCCGGCACTACGTGAGTGCCAATCAACGAGATTGGGTGAAGCTATTGGACATCGCCCAATTCTCCTACAACTTGCAGCGGAGCTCTGCATCCAACAAGAGCCCCTTCGAAATTATCACAGGACAACAACCGTCGACTCCGCACACTATGGCAATTGGGTATACTGGGAGTAGTCCATCAGCCTATCATTTCACAAAGGAGTGGCATCGAAATGCCGATATTGTGCGAGCTTACTTGGAGAAGGCGGCAAAACGGATGAAGAAGTGGGCAGACTTGGGAAGGCGACCACAAGAGTTCAAAGTTGGCGATTTGGTGTTGGTAAAGCTCCAACCAGCATCACTCCAATTCTTCAGGAACAGAGTTCACAAAGGATTGGTGCGTAAGTATGAAGGGCCCTTCCCAATTATCAGCAGAGTAGGCAATGTTTCTTACAAGTTGCAGCTGCCGGCGTGGTTCAAAATTCACAACGTTCTTCATGCCAACAACCTGAAGGCCTACCATTTGGATCTGCAAGATGCTTCTTGAAGTGTTCCAACTCGGCTTCCTCCCATCACAGCCTCCTACGAGAAGCGAGTGGAAACCATTCTGGCGGATCGTAAGATAAAGCTACCCAGCGGACCGGAACAGACAGAGTACTTGGTGAAGTGGCGAAAGCTTCCCTGAACTGAAGCCAGTTAGGAGCCTGAAGACGCCCTACGACATGAAGAAGAAGTCATCAACAACTAGCAACAAGCGTCGACGAGGGCGTCGACAGTTTAAGTGGGGGAGAATGTCACGAACGATCGTCGCGCACCCGCAACAACTCCGTTCAACGAACAGTTCGTCGCTCACACCCGCATGTACAGCTGCTTGACAGCATGTTTTCTGATGGTTTTGGGTCATTTTGCTTGTAAATATGTAAGTTCGAACAAGCTGCAGCGTTGCAAAGCGATCGCTCACCGAACCGAGCAAAACAGCCCCAAAACAGCCCAAAACGGCTCCGTTTTCACGTGCCGCGGGAGGTGAGCGGAGTGCTGCCTCCGCTCACCAAAATGTCAGCCATCTCAGCACCCAGGAACCCCCCGGGTGGCACATGGCTGGATAGGGCTTCGGTTATATACCGGGCGTTGAACACTCTTTCGCAAGTTCGCATGTGACCTTTACGGGAACTTGGTTTTGCGCCCGGGACCAAGTGAGCAGTTGTTTGTGGGCTTGCAACTGTTCGTTCATCCTTGAAAGCCTTGTTTTTCTCCCTCTCCCTCTTTTCTCTTGTGCACACAAGGTGTTCGACGATTTGCTTGTAAAGCTTCCCTTTTCGCGAGACTTCGGGACTTGTCCGTTGCTCGTTCTTTCGATCTAACTTTCTTTCTCTTTTACAGGTCCTTCGGGACCTGCGAGAGGTTACAAAGTGGCTGATCCTTGTGGAGCAACATCGCAAGGGCGAAGCACGACTTAGGAAACGCAAGCTAAGTTCGCGTCTTTGCCACACGGGTGACTCGCGACTTAGGCAACGCAAGCTAAGTTCGAGTCTTTGGCCGCAAGGGTGCCTCATGCCTTAGGCAATTCCAGCTAAGGTCGTGACAAAGCGGTGCAACCGCCTCAGTTAGGAGGTGCAACCGCCCCTGACAGGAGGTAGCAACGCCCAGAGGCTCAGTCTTCGAGCTCTGCCAGGCGGTGCAACCGCTCCAATCAGGAGGTGCAACCGCCTAATCCCGGAATTCTGGGAATTAACAGTTTTGAGCTCCAAATTTGAACTGGGTTGGGGCCTATTAATACCCCACCCATTCAGCACTGATAGGCAACAAATTTTACACCGAAATCTCAATCTTTTTTGTGATTCTTAGAGCTCAAAATTGTTGTAAAGGCCAAAAGTTCTTCTCCCTCTATTCTTCCAAGTTCTGAGTTGTAAAGAGCGGAGAGAAAATTTCTGTAAGGGTTATCTCCTAAGCTCGTCAAAAGGAGTGAAACTGTAAAAGGGTGGTTGGCCTTCGCCTATTGAAGGAAGGCATCTAGTTGACGTCGGTGACCTCGTCGGTGGAGGAAGCCAAAAGTGGAGTAGGTCAAGATTGACCGAACCACTCTAAATCTCGGTTTGCATTTACTTTGAGCATATTATCTTTACTGCAAACCTCCTATGAAGCTTACTGCTTTCTGCGCATAAACGATTGGGTTTCAAGCCTTTCACTTTCTGAATCAGCGTTTAGACATAAATCTGTTTTTTCGTACGATCATCATATTTCAGATTACGTTTACGTTTTGAGCTCTACCATAACTGCAAACTACCTTTATACTCTTGCTTAAACTGCATCTTGCCTAATCAAGTGATTTACGAATCACATTTAGATGTAAATCAGTTTCTTCGTACGAACGTCGTATTTCAGTTTGCGCCTATATTCTGGTTTTTATCATAGCTGCAAACTGCCTTCTTAGATTGACTTTAACATCATCTTGCTTAGAATCGGCTTTCACACAGAAATCGTTTTTATCGTTCGAACGTAGTTTCGTTTTAATCGCAGAAAGTTTTCCGCTGCACTAATTCACCCCCCACCCCTCTTAGTGCTCTTGATCCTAACAATTGGTATCAGAGCGGGGTTAACTCTCTAACGGATTAAAACCCAAGAGAGATGGCATACCCCGGAAACCAAGAGGGCCACTCTATTACACGTCCACCTATGTTCAATAGGACAGACTACACCTATTGGAAGACCCGAATGAGGATATTTCTTATTTCTATGGATTTTGAACTTTGGAATCTTGTCGAAAACAGATTTTCGAAGTCTTCTCTTCCAATGATCGATTGGAATGAATTGGAGAAGAAGGCTTTCGCTCTTAATGCAAAGACTATGAATGCCTTATTTTGTGCACTTGATAAAAATGAGTTTAACCATGTTTCAACTTGTGAAACTGCATTTGATATTTGGCACACACTCGAAGTGACTCATGAAGGCACAAGTAGAGTGAAAGAGTCAAAAATCAATCTTCTATTACATTCTTTCGAACTTTTCCGGATGAAACCGAGTGAAACCATTGGCGACATGTTTACCCGTTTCACGGATGTCGTCAACGGTTTAAAAGGACTCGGAAAAAGTTTTTCGAATTTTGAGCTCGTAAATAAGATTCTAAGATCCCTTCCTAAGAGTTGGGATCCCAAAGTCACTGCTATTCAAGAGGCAAAAGATCTACGCAACTTCCCTCTCGAAGAACTAATCGGGTAATTAATGACCTACGAGATGACTTGTAAAGCTCATGAAGAGCAAGAAGACATACTTCCAAAGAACAGGAAGGATACGGCACTTAAAACTTCATAAGACCACTTGAGAGAAAACTCAAGTGATGAGGACTGTGATGATGACTTGGCACTTCTAACAAGAAAATTTAAAAAATTCTTTAAAAGAACCAAGTTTAAGAATGACGCAAAAAATAAACTTGAACACAAGAAGGACCAAGTTATTTGCTATGAATGCAAAAAGCCGGGACACTACAAGAATGATTGTCCCCAAGTCAAAAAGAGAACATCAAAGAAGAAGACGCTCAAAGCAACGTGGGATGACTCGAGCGCGTCCGAAGAAGAGGAGTCCAACACCGAGCAAGTTGCTCATTACGCCTTAATGGCCATCGGAGATGAGGTAACAAATTTAATAGATGCAGATTTATCATTTGATGAATTATTAAATGCCTTCCATGACTTATTTGATGAATGTAAGATTATTAATAGAAAATACAAATTGCTAAAAAAGGAGCATGATAGTCTTACTTGTAATTTTGATAAGTTAAAAACTGAATATCATGATAGTTTAAGTTCATGGATCAAATGCCATGATCTAGAAACTCTCCAAAAGGAAAACTTGCTACTTAAGGATACCTTCAAGAAATTCGAGGTTGGTAGCAAGTCATTGAACATGATCCTTGCAAACAAGGGTCACTTTCCCAAAAGAAGTGGAATTGGATTTGTGAGAAGTCCTCACCAAAATCCAACCACCTTCATGAAATGCCCCATCTTACATATTCAACACCAAAACAAATGCAACTTTTGTTGCAAATTTCGACACAAGACGCATTATTGTCCATTCAAGAAAATTAGTCGAAACAAACTGATTTGGGTTCCTAAAGGAACCATGATAAATTCTATGCAACATGATAGACAATGTAGATCTATTTGTGAGGCACCCAAAAGCAAATGGATACCTAAAAAAGCATCCTTTCTTGTAAAAACATTAAAAAAAAAAAAAAGCTGGAGCAAGAAATAATATTATGCTCCTTGGATTCTCGATATTCATGACCCAAGATCCAAAAAGGAACTGGCAATGCTCTCTAGCCTAAATAACAGATGGAGATTATAAATTTAAATATCACAAATGCGATTTAGATACAATCCTATTTGACTTTTCAGAATTAGAAACGTATGATTCTCAATTCACATATCCTTTAGATTTTCGAACCCATCAACTTCATCCGTTCATAACTTTCGAATCTAACTCTGTATCATGAACTGACTAAGTCTATCATGAACTTGCAAGGCTTACCAACTTGAACAAACTGTCACAAACATGTGTACGATATTGAGAGTATGCACGTTAAAAGATCTATCTTGATCGTGCAAATGTTCTTGCCTTAAAATGAAAACTCTTACGTAATTACGTAAGTAAAGTTGATTGCTCTGAATGAAAATTCCTCTCAAGACAAAAACTCTCAAATCATATTACACTGCGATCAGAACAAGTGCTCACCGCCTGCAGGCGGTGGCACCGCCCCAGTTGGAGGTAGCACCTCCAGCTATCACGTGTTGCAAGCGGTTGCACCGCTCCAGCCAGAGGTGCAACCGCCCGCAACTCTGCCCTTTTTAACCCAAGCTAGGGTCGGCGGTGAAACCGACCCCAACTCAATCCCTTCCCCTCTCTACTCTTCCAAGCCTCCTCCATCCCCATTTCTCCCCTCATAGCATCCCAAATACCCCTCATTTCGGAGCAAAACATCAACAATCCTTCCCTCTCTTGAAGATCTCACTAAGGTATTCTCTAAGAAGCCTGTAAACTCTTTTTTTTTTATTCATTTACTCTTGCTCATCATTATTCTTCTAAACAGTAGTAGTTATGGGATCTAGAAGATCCTCAAGGGACAAAGGAAAGAGGAGATTAGTAGAAGATTTTGATCTCACCCTTTTCGATTCAAAATACCATGTTGAAAATTTTTCCTCTTTCGAACTTAGGAGTGTCAATAAGGGAAAATATGTAGATTTAAATGAACTAAGAGACTTAGAGACAATCCAATGGTTTGCAAACTTAGATCTACTTCCTATTTTGCAAATTAATGAACCCATCTATCCAAGACTTGTTAGACTGTTTTACAACAACATACAAATAGATGAAGAAGAAAGAATGTCTACCTATCTTTTAGGACAACACATCTCAATTACGGATAAATTCATTTGTGACATGATAGGCATTCCCATGAAAAGTAGAGGACTTTACTTTAGAGGATCATGGGATGATGAAACTGTTGGAACAACATATGTTGAAGCCTTAGGAACATTTTTTGTCAATCCCAACTTAGCATTTGTTCCTAAAAGTTGTGAACATCTACTGCCTCTAAACACTAAGGTACTTCATCATATCCTAACTAGCATCATTCTCCCTAAACAATACCACCATGATGAAGTAAGCCAATTAGAATTAGGAACTATGTATTTGATCATGAAAGGACATGACATTTGTCTTGGTTATCTTATCCAACAAAACATGTTAGAACTATCTAAGAAAGACATGATGCTCCCATATGGTGGTATAATCACTAGAATAATGAAAGCCTATGATATTTTAATACCACCGGAAGAAGAAGTAATAAAAGTAGATAGATTTAGCATAATAAATAAAAATCTACTTCACCAATTAAGATGTTTTTCTAGAAACGGTAACTGGGTTAGAATGCCAAGAAGAACTGATCCCCCTCAACCTGAACCAGAACCGAAAACACTAGTCTTTAGGGGTACCCAATCTCCTCCGATCTGTCCCTTTGAGGAAACACATCCATTTGAACATACTCATACATCATCTGTCGAAAATATTGGGATTCGGATGGACCGATTCGAACAAAGACAAGAACGGCTTGAACATCGACAAGATCAAATCCTATCTGAGCTGCAGCAAATTCATCAACAATTTGACTCTTTGTTTAGGCACTTTAATTTTCCACCTCATGAATGAGCTTGTATGAACACAATCATCTGTTGTTATTGTAAACTCCTTATGTTACTCACCATGATGAGCTTTGCCTTGATCCTTGATATGGTTACCTGATATATTTTGAGTATATGCAGAGTTGTAAACATCTATCGTTGTTTATCTCAGATTTTACATTGAAACTAAATGTTCTGAAAACCTTGTGGCTTGATTTCCATGATAAATATAGTTTGAAAAAGTGATATACCAATGTAGTTGATAAGTCATTACCATTGATACTAAACATCAACTAGCTGACATTTTCACAAAACCTCTAAGTGAAGAACAATTTGATTTCATAAGAAGAGAATTAGGAATGTTGATGTGTCCGAATAGATAAACTAGTTAAAATTATTTTTCGGACTCTATTGAATGATCAAATCACTTGATTGCCATTACATAACATGTGTTTTGTCTTCATGATTGTATTTGAAAATCTGTAGCATAGTCTTGTCCGAATACATGAAAGAATTCATCTCATTTTCAGATTCGCTTAACAGTTGGAATGCTAAAAATCAAACTTTCTCATACACTCTTATGAAAAATATTTTTAAATGGATTTGATGGAATGATTCCTGCTTATGAATTCCATCTTGAAATATGAATGATAGTATTTTTACTTGCAAAAAGCTATTTCAAACACATATCTTGACTCAAAGTAAACTCACAAATAGCTGGAATCACAAATGGCTTTCCTCCTTCATGCACAAACGATTATAACAAAAAAGGAAGAAGTATTCAAAGTAATCTACGTATCATGCCTTCCTTTATATGCTTGATAGCTTGCTTATATTGTTCTCCTAGTATCACATCTACCATGCTTTTTGTTGATGACAAAGGGGGAGAAATATATGAATTGATGCTATAAACACTGAAGCTATGATTATGCCATGCTTGCATCACCAAGAGATATATGAACAGATGCGATGCATTAATTTGCATTATGCCTTGAGTTGATATCATACAATGTGAAGAAATGCAACACTTGCTAAAATATTTGAAATGTGTACATCATGTAAAGATATCAAAATCTTACTTCACAGCTTTACATGTTGATATCTTACAATACGATGAATTGCTAACATCATTCAAAATTGTTATATAAAATTTGAAAATGAATGTCAAGCCTTGACATCATCTTCAGAGAGATACATTATGATGGGAATCATGATGGGAGTATTGATAAGTTCAAATAATTTAACTTATCAATATGTCTCTTGAATTCTTAGGTCTTGAATTTAAGAATGACTTATCTCAAGTATGGCATATAGACAGGGGGAGTTAAGGTTAACTTCATTATCAATTGATTGTCATCATCAAAAAGGGGGAGATTGTTGAATCTCAGATTTTGATGATGAACTATATTGTCATTTGTTATCTAATCTATATGTTGAGATAAGTGTGCAGGATTAACTACGATGAAAGTAAGACATGCAGCAGGAGTTGCGCCGGAGTCAAGACAATGATCACGTTGGGAGTTCGAGAGTTCGACGGAAGTTCGGACAGTCGTCGAAGGTTCTGCGGGAACAAATCTGAGAAGTCCATAAGCTTGCCAAAGAAGCTCGTCGGAACTCGCCAAGTGAATCGTCGCAAGTCTAGGAGTTTGCCGGAAGTCCGCAGGAGCCACACCGAGGGTTCATCGGATGATCGACGGAAGTTCGACGGAAGCTCGTCGGAAGAAGCGATTGACGCACCGGAGCAAGTTGCAGTAAATGTCTTAGGAAAAATCGTAGTTAGCACATTGATTAAGTTGGAAATGGGAGGTGATGCCATTAACTTAATCTTGGGGTAATTGGGCCCTTGAAAAACCCAAATTGGGCCGAATGGATCAACCCATTCGGACCCTGATTTCTGCCAAGCGGTTGAACCGCCCAAGGCAGGAGGTTGCACCGCCTGGGCTCAGTCTCCGAGCGAGACTAGGAGGTGCAACCGCCCCAGCCAGGCGGTGGCACCGCCTGGGGCTTAGTCTCCGAGCGAGACTAGGCGGTGCAACCTCCCCTGATAGGAGGTAGCACCGCCTGAGCTCAGTCTTCGAGCTCTGCCAGACGGTGCAACGCCTCAGTCAGGAGGTGCAACCGCCTGAGCTCCGTCTTCGAGCTCTGTCAGGAGGTGCAACCGCCCCTGACATGAGGTAGCACCGACCAGAGGCTCAGTATTCGAGCTCTGCCAGGCGATGCAACCGCTCCAGTCAGGAGGTGCAACCGCTTGATCCCGGAATTTCGGGAATTGATAGTTTTGAGCTCCAAATTTGAACTGGGTTGGGGCCTATAAATACCCCACACATTCAGCACTGATAGGCAGTAAATTTTACACCGAAATCTTGATCCTTTCTGTGATTCTTAGAGCTCAAAATTGTTGTAAAGGCCAAAAGTTCTTCTCCCTCTATTCTTCCAAGTTCTGAGTTGTAAAGAGAAAAGAGAAAATTTCTGTAAGGGTTGTCTCCTAAGCCCGTCAAAAGGAGTGAAACTGTAAAAGGGTGGTTGGACTTCGCCTATTAAAGGAAGGCCTCTAGTTGACGTCGGTGACCTCGTCGGTGGAGGAAGCCAAAAGTGGAGTAGGTTATGATTGACCGAACCACTCTAAATCTCGGTTTGCATTTACTTTGAGCATATTATCTTTACTGCAAACCTCCTCTTAAGCTTACTGCTTTCTGCGCATAAACGATTGGGCTTCAAGCCTTTCACTTTCCGAATCAGCGTTTAGACGTAAATCTATTTTTTTCGTACGATCATCATATTTCAGATTGCGTTTACATTTTGAGCTCTACCATAACTACAAACTGCTTTTATACTCTTGCTTAAACTGCATCTTGCCAAATCAAGTGATTTACGAATCAGCATTTAGATGTAAATTAGTTTCTTCGTACGAACGCCGTATTTCATTTGCGCCTATATTCTGGTTTTCATCATAGCTACAAATTGCCTTCATAGATTGACTTTAACATCATCTTGCTTAGAATCGGCTTTCACACAAAAATCGTTTTTATTGTTCGAACGCAGTTTCATTTTAATCGCAGAAAGTTTTCCGCTACACTAATTCACCCCCCCCCCTCTTAGTGCTCTTGATTCTAACACACTTTTGGCTTCCTCCACCGATGAGGTCACTGACATCAACTAGAGGCCTTCCTTCAATAGGCAAAGGCCAACCACCCTTTTACAATTTCACTCCTTTTGACGGGCTTAGGAGACAACCCTTACTAAATTTTCTCTCCTCTCTTTAAAGATCAGAACTTGAAAAAAAAGAGGGAGAAGAACTTTTACCCTTTACAACAATTTTGAGCTCTAAGAATCATATAATAAGATCAGGATTTCGGTGTGTGTATGTTACCTTTCAGTGTTGAATGTGTGGGGTATTTATAGGCCCCAAACCAGTTTGAATTTGGAGCTCAAAACTGTCAATTCACGGAATTTCGGGATCTGGCGGTTGCTCCTCCTGACTGGAGCGGTTGCACTACCTGGCAGAGCTCGAAGACTGAGCCTCTGGGCGGTGCCACCTCCTGTCAGGAGGGGTTGCACCTCCTACCAAAACACGAAGACCGAGCTCAGGCGATGCCACCTCCTACAGAACCTCCGACGACTGTCCGAACTTCCGTTGAACTCTCGAACTCCCAACGTGATCATTGTCTTGACTCCGGTGCAACTCCTGTTGCATATCGTATTTTCATCGTAGTTAATCCTTCACACTTATCTCAACATATCGATTAGATAACAAATGACAATTGACTTCATCATCAAAATCTGAGATTTAACAATCTCCCCCTTTTTGATGATGACAATCAATTGGTAATGGAGGTAACCTTAACTCCCCCTGTCTATATGCCATACTTGAGATAAGTCATTCTTGAATTCAAAACCTTTGAATTCAAGAGACATATTGATAAGTTAAAATCATTTAAACTTATCAATACTCCCATCATGATTCCCATCATGATGTTTCTCTCTGAAGATGATGTCAAGGCTTGACATTCATTTTCAAATTTTACATAACAGGTTTGAATGATGGGAATAGTAGCAATTCATCACATTGTAAGATATCAACATGTAAAACTGCGAAGTAAGATTTTGATATCATTACATGATACAAACAAGGCATAATGCAAATTATAGCAATCATAGCATCAATTCATATATCTCTTGGTGATGCAAGCATGGCATTAATAGTCATATATTTCTCCCCCTTTGTTATCAACAAAAATCATGGTAATTGTGATAGCAGGAGAACAATAAGCGAATTTTGAGCATAAGTGTGATAGTTGTTCATGCCTTTACATGTTATTTTCCAAGCATATAAAGGAAAGCATGATACATAGATTGCTTTGAATACTTCTTCCTTTTTATTTGTTATAATCTTTTTGCATGAAGGAGGAAGGCTATTTGTGATTTTACTTTGAGTGAAGTTAAAATCGATGAGAGATTAAATCATGCTTCATTTTTACATGGATCAAGATATGTATGTGAAACAAATCTTTGCAAGTAAAAACACTATCATCCATATTTCAAGATTGAATTTATAAGCAGGAATCATTTCATCAAATCCATTTCAGAAAAATATTTTTTATAAGTGTACGAGAGAATCCGATTGTTAGGATACCAATTGTTAAGCGAATCCGAAAATGAAATTAACACTTTCATGTATTCGGACAAGACTATGCTATTGATTTTCAAATACAATCATGAAGACAAAACATGCTTATTGTTATGGAAATTTTTGTATTCAACACATAATTTCCAACATGTTATTTAGGCATGTAATGGCAATCAAGTGATTTTATCATTCAATAAAGTCTGAAAGATAATTTTAATTAGTTTATGTATTCGGACACATCAGCATTCCTAATTCTCTTCTTATGAAATCTAATTGTTCTTCATTTAGAGGTTTTGTAAAAATATCAGCTAGTTGATGCTTAGTATCAATGAACTCTATGATTACATTATGATTAGTAACATGATCTCGTATAAAGTGATGTCTAATATCAATATGTTTTATTCTTGAGTGTTGTATAGGATTCTTCGTTAAGCATATTGCACTTGTGTTATCACATTTAATGAGAATATTTTTAAGATGAATTTTATAATCTTCTAAGGTGTTTTTCATCTATACAACTTGTGCACAGCATGCACTTGCTGCAATATATTCAGCTTCGGTTGTTGATAGTGCAACCGAGTTTTGTTTCTTAAATGACCAGGAAACAAGGGCATGTCCTAAAAATTGACATGTTCCTGATGTGCTTTTTCTATCTAGTTTACAGCCAGCAAAGTCCGCATCAACATAAGCAATTAACTCAAGATTCTCTGATTTTGGGTACCATAACCCTAGATTTGTGGTACCATTAAGATATCTAAGTATTCTTTTAACTGCTTTAAGATGAGATATCTTAGGGTTTGATTGAAATCTAGCACAAAGTCCTACACTGAACATGATATCTGGTCTAGTTGCAGTGAGTTAAAGCAAACTTCCTATCATGCCCCTATAAGTTTTTTGATCGAAGCTTTCTCCACTTTCATCAATTTCCAACTTAGTGGAGGTGCTTATAGGAATGTTAATAGCTTTTGAGTTATTTATATTAAACTTTTTTAGCAAATTCATAGCATATTTAGTTTGACTAATAAAGATGTCATTGCTTAGTTGTTTGATTTGTAAGCCTAAGAAGAATGTTAATTCTCCCATTAAACTCATTTCGAATTCAAGACTCCTAGTTTTAGCAAAAGATTCACAAAGAGATTCATTCGTAGAACCAAAGATAATATCATCAACATAAATACGAACAATGAGAAAATCATTTTCAAAATTCTTGATGAACAATGTAGTATCAACCTTGCGTTTTGCGAAATTATTTTTGATAAGAAAAGAACTAAGTCTCTCATACCAAGCCCTCGGAGCTTGTTTTAAACCATAGAGAGCTTTAGTTAATCTAAACACATGATTAGGGAGGCTATTATTTTTAAATCCAGGAGGTTGTTCAACATAGATTTCTTCGGAAATAAAGCCATTAAGAAAAGTGCTTTTAACATCCATTTGAAACAACTTAAAATTATTACTACTAGCGTAGGCAAGGAGCATCCTTATGGCTTCTAATCGAGCCACAGGAGCGAAGGTTTCTTCGTAATCGATACCTTCTTCTTGGTTGAAACCTTTGGCCACTAATCTAGCCTTGTTTCTAACCACGATACCATATTCATCTTGCTTGTTTCTAAAAACCCATTTAGTACCAATAACTAAATGGTCATTTGGCCTAGGAACAAGCTTCCACACCTCATTTCTCTCAAATTGATTTAATTCATCTTGCATTGCGGTAATCCATGAATCATCTTTCATGGCTTCGTCAACACATTTGGGTTCAATTTGGGAGAGAAAAGCGGCGTTGGAACAAAAATTTTTAAGAGAAGAACATGTTTGAACCTCCTTTGATGTGTCTCCTAAGATTAGCTCCTTAGGATGAGCATCTACATACTTCCAATCCTTGGGTAAGGATGTTTCGGAAGTGGATACATTCAAGTTGCTAGTTGGAGACGGGGTTTCATTTAAATTCAAGGAATCAAAATTAACATCATCATGAAAATCGTTTTTCCTGATTTCGGAAATCTCATTAAACCCAACATGAATGGATTCTTCAATAATTAAAGTTCTTTTATTGAAGATACGAAAAGCTTTAGAAACCGAAGAATAACCAAGAAAGATTCCTTCATTGGATTTAGCATCAAATTTTCCTAAGTTATCTTTTTCATTCAAGATAAAACACTTACACCAAAAGAATTTAAAATATGAAACATTGGGTTTTTTGTTGTTCCATAACTCATAGGGAGTTTTGGTGAGTAAGGGTCTTACTAGAACTCTATGCAAAATATAGCATGCAGTATTTACGACTTCGGCCCAAAAATATTAGGGTAGGCTATGTTCATTCAACATAGTTCTTGTCATTTCTTGTAAATTTTGATTTTTTTCTTTCTACTACTCCATTTTGTTGAGGATTTCTAGGAGTAGAGAAATTATGATTGTATCCATTGAGTTCACAAAATTCTTGGAAATCATGGTTTTGAAATTCACCATTGTGATCACTTCTAATTGATGAAATCATAGAACTCTTCTCATTCTGAACAAGTTTACAAAACTTGGTAAAATATCTAAAGCATTCATTTTTCTGTTTTAAGAAGTAAGTCTATGTGTATCTGCTATAGTCATCCACAATGATGAAGGCGTATTTGCTACCTCCTAGGCTTGATGTAGAGATTGGTCCGCACAAATCCATATGGATCAATTGTAAGGGCCTAGAGGTGCTTATTTGATTCTTAGATTTGAAACTGCCCTTAATTTGTTTACCTAATTGGCAAGTATCACATACATTATCTTTGATGAACTTGATATGAGGAATTCCTGGACATCTGGCAAACTCCTGGACTTGCGACGATCCACTTGGCGAGTTCCGACGAGCTTCTTTGGCAAGCTCATGAACTTCTCGGATTTGTTCCCGCAGAACCTCCGACAACTGTCCGAACTTCCGTCGAACTCTCGAACTCCCAACATGATCATTGTCTTGACTCCAGCGCAACTCTTGTTGCATATCTTATTTTCATCGTAGTTAATCATGCACACTTATCTCAACATATAGATTAGATAACAATTGACAATTGACTTCATCATCAAAATCCGAGTTTCAACATTTAGATGTTTAACTGCATTTTGAGTGATGCAGGTCTACTCGATCAGGATTAGACAGTTAACGCAGGAGGAATTAATGTTGAGCCGGATGAGATCGCGTTAGGATATTGGATGGCAGAAGGCTTCGGACGTCGGGCATTGGGCTAAGAGCGAAATTGTGCCAAGGATATCGGGGTTGCGGAGGTCAACCACCGATTGGGCAACAAGCCACAAGAGAGGATGATGCGCCAAAGAATCGGACGAAGTGCCAACCAATGACGTGCCGGGCAACAGAATGTCAATTCGCTTTGTAATAATTATCTAGATCGGAGGAGAGTTTTGGCTTGTGTGTGCAGGATTAACTACGATAACGATGAAGCCATAAAGCGAAACAAAGTGTCGGAGTCAACTGTGAAGGATTTGTTGTGAGTTCGAGAGTTCAACGAAAGTCCGAAGGTTCGTCGGGAATGCTGCCGGAACTAGCCGAGAATGAGTAGGGAGCTTGCCGAAGGGTTTTTGGGAAGCTCGCCGGAAGGTTTGTTGTAAGTTCACGGAGCTCACCGAGAAATATCAGAGCTTGCCGAAGAAGCTCATTGGAACTCGCCAAGATCAAATCGTGAAGTCTAGGAACTTGCTGGGAGTCCGTAGAATGGTTTTCGAGAGTTCGTCGGAAGCTCGCCGAAAAAAGTCATGAATTACGGACTTTGCAATAGCTTAGAAAATGTCTTTATATTCATAGTTAGCACATGAATTAGGGTTAGGATTAGGTGTTAATCCTATAACTCAAGTAGGAGCCAATTGGGCCCGAGTTCGGAATGTTTGGGCAAAGTTTGGAGCCCAACCAGTGAGCTGAAATAGTGTAGGCGGTGGCACCGCCAGATTAGGCGGTGGCACCGCTGGACTGAACGGTGTGACCGCCCAGCACTCGAGAGGTCCGACGGTGGCACCACCGGACTGGGCGGTGGCACCGCTAGTACATTGTCAGTTTCAGACACTAACAGGCGGTGGCACCACCATCGACAGCCGGTGGCACCACCACCGATAGGCGGTGGCACCACCAACATCGGGAACCAAAGAGAATTCAAATTTTGGAGCCCAAATTTGAATCCTCTTGAGGCCTATAAATACCTCTCAATTCTCAACTGAGACAACAACTTTTTGAGAAGCAATAGATTGAGAAAAAAGTCTTTAAAAAGTCTTAGCAAGTCTTGTTTTCAATTTGTTAGAGTGTTCACCTACTTCTTTCTTGCTGAAAATTTGTAAGAGTGTGAACCGCTTGTAAAAGGTTGTAAGAGGGGTATTTGTCCTTCCCCTTCAAGAGATTTGCTAGTGGAAGGTGGGAGCCTCATCGAAGAGGGCCTCGCAAGTGGATGTAGGTCATTTGACCGAACCACTTTAAAATTGGCATGATCTCTGGTTTGCATTTTCTTATTGCTATTTACATTACTGCAAACCTTCTTACGTGCTTTATTTCCTCATTACCTTTGCTGCACACCTTTACGAACACGCGTTCAAGTTAAGCTTTTCAAATTCGATTTTTATCGTACGAAAGATTTTTCAAAACCAACGTTTTAATCCGCTGCACTAATTCACCCCCCCCCCCCTCTTAGTGCCGCTCCAATCCTAACAATTGGTATCAAAGCCCGGTATTTCTCATTTCGGATTTATACCCGAGAGAAATGGCTCTTCATGGCTTTCAAGAGGGCTTTTCGATTGTTCGTCCACCGTTGTTTAACGGATTGGACTATACTTATTGGAAAACTCGAATGAGAGTTTTCTTGATTTCTATGAATTTGGATTTATGGAATATTTTTGAAAACGATTTTCAACTTCCCTCTAAACCGATGAACGAATGGTTGGATTTGGAGAAGAAGTATTTTTCTTTAAACGCAAAGGCTTTGAATGCCTTATTTTGCACTTTGGACAAAAATGAGTTCAATCGGGTTTCTTTGTGCGAAACGACTTTCGACATATAGCACACTCTTGAAATCACACACAAAAGCACTTCTAGAGTTAAAGATTCGAAAATCAACATTTTAATGCATGATTTCGAGCTTTTTCGAATGAAGCTGAGCGAAACCATTGTTGACATGTACACCCGTTTTACGAATGTCGTCAATGGTTTACAAGCTCTTGGCAAATGTTTCTCGAATTTTGAACTTGTTAGTAAAGTTTTACGATCACTTTCTAAAGCTTGGGAATCAAAAGTAATGGCAATACAAGAAACAAAAGATTTAAATATTTTTCCACTTGAAGAACTTATCAGCTCATTGATGACATATGAAATGGTGCGCAATGCACATGATGAACACAATCAACACTTGAACCACCTTCGAAAGAATAGGAAGGATTTGGAACTCCGGACAAATGAATACCACTTGAGCGATGACTCAAGTGATGAGGACAATGATGAACTTGAACTTCGAACACTAACTCTTAATATGTTAATTAAACAAAAATCAAAAATAAATAATGAACTTGAATGGAGGAAGAGGCCAAAGGAAAGGAAGGCACCCAAGGATGAATCAAGAACTTCCAAAGGTGAAACGGCGAATTGGGCTTTGACGGGCTTCGACTATAAGGTAAGTAACTCAACTCTCTTGAATTATTTTGAAATTACTTAAAGTTTTTCATGAGTACTTAATTTAGATAGTAGGAATAGGAAATAAAAAATTATTTTTCAAAAATTATATCATGTTTTTCTTTTTAGCATCTTTGAAAAAATAGAAAATTTAAGCATGAAAAGATAGATTCACCTAATAAGAAAAATGTATGACTACAATAAATAACAAAATGATTTTTTTTTTAAAATGCCTTATGCCCAATGAAACCATCATTGATGAATATGCTTTATATTTAATAGTTTCTTTGGCTTATATGCCTTATCATGATAAACGTTTTGAAAAGTTTGTATCATACTTGATGATTGTTATACATGGCGATTTATTGGTCTTGAAGTTATTCAATTTTGATTAAATGAAATCATGTTTGACTTGAAGTAATGAGTTGAAATAATTTTTTTTTGAATTATGTGTTGCACTTTTTTTATGATATTTTATCTTTCCGTTTTAAACGATGATTCATGGATTAAAAAAAAAAAGAAAAAAAAAAGGGCATGCATGTATGGAATCAATCAATAAGTTGAAACAAAAGGAGGAAAGATTTTTTTATTAAATATTTTCTTTTTCTCTATCTTATTGATTTCTACCTAAGAGACCAATAAACTTATTTATGCCATTTTGAATCTCTTGAAAGAAATGTTGAGATTTTGATGATTTGGATGATTTGAATTTAAATGAGTTTTTTCCAAATTCATGATCTTGATTCTGTGATATTTACAAATTAAGATTTATTATGAATCAAGATTTTTTCATTAATCGATCTCTTAAGATTTTTTTATTATTATTTATTAGTAGGATTTTCAAAAAGAAATCATGCCTTTTGGTATTCACATGATCTAATCTTTTATGATATGATTTTTATGCAATTCCTTGTATTCATAAAATATTTATCTCATCACCCAATCACTTTCTTCTTGATATTCCTTATGTGGTGATATAAAATTATGCATGAAATACTCTTGATATTATTTTGATGCATATGTTAGGATCTAGAGCACTAAGAGGGGGGGTGAATTAGTGCAGCGGAAATCTTACAGCAATTTAAAACCGAAAGGTGCGTTCGTTCAATAAAATCTATTATGATGCAAAAGCCGATTCACAGTTTGTATTTAAGCGCAGTTTGCGTCTAAGCGCAGATTGCGTCTAAGAGCAGTTTACGTCTAAACGCAGTTTGAGTCTAAACGCATTTTTACGTCTAAACTCAATTTTACGTCTAAACATAGTTTTACGTCTAAACGCAGTTTTACGTCTAAACGCAGTTTTGCGTCTGAACGCAGTTTTACGTCTGATCACAGTTTTACGTCTAAACGCAGTTTTGCGTTTGAACGCAGTTTTGCGTCTGAACGCAGTTTTGCGTCTAAGCGTGGTTTTACGTCTAAACACAGTTTTGCGTCTAAACGCAATTTTATGTCTAAACGCAGAAACTAAACTTTGAAAATCTTTTTGTGAATGTGCAGAAAGCAGTTCGCAGTTATGAATGGAATCAAAGCGTAAGCGTAAACTGCGATGTAAAGATCACACGAAAACACCGATTTACGTCTCAATGCAGATTCGGAAAGATCTGAACTTAGAGAATCGTTCGTAAAAGCGTAGAGGGCAGTAGCTATGTAGGAGGTTTGCAGTAATGATAAAGTACTCAAAAATAAACGCAAACCAGAGATTTAGAGTGGTTCGGTCAGTCTTGACCTACTCCACTTTTGGCTTCCTCCACCGATGAGGTTGTCGACGTCAACTAGAGGCCTTCCTTCAATAGGCGAAGGCCAACTGCCCTTTTACAGTTTCTCTCCTTTTGACAGGCTCAGGAGACAACCTTTACAGATCCTTTCTCTCCTCTCTTTACAACTCAAGACTTTGAAGAACAGAAAGAGGAGAACTTTTGGACTTTACTCAATTTTGAGCTCTTAGAATCACAGAAAAGATCAAGAATTCGGAGTGGATCTCTTTCCTTTCTGTGCTGAACGGGTGGGGTATTTATAGGCCCTAACCCAGTTCAAATTTGGAGCTCAAAATGATCAAATCCCGGAATTTCGGGATCAGGCGATTGCACCTCTTGACTGGAGAGGTTGCACCTCTTGACTGGCAGAGCTCGAAGACTGAGCTCAAGCGGATGCACCTCTCTGTCAGGGGTGGTTGCACCTTTCTGCCAGAGCTCGAAGACCGAGCTCAGGCGGTGCATCTCCTGACCAGAGAGGTTGCACCTCTCTGCCAGAGCTCGAAGACCGAGCTCAGGCGATGCATCTCCTGTCCAGAGAGGTTGCACCTCTCTGCTAGAGCTCGAAGACCGAGCTCGGTGGTTGCACCTTTTGGCAGAGCTCGAAACTTGAGCTCTGGCGGTGCTACCTCTTGACAGAGGAGGTTGCACCGCCCAGTCTCGCTTGGAGACTGAGCCCTGAGCGGTTGCACCTCTTGGCTGGGGCGGTTGCACCGCCCACAGCAACTTGGGTCCGAATGGGTTGAACCATTCGACCCAATCTGAGTTCTTCAGGGGCCCAATTGCCCCAGGATTAAGCTAATGGGATCACCTCCCATTTCTAACTTAATCAACATGCTAACTACGATTAAATCTAAGACAATTTCTGCAGCTTTGCTTCGGTACGTCAATCGCTTCTTCCGGCGAGTTTCCGGTGAACTTCCGTCGATCATCCGATGAACCCTCGGTGATGCTTCTGCGGACTTCCGGCAAACTCCTGGATTTTTGCGACGATCCACTTGGCGAGTTCCGATGAGCTTCGCTTGGTAAGCTTCCGGACTTCTCGGATCTGTTCTCGCAGAACCTCCGACGACCGTCCGAACTTCCGTCGATCTCTCGAACTCCCAATGTGATCATGATCTTGACTCCGGCGCAACTCCTGCTGTTTGTCTGACTTTCATTGTAGTTAATCCTGCACACTTATCTCAACACATAGATTAGACAACAAATGACAATTGACTTCATCATCAAAATCCGAGATTCAACAATCTCCCCCTTTTTGATGATGACAATCAATTGATAATGGAGTTATCGTTAACTCCCCCTATCTATATGCTATTGTTGAGATAAGTCAACCTTGAATTCGAGACCTAAGAATTCAAGTGACGTATTGATAAGTTAGATCAGTTAAACTTATCAATACTCCCATCATGATACTCATCATGATGTATCTCTTCAAGAATGATGTCAAAGCTTGACATACATCATCAAGTTTGTATGATAGTGTTTGTAACTATTTACCATGTAATTGAACATTATCATTTAAAGCTGCGAGGGACTATTACATGATGCACACATATTATCATTCTAGCAAGTTTACTTCACAAGATAGGATATCAACTCAAGACATAATGCAAACTATAGCACACGTTCATATATCTCTTGGTGATGCAAGGATGGCATAACCATAACATAGTTTATAGCATCACTCAAGTATTTGCAACTATGACATAGACATGATCATGGCAGTGTTTATCAATTCATATGTTTCTCCCCCTTTGTCATCAACAAAAAGCATTATAATTGTGATACGAGGAAAACAATATTAGCAAGCTTATAGAGGAATTTTGCATAGATTGCTTTGAACACTTCTTCCCCCTTTTTGTTATAATCCATTTAACCCGCAAAGATATTACAGGATGAAATACATACACAGGAATCACTTTATCAGATTTATTTCAGGAACTTATTTTTCATGAAAGTGTACGAATAAATCTGTTTTATAGCATTCGAACAAATAAGATGCATTTGGACAAGATTTTGTTGCACATTTTCACATATAAACATGGCAATCATATAGTCCGAAAACTGAGTTTATCTATTCGGACACATCAACATTCCTAATTCTCTTCTAATGAAATCAAATTGTTCTTCACTTAGAGGTTTTGTAAAAATGTCAGCCAGTTGATGTTTAGTATCGATGAACTCTATGGTTACGTCATGATTAGTGACATGATCTCGTATAAAGTGGTGTCTAATATCAATATGTTTTGTTCTTGAGTGTTGTATAGGATTCTTAGTTAAGCATATTGCACTCGTGTTATCACATTTAATGGGAATATCTTTAAGATTAACTTTGTAATCTTCTAAAGTGTTTTTCATCCATACAACTTGTGCACAGCATGCACTTGCTGCAATATATTCAGCTTCGGTTGTTGATAGAGCAACCAAGCTTTGTTTCTTAGATGACCAGGAAACAAGGGCATGTCCTAAAAATTGACATTATCCTGATGTGCTTTTTCTATCTAGTCTACAGCCAGCGAAGTCCGCATCAGCATAAGCTGTTAACTCAAAATTTTCTGATTTTGGATACCATAATCCTAGATTTGTGGTTCCATTAAGATATCTAAGTATTCTTTTGACTGCTTTGAGATGAGATATCTTAGGGTTTGATTGAAATCTAGCACAAAGTCCTACACTGAACATGATGTCAGGTCTAGTGGCAGTGAGGTAAAGTAAACTTCCTATCATACCCCTATAAGTCTTTTGATTGAAGCTTTCTCCACTTTCATCAATTTCTAACTTAGTGGAGGTGCTCATAGGGGTTCTAATAGCCTTTGAGTTGTTCATATTAAACTTTTTTAATAAATTCATAGCATATTTAGTTTGACTAATAAAGTTACCGTTGCTTAATTGTTTGATTTGTAAACCTAAGAAGAATGTTAATTCTCCCATTAAGCTCAATTCGAATTCAAGACTCATGGTTCTAGCAAAAGATTCACAGAGAGATTCATTTGTAGAGCCAAAGATAATATGATCAACATAAATCTGAACAATGAGAAAATTATTTTCAAAATTCTTGATAAATAATGTAGTATCAACCTTGCCTTTTGTGAAATTATTTTCGATAAGAAATGAACTAAGTCTCTCATACCAAGCCCTTGGGGCTTGTTTTAAACCATAGAGAGCTTTAGTTAATCTAAACATATGATTAGGGAGGCTATTATTTTCAAATCCAGGAGGTTGTTCAACATAAACTTCTTCGGAAATAAAGCCATTTAGAAAAGCGCTTTTAACATCCATTTGAAACAGTTTAAAATTATTACTACTAGCGTAGGCAAGGAGCATCCTTATGGCTTCTAATCGAGCCACAGGAGCGAAGGTTTCTTCGTAATCGATACCTTCTTCTTGGTTGAAACCTTTGGCCACTAATCTAGCCTTGTTTCTAACCATGATACCATTTTCATCTTGCTTGTTTCTGAAGACCCATTTAGTACCAATAACTAAATGGTCATTTGGCCTAGGAACAAGCTTCCACACCTCATTTCTCTCAAATTGATTCAATTCATCTTGCATTGCGATAATCCATGAATCATCTTTCATGGCTTCGTCAACGCATTTGGGTTCAATTTGGGAGAGAAAGGCGGCATTTGCACAAAAGGTTTTAAGAGAAGATCGTGTTTGAACCCCCTTTGATGTGTCTCCTAAGATTAGCTCCTTGGGATGAGCATCTACATACTTCCAATCCTTGGGTAAGGATATTTCGGAAGTGGATGCATCCAAGTTGTTCGTTGGAGAAGGGGTCTCGTTTAAATTCAAAGAATCAAAATTAACATCTTCGTCAAGATCATTTTTCGTGATTTCGGAAATCTCATTGAAAACAACATGAATGGATTCTTCAATGATTAAAGTTCTTTTATTGAAGATACGAAAGGCTTTAGAAATAGTAGAATAACCAAGAAAGATTCCTTCATCAGATTTAGCATCAAATTTTCCTAAGTTGTCCTTTTCATTTAGGATAAAACACTTACACCCAAAGACTTTAAAATATGAAACATTGGGTTTTTTATTGTTCCATAACTCATAGGGAGTTTTGGTTAGTAGAGGTCTTACTAGAACTCTATTCAAAATGTAGCATGCAGTATTTACGGCTTCAGCCCAAAAATATTTGGGTAAGTTGTATTCATTCAACATGGTCTTACTAGAACTCCATTTTGTTGAGGATTTCTAGGAGTAGAGAAATTATGATTGTATCCATTGAGTTCACAAAATTCCTGGAAATCATGGTTTTGAAATTCACCACCATGATCACTTCTAATTAACGAAATCATAGAACCTTTCTCATTCTGAACAAGTTTGCAAAACTTGGTAAAATATCTAAGGCATTCATTCTTCTGTTTTAAGAAGTAAGTCCATGTGTATCTGCTATAGTCATCCACGATGACAAAGGCGTATTTGCTACCTCCTAGGCTTGATGTGGAGATAGGTCCGAACAAATCCATATGGATCAATTGTAAGGGCCTAGAGGTGCTTATTTGGTTTTTAGATTTGAAGCTACTCTTAATTTGTTTACCTAATTGGCAAGCATCACATACATTGTCTTTGATGAACTTGATATGAGGAATTCCTCTTACAAGTTCTTTGGATGATATTTGAGTGATTAGTTTCATGCTAGCATGACCTAATCTTCTATGTCATATCCAAGCATTCTCATTCAAAGCAGAAAAACACATTTCATTATATAAATTATTGATGTCAATAGTGTATACGTTATTTTGTTTTAATGCAATCATAGATATGTTTTTGTGTGATTTTTCAATGATGCAAGCATTAGATTCAAATCTGATAATATATCCTTTATCACATAATTGACTAATGCTCAAGAGGTTATGTTTTAAACTATCAACTAGCAAAACATCTTTAATAGAGAAGTTGGATTTGTTACCTATGGTTCCTTTGCCAATGATTTTACCCTTGTTGTTGTCTCCGAAGGTGACATATCCTTCGTCTATGCTAGTGAGCTTAGAGAATTGAGATGGATCTCCGGTCATATGCCTTGAGCATCCACTATCAAGGTACCATCTCTTGCTCCTAGCTTGCGATGGTTTAGTTTTCTACAAGAAGGGATGATGTTTAGGTACCCATTTGCTTTTGGGTGCCTCACAAATAGATCTACATTTTCTATCATGTTGCATAGAGTTTATTATGGTTCCTTTAGGAACCCAAATCAATTTATTTGGACTAATTTTCTTAAATGGACAATAGTGCGTCTTGTGTCCAAACTTGCAACAAAAGTTGCATTTGCTTTGATGTCTAACATGTAAGATGGGGCCTTTTATGAAGGTGGTTGGATTTTGGTGAGGACTTCTCATGAATCCAATACCACTTCTTTTGGGAACGTGACCCTTGTTTGTAAGGATCATGTTCAATGACTTGCTACCAACCTCGAATTTCTTCAAGGTGTCCTTAAGTAGCAAGTTTTCTTTTTTGAGAGTTTCTAGATCATGGCATTTCATGCATGGGCTTAAACTATCATGATATTCAGTATTTAACTTATCGAAATTACAAATAAGGCTATCATGTTCCTTTTTTAGCAGTTTGTATTTACTACTGATAATCTTACACTCATCAAACAATTCATGGAAAGCATTTAATAATTCATCGAATGATAAATCTGCATCTATTGAATTTGTTACCTCATCTTCGATGGCCATTAAGGCGTAATGAGCAACTTGCTCGGTGTTGGACTCCTCTTCTTCGGATGCGCTTGAGTCATCCCAAGTTGCTTGAAGTGCCTTTTTCTTTGACGTTCTCCTTTTGACTTGGGGACAATCACTCTTGTAATGTCTTGGTTTTTTGCATTCATAGCAGATTACTTGGTCCTTCTTGGGTTCAAGTTTATTTTTTGTATCATTCTTAAACTTGTTTCTTTTAAAGAACTTTTTAAACTTTCTTGTTAGAAGTGCCAAGTCATCATCACAGTCCTCATCACTTGAGTTTTCTCTCAAGTGGCATTCAGAAGTTTTGAGTGCCATATCCTTCCTGTTCTTTGGAAGGATGTCTTCTTGCTCTTCATGAGCTTTACAAGTCATTTCGTAGGTCATTAATGACCCGATTAGTTCTTCAAGAGGGAAGTTGCGCAGATCTTTTGCCTCTTGAATAGCAGTCACTTTAGGATCCCAACTCTTAGGAAGGGATCTTAGTATCTTATTTACGAGTTCAAAATCCGAAAAACTTTTTCCAAGTCCTTTTAGACCGTTGATGACATCCGTGAAACGGGTAAACATGTCGCCAATGGTTTCACTTGGTTTCATTCGAAAAAGTTCAAAAGAATGTAACAACAGATTGATTTTTGACTCTTTCACTCTACTTGTGCCCTCGTGGGTCACTTCGAGTGTGTGCCAAATATCAAATGCAATTTCGCAAGTTGAAACACGATTAAACTCGTTTTTATCAAGTGCGCAAAATAAGGCATTCATAGCCTTTGCATTAAGAGCGAAAGCCTTCTTCTCCAATTCATTCCAATCGATCATTGGAAGAGAAGACTTTGAAAATCCATTTTCAATAAGGTTCCACAGTTCAAAATCCATAGAAATAAGAAAGATCCTCATTCGGGTCTTCCAGCAGGTGTAGTCCGTCCCACTGAACATGGGTGGACGTGTAATAGAATGCCCCTCTTAGTTTCCGGCGTATGCCATCTCTCTTGGGTTTTAATCCGTTAGAGAGTTAACCTTGCTCTAGTACCAATTGTTAGGATCTAGAGCACTAAGAGGGGGGGGTGAATTAGTGCAGCGGAAATCTTCCAGCAATTTAAAACCGAAAGGTGCGTTCGTTCAATAAAATCTATTATAATGCAAAAGCCGATTCACAGTTTGTATTTAAGCGCAGTTTGCGTCTAAGCGCAGATTGCGTCTAAGAGCAGTTTACGTCTAAACGCAGTTTGAGTCTAAACGCAGTTTTACGTCTAAACTCAGTTTTACGTCCAAACGCAGTTTTACGCCTAAACGCAGTTTTACGTCTAAACGTAGTTTTGCGTTTGAACGCAGTTTTACGTCTGAACGCAGTTTTGCGTCTGAACGCAGTTTTGCGTCTGAACGCAGTTTTGCGTCTAAGCGTGGTTTTACGTCTAAACACAGTTTTGCGTCTAAACGCAGTTTTACGTCTAAACGCAGAAACTGAACTTTGAAAATCTTTTTGTGAATGTGCAGAAAGCAGTTCGCAGTTATGAATGGAATCAAAGCGTAAGCGTAAATTGCGATGTAAAGATCGTACGAAAACACCGATTTACGTCTCAATGCAGATTCGGAAAGATCTGAACTTAGAGAATCGTTCGTAAAAGCGCAGAGGGCAGTAGCTATGTAGGAGGTTTGCAGTAATGATAAAGTGCTCAAAAATAAATGCAAACCAGAGATTTAGAGTGGTTCGGTCAGTCTTGACCTACTCCACTTTTGGCTTCCTCCACCGATGAGGTTGCCGACGTCAACTAGAGGCCTTCCTTCAATAGGCGAAGGCCAACTGCCCTTTTACAGTTTCTCTCCTTTTGACAGGCTTAGGAGACAACCTTTACAGATCCTTTCTCTCCTCTCTTTACAACTCAAGACTTTGAAGAACATAAAGAGGAGAACTTTTAGACTTTACACAATTTTGAGCTCTTAGAATCACAGAAAAGATCAAGAATTCGGAGTGGATCTCTTTCCTTTCTGTGCTGAACGGGTGGGGTATTTATAGGCCCTAACCCAGTTCAAATTTGGAGCTCAAAACGATCAAATCCCGGAATTCCGGGATCAGGCGGTTGCACCTCTTGATAGGAGAGGTTGCACCGCCTGGCAGAGCTCGAAGACTGAGCTCAAGCGGATGCACCTCTCTATCAAGGGTGGTTGCACCTTTCTGCCAGAGCTCGGAGACCGAGCTCAGGCGGTGCATCTCCTGACCAGAGAGGTTGCACCTCTCTGCCAGAGGTGGTTGCACCTCTCTACCAGAGCTCGAAGACCGAGCTCAGGCGATGCATCTCCTGTCCAGAGAGGTTGCACCTCTCTGCCAGAGCTCGAAGACCGAGCTCGGTGGTTGCACCTTTTGGTAGAGCTCGAAACTTGAGCTCTGGCGGTGCTACCTCTTGACAGAGGAGGTTGCACCGCCCAGTTTCGCTTGGAGACTAAGCCCTGGGCGGTTGCACCTCTTGGCTGGGGCGGTTGCACCGCCCACAGCAACTTGGGTCTGAATGGGTTGAACCATTCGACCCAATCTGAGTTCTTCAAGGGCCTAATTGCCCCAGGATTAAGCTAATGGGATCACCTCCCATTTCTAACTTAATCAACGTGCTAACTACGATTAAATCTAAGACAATTTCTGCAGCTTTGCTTCGGTACGTCAATCGCTTCTTCCGGCGAGTTTCCGGCGAACTTCCGTCGATCATCCGATGAACCCTCGGTGATGCTTCTGCGGACTTCCGGCAAACTCCTGGATTTTGCGACGATCCACTTGGCGAGTTCCGACGAGCTTCGCTTGGTAAGCTTCCGGACTTCTCGGATCTGTTCTCGCAGAACCTCCGACGACCGTCCGAACTTCCGTCGAACTCTCGAACTCCCAATGTGATCATGATCTTGACTCCGGCGCAACTCCTGCTGGTTGTCTGACTTTCATAGTAGTTAATCCTGCACACTTATCTCAACACATAGATTAGACAACAAATGACAATTGACTTCATCATCAAAATTCGAGATTCAACAGCATACAAATGAAAAGTTAAGATCATGAATGGTAGGATGAAATTTGACAAGTTAAAACCATCATGATTTGAAACATTTATGATTTGAAATTATGCATGCAATTGCTTTTTATTGTGATGATATATGCATATAATGTGTATCATGAATACTTTATTATCATACATGAAAATAGTGATAAATATTTTGAAAATAAATGTTTGTATCATGTTAGATGATTTTACATTTTGTGCATGATGAGTTATAGTGATGATTGAAACATTGATTGAAATAATATGAATGATGATTTGGATTCATGCTTTTAATGATGAGTTTATATGTTTAAAAATACATATGATGATTTGGTATTATGTATGCAATACTTTAATGTACAATAATGATGCACACAATGATGAAATATTCATGATAAAATTATTATTTTGATATTCATGACTTTAATCTTCCTTTCTTTTTGCCAATGACAAAGGGAGAGAAAGAGTTGCTAATGTGCTATCTTGAATTAATGTAAAGGGTAATCTCAAAGATAAATTAGCTACCTTGCACAAGTCAAGAAAATGCAAAAACTTACCTTCTTACACATCTAAAGAAAAGATACAAATGTAACACTTGCCAAATTGTTTGCTTGCCTCATGTAAAACATGGTCCCTTGCTACTGATAATTTGCTAAGAAAGCAAAAATGATACTTCTCAAAAGAGAAGAAAGAGCTTACTTTCTTGAACATCTTTAATATGCTAGCTAGCATGATGTACAATTTGCTATCTTGAACATTACAAAGAAATACTATCATGCACATTGCAAAGAAAAGCAAATATGCCAACTTGCACATCTTTAAATTTGCTAGCTTGTATGTAGTAAAACTTGTATATCGTAAAAGTTGCTAGCTTATAGAGAAGCAAAGAATTGCTATCTCGAAAGAAGCAAAAAATACAAAACTTAGAAAACTTGCAATATAATTTCTCTTGCCATGCTTTGTATCAAAAATAGGTTGATATCCTTAAAAGCATCGCATTAAATTTTTTAGTATTGCAATGTATCACTTGTATTGCAAATTGAAATTTTTGAGACTATTATCACATCATGTTTAACAATTGATGCCTTTCATTACATGATTTCTTTACATTTTTGTCTTGTATATATCATGTGATGATTGAAATATTGATTGATGCAAATTCATAATTTATGTAAAAGTATAAATCATTGGTTCCTCTCCTTTTTTTCGGCAATGACAGAGGGGGAGAAAGATTGCTAGCTCAAGGCAAATGCTGGCTAGCTTGTACTCTTCCCTTCTTTTCGACAAAAACAAAGGGGAGAAAGCTTTTGCTAGTTAGAACATGCAAAGAAAAGCAAAGTGCAATCTTGCACAAGAAGCAAGTGTTGAATTGCCATGATTGAACTTAAGAATCTTACTATGCTTTTGTGCTTATATGTTGTGATGAAAATCTAACTTCATGTTACAAAAACTTGAATATCTTTTAAAATAGCTATAGCTAATTCTCCTTTTTGTTGATGACATAGGGGGAGAAGTACATTGATGACTTCATGCATTGAATTGAATATTTTATATATATTTGCATGATGGTTTAAATGTTTTTCATAACATGTGATGAATGTTACTTGGATTTGGGATAATCCAAGTGTTCTATCAATGACATATTGATAGGGGGAGTTTGGTTAAACTCTGGGAAGTTAAGGTTAACTCCGTTAGTCATCATCAAAAAGGGGGAGATTGTTGAATCTCGGATTTTGTTGATGAAACTAATTGATTGTGTTTAGATGTTTAACTGCATTTTGACTGATGTAGGTCTACTCGATCAGGATTAGACAGTTAACGCAGGAGGAATTGACGTTGCGCCAGAGGAGATCGCGTTAGGATATTGGATGGCAGAAGGCTTCGGACATCGGGCATCGGGCTAAGAGCGGACTTGCGCCAAGGATATCGGGGTTGCAGAGGTCAACCACCGATTGGGCAACAAGCCGCAAGAGAGGACGATGCACCGAAGAATCGGACGAAGCGCCAACCAATGACGTGCCGGGCGATAGAATGTCAATTTGCTTTGTAATAATTGTCTAGATAGGAGTAGAGTTTTGGCTTGTGTGTGCAAGATTAACTACGATAACGATGAAGACATAAAGCGAAACAAAGTGTTGAAGTCAAGCGCGAAGGATTTGTTGTGAGTTCGAGAATTCGATGAAAGTCCGAAAGTTCGTCGAGAATGCTGCCGGAACTAGCTGAGAATGAGTAGGGAGCATGCCGAAGGGTTTTTCGGAAGCTTGCCGAAAGGTTCGTTGGAAGTTCACGGAGCTCGCCAAGAAAGATCGGAGCTTGCCGAAGAAGCTAATTGGAACTCGCCAAGATCAAATCTTGAAGTCTAGGAGCTTGCCGGGAGTCCGTAGAATGGTTTCCTAGAGTTCGTCGGAAGACTGTCTGAAGTTCGTCGGAAACTCGCCGGAAAAAGTCTTGTCTTGCGGACTTTGTAATAGCTTAGAAAATATCTTTTAATTCGTAGTTAGCATATTAATTAGAGTTAGGATTAGGTGTTAATCCTATAACTCAAGTAGGGGCCAATTGGGCCCGAGTTCGGACTAGTTTGGGCCAAGTTTGGAGCCCAACCAGTGAGCTGAAATAGTGTAGGCGGTGGCACCGTCTAGAACCCGAGAACCAAGCGGTGGCACCGTTGGACTGTGTGGTGGCACCGCCCAGCACCCGAGAGGTCCGGCGGTGGCACCGCCAATACATTGTCAGTGTCAGACATTGACAGGCGGTGGCACCGCCAGCATCGGGAACCAAAGAGAATTCAAATTTTGGAGCCCAAATTTGAATCCTCTTGAGGCCTATAAATACCCCTCAATTGTCAGCTGAGACAACAACTTTTTGAGAAGCAATAGATTGAGAAAAAAGTCTTAGAAAAGTCTTAGCAAGTCTTATTTTCAATTTGTTAGAGTGTTCACCTCCTTCTTTCTTGCTGAAAATTTATAAGAGTGTGAACCGTTTGTAAAAGGTTGTAAGAGGGGTATTTGTCCTTCTCCTTCAAGAGATTTGCTAGTGGAAGGTGGGAGCCTCATCGAAGAGGGCCTCGCAAGTGGATGTAGGTCATTTGACCGAACCACTTTAAAATTAGCGTGATCTTTGGTTTACATTTTCTTATTGCTATTTACATTACTGCAAACCTTCTTACTTGCTTTATTTCCTCATTACCTTTGCTGCACACCTTTATGAACATGCGTTCAAGTTAAGCTTTTCAAGTTCGATTTTTATCGTACAAAAGATTTTCCAAAACCGACGTTTTAATCCGCTGCACTAATTCACCCCCCCCCCCCCCCCTCTTAGTGCCGCTCAGATCCTAACAATTGATATTAGAGCCCAGCATTTCTCATTTCGGATTTATCCCCGAGAGAAATGGCTCTTCATGGCTTTCAAGAGGGCTTTTCGTTTGTTCGTCCACCGTTGTTTAACGGATTGGACTATACTTATTGGAAAACTCGAATGGAATAACATTTAATTGATTTATTGATTTAAAGAAAGGGTTACATCACTATTTATAGAGTTCCACCTAGAGTCCACTTGGACTTGGGCTCTTAATAATAAATAAATATTAAATAAACCTCTATCCGACTCTAATTGAACTAAACAGACTCAATAAATAACTGAACTAAAGAGACTCAATAAACATTTTTCAAAAGCTCGGAAAAAGGTCCTAACAGATTGGCCCACCACATTGAATACTATGACAGATTCAAAGTAAAGATTGTTGATGGACAGATTTTCACTTGTGATAGCAAAGTTTCAAAGATTAAATTGATTATATAGGGCCAGAAGTTTCTTGCAAAGATTACTACACTAAAAGACCGACCTGTTGCTTACACTATCAAAAAGTGGAGACCACACTTACTTGATCAACGGGTTGTGATGCGTTGTAGATAGTCTATGACTAAAGTGCTGAAAGAGAAACTCCCCGAGATTGATACTGCTAAGCCTTGAGGACAAGGCTAATTTGAAGAGGGAGAAATTGTTAGGATCCTTTTTCTGTGCTTTTGAGTAATGTTTATTGAGTCTGTTTAGTCCAATTATTTATTGAGTCTGTTTAGTTCAGTTAGAGTCGGGTATAGGATTATTTAATATTTATTTATTATTAAGAGTCCAAGTCTTGGTGGACTCTAGGTGGAACTCTATAAATAGTGATGTAACCCTTTATTTAAATCAATCAATCAATGAAATGTTATTCCACTCTCTGACCAAACCCTAGGAGGTCGATCCCCTCGAAGTGATCAAGGAGGGCCGATCCCCTTGAAGCGATCAAGGAGGCCGATCCCCTCGAAGCAATCATTATCATTCCCTTTTCTCCCCTTTCTTCCATGATAAGACCTTAGGGTCTTATAAATTGGTATCAGAGCGACGATAAGACTTTAGGGTCTTATTATTTGGTATCAGAGCATCCCCATTTCTCCCCTTTCTTCAACGATGAAACTTTAGGGTCTTACCATTTGGTATCAGAGCGACGATAAGACTTTAGGGTCTTATTAGTGTTAGGATCAATTTTCTTAGCTTTTGAATAATGTTTATTGAGTATGTTTAGTCCGGTTGTTTATTGAGTATGTTTAGTTCAGTTAGAGTTGGGTAGAGGTTTATTTAATATTTATTTATTATTAAGAGTCCAAGTGTTGGTGGACTCTAGGTGGAACTCTATAAATAGTGATGTAACCCTTTCTTTAAATCAATCTATCAATCAATGAAATATTATTCCACTCTATGGCCAAACCTTAGAAGGTCGATCCCCTCGAAGTGATCAAGGAGGGCCGATCCCCTCGAAGTGATCAAGGAAGGCCGATCCCCTCGAAGCGATCAAGGAGGCCGATCCCCTCAAAGCGAACATTATCATTCCTTTTTCTCCCCTTTCTTCCACAATAAGACCTTTGGGTCTTATCAATTGGTATCAGAGAAATGATAAGACTTTAGGGTCTTATCATTTGGTATCAAAGCATCCCCATTTCTCCCCTTTCTTCAATGATAAGACTTTAGGGTCTTACCATTTGGTATCAGAGTGATGATAAGACTTTACGGTCTTATCATTTGGTATTAGAGCGACGATCCTTGGTGTTCTTGCTGCAGTGTTGCTGTAGCTATCAAAAAAAAAAAAAAAAAAAATTTGTGTGAGGAAGGGTGAAGCCGGTAGTCACGAACACCGATCCTTCTCAACCGAGAAGGAACCTCTGCGTCTTGGTCAACAACCACCGTTGCCCCTTTTCCACCGCTATTGCTACTGTGCAACTAGCAGCCATCACAACCATTGCTGCCTCCTTGCTGCAGTTATCTTCATCTTCGAAAAAAAATAAAAGATTAAAGAAAGAAGAAGAATAAGAAGAAGAAGAAGCCACAGCCACCCCTTCTTCCCCTACCGGACCCCTACTTCCGGCCAGCCCACCCGCCGCCGCTGCTTCCCGGCCGAGGGACCACCACTGCCGCCGCTATTGCCCAACTAGCAGCCACCGCCGCTGCCGCTGTCCCCACCCATCCAATGACCTCTCCTCCTCGCTTCCCCATCTCACTCGAGCGAGAAGGTCTACCGGCGTCATTTCCCAACCAATGGATCACCCCATCGCCGCTTATTCCATCTGCGATGCTGCCCTAGTCCGCCATCGTGCCGCCCCCCCCCCCCCCCCCCATGGGTTGCAGCTACAACCGTCGGTTACTGTAGCCCCTCCTTATAGCGGTTGCAGAAACAGAGCTTCCTCTATTGTCGCAACCCCTCGTGATCCTTCCAACCAACCCCTTCTGTGTTGTGACAAAAATAGAGCAAGCAGCAACAAAAACTAGTCGCAACCTCTGCTTCCACAGTGGTTGAATAATGTTAGGATCCTTACATTATTCAAAATCAGTCGTAACCACCGCTGCCCCTTCTCTACCGGTTGCGTTGCTTCTCGGCCGATCGACCACCGCCACTTCTACCGTCGGTGGTCGATCGGTCGAGAAGCAATGATGATAAGCAGCCACCCCTGCGTCCGGCCAGGGACCCTACATGATAATCGGCCAGGGTCATTATCATTCAACACAGACTTTAGGGTGCTAAGACCCTGAAGTATAACCACCAAATGGTAAGACTTTAGGGTCTTACCTTTTGGTATCAGAGCAGCGATCCTTGGCATTTCACTATTCTCGCTACAATTATCATCATCAAGAAAAAAAAGAGAGAGAGAGAAAAGAAGAAGAAGAAGAAGAAGAAGTCGCAGCCACCCCTACTTCCGGCCAGCCCACCCGCCGTTGCTGCTTCCCGGCCGACGAACCACCGCCGCCGCCGCTGCTGCCTAGCAAACAGCCACCACTACCCCCCCGGCCAGCAACCTCGCTGCCCGCATCTAGCTCGAGCAAGAAGGGCCGCAACCGTTGTTTCCCAGCTAACGGACCACCCATCGCCACTTCTACCATCGGCGATGATGCCCTAGCCACACCGCCATCGTTGCCTTCCCTTGGTTGCAGTTTCGACCGCGCCATCTATCGGCGTCGCTGTTTCTGTAGTGCGATGGAATCAGAGCAATCGCTAGTCCCTTTGCTGCTGTTGGAGCTGGTTGCCTCTACCGCCGCCACTGCTTCCCGGCCACTTCAATGCCACCCCTCTCCTTTTTTGCCAAGCCACCACCGCTGCCAGCCACCGTGCGACAACCGCCGCATGCCTCCCAACTGCCGATCCCCCTTGCTCTGCATCTATAGTGACAGAAATCGGGCAACTCACCGGTTGCCCTTGTTCCCAACCGTGACACCTGCTAGTCATAGGTGCCCACCAAGCCAATCACGTGAGTGATGACACGTGTGGCTTGAAACAGAATCTTTAAACACATATCCTAAATAATCCCGGTCATAGGTTACTCGAGAGGGACATCGTGATAACCGGACAGACTAGTGTGTTGTATACCCGTCCATATGATGGATGCAGCTGGTCTCATAGCTACTCGTGTAGGGACACTAGGGATATAGTACAGGTGCTCATTGGAGAATGAGTTCACTGATTGATCTACTTACGGAATGCAGGATGGTTGATGATGCCTTATTGTCATACAGTGATTCTGTAGTCCTAGTGGTATATCTGGTCCTTAGACATGAGACACCAAGGATGTCTTGTATGAGTGCTACACTCTTTGATACCAGACTTGTAGGTTTGGCTGTCCCAGATCTAGTACAAATGGTCATTGGGAGTGGTAGTCGACCTTACGAGGGCTATTGAGAGTCGATAGAGGATCATCCACTCTCGGCGTCATCAGAGGAATATCCCATGTGTTCTTGCTCAGAAAAATCCCTGGCTAGGGTCATTCGGGTTGAGAGAGAAAGAGTTCTCCAGGAGAATCCGATTAGAGCGAGACTCGAGTAGAAACCGTATGGGTTTGACAGCACCATGCACGATATACGGTCTTTGGGATATTAGATGAATGAGGGACTATAGGTACGCGGTAACTGACGACAGACAGGTCCAATGGATTGGATTCCCCTATATCATTTGGGGACTACGGCCTAGTGGCCTAGTACGTCCGTAGTCGATGAGTCAAGTGAATTATTGCAAAGATAATAATTCACTGAGTTAGAAGGAGTTCTGAAAGGTATGACTCATGGCCAGCTCGTTATTGGGCCTAGAGAGTCACACACATATGGTAGGCATTGCGATGAGTAAAGATTCAGATATGAGATATCCGACGGAGCCCTTGTCTTATTGGATATCCAATAAGCCCCTGAATTATTGGATCCTATGGATGAGATCCAATAAGAGCCCATGAGAGATTATTGGATAGAGATTCTCTAATCTAAACGGCTTGGGTTATTGGATGCAGATCAAATGCCCACTAGGCGAGGATCTTTTAGGGTTTGACATGGGACCTCTATAAATAGGAGGGATTCAGAGTCTCATAGGCTAGAGCCTTTGCTTGCCTCTCCTATTCTCCTTCCCCTCTCCACCTCAGAGCAGGCCTGGAGTTTTGAGGAGCATCGTCGCAGCCCTACTGTGTGGATTACCGCTAGAGAGGAGGACGCTTGACCTCCTTCACCCTCTCCTAAAGATCTGTAAGGAAACAGGGATATACGATCTCCCTAGGTAACACAATCTACTCTATACACAATTTTAAGTTTCGCGGATTTTGCGCACCAATCTTCGCACGACGACGAACTTCTCTTTGGGAATCGGGATTTTGTTTCCTTGTTCTTCCCCTGCGCATGTGATGTCACCCCCCAAGATTTTGCAACAGTGGTATCAGAGCCATGTTGTTCGTGCGAATGATTGGATTTGAACTGCGTGTGTTGTGTTTAGGAAGAATTTTGACGTTAAAATCATTGACGCAAAAATAAGGAAGGGCAACAACAGTTGCTACCCTCGATCAGTATGCTTGCAGCCATCTGGCACGGGAGCCGTAGTTGGGCAGCACAGCGCCGGCGCATGCGCAAGCGCTGTGCCTGCAGTAGGCTTGCGGCCGGCGGGGCTGGCAGCTAGTGGGCAAAGGTGCCGCATGTTGAATCTCGAATTTTGATGATGAAGTCAATTGTCATTTGTTATCTAATTTCTATGTTGAGATAAGTGTGCAGGATTAACTACGATGAAAGTGAGACATGCAGCAGGAGTTGCGCCGGAGTCAAGACAATGATCACGTTGGGAGTTCGAGAATTCGATGGAAGTTCGGACAGTCGTCGAAGGTTCTACGGGAACAAATCCGAGAAGTCCATAAGCTTGCCAAAGAAGCTCGTCGGAACTCGCCAAGTGAATCGTCGCAAGTCCAGGAGTTTGCCGGAAGTCCGCAGGAGCATCACCGAGGGTTCATCGGATGATCGACGGAAGTTTGCCGGAAGCTCGCCGGAAGAAGCGATTGACGTACCGGAGCAAGTTGCAGTAAATGTCTTACGAAAAATCGTAGTTAGCACTTTGATTAAGTTGGAAATGGAAGGTGATCCCATTAACTTAATCTTGGGGCAATTGGGCCCTTGAAAAACCTGAATTGGGCCGAATGGATCAACCCATTCGGACCCTGATTTCTGCTAGGCGGTTGAACCGCCCAAGGCAGGAGGTTGCACCGCTTGGGCTCAGTCTCCGAGCGAGACTGGGAGGTGCAACTGCTCC
This sequence comes from Musa acuminata AAA Group, assembly GCF_036884655.1. Classification (NCBI taxonomy): domain Eukaryota; kingdom Viridiplantae; phylum Streptophyta; class Magnoliopsida; order Zingiberales; family Musaceae; genus Musa; species Musa acuminata. The sequence continues at coordinate 14,948,803 of NC_088353.1, read as the reverse complement.
AGCCAGGCGGTGGCACCGCGTGGGGCTCAGTCTCCAAGTGAGACTGGGCGGTGCAACCTCCCCTAACAAGAGGTGGCACCGCTTGAGCTCAGTCTTTGAGCTCTGCCAAGCGGTGCAACCGCCTTAGTCAGGAGGTGCAACTGCCTGAGCTCGGTCTTCGAGCTCTGTTAGGAGGTGCAACCGCCCCTAATAGGAGGTAGCACCGCCTAGAGGCTCAGTCTTCGAGCTCTACTAGTTGGTGCAACCGCTCTAGTCAGGAGGTGCAACCGTATGATCCCGGAATTCCGGGAATTAACAGTTTTGAGCTCCAAATTTGAACTAGGTTGGGGCCTATAAATACCCCACCCATTCAGCACTAAAAGGGTATGGACTAACACCGAAATCTTGATCCTTTTATGTGATTCTTAGAGCTCAAAATTGTTGTAAAGGCCGAAAGTTCTTCTCCCTCTGTTCTTCCAAGTTCTAAGTTGTAAAGAGAGGAGAGAAAATTCTGTAAGGGTTGTCTCCTAAGCCCGTCAAAAGGAGTGAATCTGTAAAAGGGTGGTTGACCTTCGCCTATTGAAGGAAGGCCTCTAGTTGACGTCGGTGACCTCGTCGGTGGAGGAAGCCAAAAGTGGAGTAGGTCAAGATTGACCGAACCACTCTAAATCTCGGTTTGCATTTACTTTGAGCATCTTATCTTTACTGCAAACCTCCTTAATAGCATACTACCTTCTGTGTTTTTACGAACGTGTTTCAAAGTTCAGTGCTTTCCGAATCGGGATTTAAAACGTAAATCAGTTTTATCATAAGAACGTCGTATTTTAGTTTGCGCTTACGTTCTAATTTATATTATAACTGCAAACTACCTTTATATCTTTGCTTTAACTACATCTCACCTTATCTCAAGTTAAAGTGGTTTACGAATCAGCTTTTATACCGAAATCGCTTTTATCGTACGAACATCGTATTTCAGTTTACACTTGTATTCTGATTTTCATCCTAACTACAAACTACGTTCATATCTTTGCTGCATCTCACCTAGTCAAAAGTTGAAGTGATTTACGAATCGGCTTTCTTACCAAAATCACTTCTATCGAACGAAAGCAGTTTTCGATTTTAATCGCATAAGGTTTTCCGCTGCACTAATTCACCCCCCCCCCTTTTAGTGCTCTTGATCCTAACAATTGGTATCAGAGCAAGGTTAACTCTCTAATGGATTAAAACCCAAGAGAGATGGCATACACCGGAAACCAAGAGGGCCATTCTATTACACGTCCACCCATGTTTAGTGGGACGGACTACACCAATTGGAAGACCCGAATGAGGACCTTTCTTATTTCTATGGATTTTGAACTTTGGAATCTTGTCGAAAATGGATTTTCGAAGTCTTCTCTTCCAATGATCGATTGGAATGAATTGGAGAAGAAGGCTTTCGCTCTTAATGCAAAGGCTATGAATGCCTTATTTTGTGCACTTGATAAAAACGAGTTTAACCGTGTTTCAACTTGTGAAACCGCATTTGATATTTGGCACACACTCGAAGTGACTCACGAAGGCACAAGTAGAGTGAAAGAGTCAAAAATCAATCTTCTGTTACATTCTTTCGAACATTTTCGGATGAAACCGTGTGAAACCATTGGCGACATGTTTACCCGTTTCACGGATGTCGTCAACGGTCTAAAAAGACTCGGAAAAAGTTTTTCAAATTTTGAGCTCGTAAATAAGATTCTAAGATCCCTTCCTAAGAGTTGGGATCCTAAAGTCACTGTTATTCAAGAGGCGAAAGATCTAAGCAACTTCCCTCTTGAAGAACTAAACGGGTCATTAATAACCTACGAGATGACTTGTAAAGCTCATGAAGAGCAAGAAGACATCCTTCCAAAGAACAGGAAGGATATGGCACTTAAAACTTCAGAAAGCCACTTCAGAGAAAACTCAAGTGATGAGGACTGTGATGATGACTTGGCACTTCTAACAAGAAAATTTAAAAAATTCATTAAAAGAAACAAGTTTAAAAATGATGCAAAAAATAAACTTGAACCCAAGAAGGACCAAGTTATTTGCTATGAATGCAAAATGCCGGGACACTATAAGAGTGTTTGTCCCCAAGCCAAAAAGAGAACATCAAAGAAGAAGGCGCTCAAAGCAATGTGGGATGACTCGAGCGCGTCCGAAGAAGAGTAGTCCAACACCGAGCAAGTTGCTCACTACACCTTAATGGCCATCGGAGAAGAGGTAATAAATTTAATAGATGTAGATTTATCATTTGATGAATTATTAAATGCCTTCCATGACTTATTTGATGAATGCAAGATTATTAGTAGAAAATATAAATTGCTAAAAAAGGAGCATGATAGTCTTACTTGTAATTTTAATAAGTTAAAAATTGAATATCATGATAGTTGAAGTTCATGCATAAAATGTCATGATCTAGAAACTCTCCAAAAGGAAAACTTGCTACTTAAGGACACCTTGAAGAAATTCGAGGTTGGTAGCAAGTCATTGAACATGATCCTTGCAAACAAGGGTCACGTTCCCAAAAGAAGTGGAATTGGATTTGTGAGAAGCCATCACCAAAATCCAACCACCTTCATAAAAGGCCCCATCTTACATGTTCGACACCAAAACAAATGCAACTTTTGTTGCAAATTTGGACACAATACGCATTATTGTCCATTCAAGAAAATTAGTCCAAACAAATTGATTTGGGTTCCTAAAGGAACCATAATAAATTCTATGCAACATGATAAACAATGTAGATCTATTTTTGAGGCACCCAAAAACAAATAGGTTCCTAAAAATCATCCTTTCTTGTAGAAACCTATACCATCGCAAGCTAGGAGCAAGAGATGGTACCTTGATAGTGGATGCTCAAGGCATATGACCGGAGATCCATCTCAATTCTCTAAGCTCACTACCATAGACGAAGGCTATGTCACCTTCGGAGACAACAACAAGGGTAAAATCATTGGCAAAGGAACCATAGGTAACAAATCCAACTTCTTTATTGAAGATGTTTTGTTAGTTAATGGTTTAAAACATAATCTCTTGAGCATTTGTCAACTATATGATAAAGGATACATTGTCAGATTCGAATCTAATGCTTGCATCATTGAAAAATCACACAAAAACATGTCTATGATTGCATTAAAACAAAATAACGTATACACTATTGACATCAATGATTTGTGTAATGAAATGTGTTTTTCGGTTTTGAATGAGGATGCTTGGCTATGGCATAGAAGATTAGGTCATGCTAGTATGAAACTAATCACTCAAATATCATCTAAAGAACTTGTAAGAGGAATTCTTCATATCAAGTTCATCAAAGATAATGTATGTGATGCTTGCCAATTAGGTAAACAAATTAAGGGTAGTTTCAAATCTAAGAATCAAATAAGCACCTCTAGGCCCTTACAATTGATCCATATGGACTTGTTCGGACCAATCTCTACATCAAGTCTAGGAGGTAGCAAATACGCCTTCGTCATTGTGGATGACTATAGCAAATATACATGGACTTACTTCTTAAAATAGAAAAATGAATGCTTTAGATACTTTACCAAGTTTTGTAAACTTGTTCAAAATGAGAAGGGATCTATGATTTCGTCAATTAGAAGTGATCACGGTGGAGAATTTCAAAACCATGATTTCCAAGAATTTTGTGAACTCAATGGATACAACCATAATTTCTCTACTCCAAGAAATCCTCAACAAAATGGAGTAGTAGAAAGAAAAAATCGAAATTTACAAGAAATGGCAAGAATCATATTAAATGAACATAGCCTACCCAAATATTTTTGGGTCGAAGCCGTAAACATCGCATGCTATATTTTGAATAGAGTTCTGGTAAGACCCTTACTCACCAAAACTCCTTATGAGTTATGGAACAACAAAAAACCCAATATTTCATATTTTAAAGTCTTTGGGTGTAAGTGTTTTATCTTGAATGAAAAGGATAACTTAGAAAAATTTGATGCTAAATCCGATGAAGGAATCTTTCTTGGTTATTCTTCGGTTTCTTAAGCTTTTCGTATCTTCAATAAAAGAACCTTAATTATTGAAGAATCCATTCATGTTGTTTTCAATGAGATTTTCGAAATCAGGAAAAATGATTTTGATGATGATGTTAATTTTGATTCCTTAAATTTAAATGAAACCACATCTCCTACTAGCAACTTGGATGCATCCACATCCGAAACATCCTTACCCAAGGATTGGAAGTATGTAGATACTCATCCCAAGGAGCTAATCTTAGGAGACACATCAAAGGGGGTTCAAACACGAAATTCTCTTAAAAATTTGTGTGCAAACACCGCTTTTCTCGCCCAAATTGAACCCAAATGTGTTGACGAAGTCATGAAAGATGATTCATGGATTATCGCAATGCAAGATGAATTGAATCAATTTGAGAGAAATGAGGTGTAGAAGCTTGTTCCTAGGCCAAATGACCATTTAGTTATTGGTACTAAATGGGTCTTTAGAAACAAGCAAGATGAAAATGGTATCGTGGTTAGAAACAAGGCTAGATTAGTGGCCAAAGGTTTCAACCAAGAAGAAGGTATCGATTACGAAGAAACCTGCGCTCCTATGGCTCGATTGGAAGCCATAAGGATGCTCCTTGCCTATGCTAATAGTAATAATTTTACGTTGTTTCAAATGGATGTTAAAAGCGCTTTTCTTAATGGCTTTATTTCCGAAGAAATCTATGTTGAACAACCTCCTGGATTTAAAAATAATAGCCTCCCTAATCATGTGTTTAGATTAACTAAAGCTCTCTATGGTTTAAAACAAGCTCCGAGAGCTTGGTATTAGAGACTTAGTTCTTTTCTTATCGAAAATAATTTCACAAAAGGCAAGGTTGATACTACATTGTTCATCAAGAATTTTGAAAATGATTTTCTCATTGTTCATATTTATGTTGATGATATTATCTTTGGTTCTACGAATGAATCTCTTTGTGAATCTTTTGCTAAAACTATGAGTCTTGAATTCGAAATGAATTTAATGGGAGAATTAACATTCTTCTTAGGCTTACAAATCAAACAACTAAGCAATGGCATATTTATTAATCAAACTAAATATGCTATGAATTTATTAAAAAAATTTAATATGAATAACTCAAAGGCTATTAACACTCCTATGAGCACCTCCACTAAGTTAGAAATTGATGAAAGTGGAGAAAGCTTCGATCAAAAAACTTATAGGGGTATGATAGGAAGTTTACTTTACCTCACTACAACCAGACCAGACATCATGTTCAGTGTAGGACTTTGTGCTAGATTTCAATCAAACCCTAAGATATCTCATCTCAAAGCAGTTAAAATAATACTTAGATATCTTAATGTTACCACAAATCTAGGATTATGGTACCCAAAATAAGAGAATCTTGAGTTAATTGCTTATGCTGATGCGGACTTTGCTGGCTGTAGACTAGATAGAAAAAGCACATCAGGATCATGTCAATTTTTAGGACATGCCCTTGTTTCCTAGTCATCTAAGAAACAAAACTCGGTTGCACTGTCAACAACCGAAGCTGAATATATTGCAACAAGTGCATGCTGTGCACAAGTTGTATGGATGAAAAACACCTTAGAAGATTACAAAGTTCATCTTAAAAATATTCCCATTAAATGTGATAACACAAGTGCAATATGCTTAACCAAGAATCCTATACAACACTCAAGAACAAAACATATTGATATTAGACATCACTTTATGCAAGATCATGTTACTAATCATGACGTAACCATAGAGTTCATTGATACTAAACATCAACTATCAGATATTTTTACAAAACCTCTGAGTGAAGAGCAATTTGATTTCATAAGAAGAGAATTACGAATGTTGATGTGTCCGAATACATAAACTAGTTAAAATTCTTTTTTGGACTTTATTAAATGCTCAAATCACTTGATTTACATGCCTAAATAACATGTTGGAATACAAAAATGTTTTGTCTTTATGATTATATTTGAAAATTTGTAGCATAGTCTTGTCCGAATGCATGAAAGAGTTCACTTTTCGGATTCGCTTAATAATTGGAATGCTAAAAATCAAATTTTCTCATACACTCTTATGAAAAATATATTTTTTCTGAAATGGATCTGATAAAATGATTCCTGCTTATGAATTCCATCTTAAAATATGGATGATAGTATTTTTACTTGCAAAAATCTGTTACAAACACATATCTTGACTCAAAGTAAACTCACAAATAGTTGGAATCACAAATGGCTTTCCTCCTTCATGCACAAAGGATTATAATAAAAAAAATGGAAGAAGTATTCAAAGCAATCTACGTATCATGCATTCCTTTATATGCTTGATAACTTGCTTATATTGTTCTCCTGGTATCACAACTACCATGCTTTTTGTTGATGACAAAGGGGGAGAAATATATGAATTGATGCTATAAACACTGATGCTATGATTATGCCATGCTTGCATCACCAAGAGACATATAAACATATGCCATGTATTAATTTGCATATGCCTTGAGTTGATATCTTACCATGTGAAGAAATGCAACACTTGCTAAAATATTTGAAATGTGTACATCATGTAAAGATATAAAAATCTTACTTCACAGCTTTACATGTTGATATCTTACAATATGATAAATTGCTACAATTACCATCATTCAAAATTGTTATATAAAATTTGAAAATGAATGTCAAGCCTTGACATCATCTTCAGAGAGATACATCATGATGGGAATCATGATGGGAGTATTGATAAGTTCAAATAATTTAACTTATCAATATGTCTCTTGAATTCTTAGGTCTTGAATTCAAGAATGACTTATCTCAAGTATGGCATATAGACAAGGGGAGTTAAGGTTAACTTCATTATCAATTGATTGTCATCATCAAAAAGGGGGAGATTGTTGAATCTTGGATTTTGATGATGAAGTCAATTGTCATTTGTTATCTAATCTATATGTTGAGATAAGTGTGCAGGATTAACTATGATGAAAGTGAGACATGCAGTAGGAGTTGCGCCGGAGTCAAGACAATGATCACGTTGGGAGTTCGAGAGTTCGACGGAAGTTTGGACAGTCGTCGGAGGTTCTGCGGGAACAAATCCGAGAAGTCCATAAGCTTGCCAAAGAAGCTCGTCGGAACTCGCCATGTGAATCGTCGCAAGTCCAGGAGTTTGTCGGAAGTCCGCAGGAGCATCACCGAGGGTTCATCGGATGATCGATGTAAGTTCGCCGGAAGCTCGCCAGAAGAAGCGATTGATGCACCGGAGCAAGTTGCAGTAAATGTCTTAGGAAAAATCATAGTTAGCACTTTGATTAAGTTGGAAATGGGAGGTGATCCCATTAACTTAATCTTGGGGCAATTGGGCCCCTGAAAAACCCGAATTGGGCTGAATGGATCAACCCATTCGGACACTGATTTCTGTCAAGCGGTTGAACCGCCCAAGGCAAGAGGTTGCACCACCTGGGCTCACTCTCCGAGCGAGGCTGGGAGGTGCAACCGCTTTAGCCAGGCGGTGGCATCGCTTGGGGCTCAGTCTCCGAGCGAGACTAGGCAGTGCAACCTCCCCTGAAAGGAGGTGGCACCGCCTGAGCTCAGTCTTCGAGCTCTGCCAGGTGGTGCAACCGCCTCAGTCAGGAGGCGCAACCGCCTGAGCTCGGTCTTCGAGCTCTGTCAAGAGGTGCAACCGCCCTTGACAGGTGGTAGCACCGCCTAGAAGCTCCGTCTTCGAGCTCTGCCAAGCGGTGCAACCGCTCCAGTCAGGAGGTGCAATTGCCTGATCCCGAAATTTCGGGAATTGATTGTTTTGAGCTCCAAATTTGAACAGGGTTGGGGCCTATAAATACCCCACCCATTCAGCACTGAAAGGGTATGAACTAACACCGAAATCTTGATCCTTTTCTGTGATTCTTAGAGCTCAAAATTGTTGTAAAGGCCAAAAGTTCTTCTCCCACTATTCTTCCAAGTTCTGAGTTGTAAAGAGAGGAGAGAAAATTCTGTAAGGGTTGTCTCCTAAGCCCGTCAAAAGGAGTTAATCTGTAAAAGGGTGGTTGGCCTTCGCCTATTGAAGGAAGGCCTCTAGTTGACGTCGGTGACCTCGTCAGTGGAGGAAGCCAAAAGTGGAGTAGGTCAAGATTAATCGAACCACTCTAAATCTCGGTTTGCATTTACTTTGAGCATCTTATCTTTACTGCAAACCTCCTTAATAGCTTACTGCCTTCTGTGTTTTTACGAACGTGTTTCAAAGTTCAGTGCTTTCCGAATCGGGATTTAAAACGCATATCAGTTTTATCATACGAACGTCGTATTTCAGTTTGCGCTTACGATCTGATTTCCATTATAACTGCAAACTACCTTTATATCTTTGCTTTATCTGCATCTCGCCTTATCTCAAGTTAAAGTGGATTATGAATCAGCTTTTATACCGAAATCACTTTTATCGTATGAACGTCGTATTTTAGTTTGTGCTTATATTCTGATTTTCATCATAACTGCAAACTTCGTTCATATCTTTGCTGCATCTCTCCTAGTCAAAAGTTGAAGTGATTTACGAATCAGCTTTCTTACCAAAATCACTTCTATCGAACGAAAGCAGTTTTCGATTTTAATCGCATAAGGTTTTCCGCTGCACTAATTCACCCCCCCCTCTTAGTGCTCTTGATCCTAACACCGTAGGGCAGCGGTGCCTACAGCCGCTACTCACTCGAGGTGACGCGCCGCAGGGCAACGACGCTTGTGGCCGCTACTCCCGCGTGCAAAAACCTCAGCGAGGCAGCACCGCCTACGGGCGCTGCCTCGCGGGTAGAACTGCCCGCGGAAGGGGTGGCACCCAATGGGGCGCCCGCCCGCGGGGGCAGCGCCGCCCATAGGAGCACCTACCCGTGGGGGCAGCGCTACCCATGGGGGTGCCCACTTGTAGGGGCGGCGCCCCAGCCCCGTTGCACCTGCCGCAACCGACATGGTGGCGGCGGCAGTAGCAACAACGAAGAGGGAGTGGGGCTTAGGGTTTTGGGTAAAAAGATAATTTTGCCCCTATGAATTTGAGAAATTCCAGTTTCTGTCTTTTGTCCAAATAACAAAAATACCCCTATGAATTCAGAAATTCCCTATATAACCCTGATTTCATAAAATACTAATTAATTATAAGGTTTAGTTGATTATTATTTTTATGATTATCTAGTAGTCCTACTTGATGATGATTATTTATACATGTGATGTATGATGTGTGGACGGATGAACATGGACCGTGTGATGTGTGTACTTGTGATTATTATTATTGAGGTCTGCGAGCCTCCATTATATTTCTCATTTATTATCGGGCATGCATGCCTATGATTAAGTTGTAATCACATTAGGAGGCGTAGCGGGAGCGTGGATGCGATAGCGGGGCCCTCGAGACGGACAATCGCGATGCATGAAGATGCATCAAGATGTCGACGGAACCGACGAGAACGAGATGGACGATCACAGGGCATGGAGATGCACCGTTGCACACATAGATCTTGATGTGAGTGATTAGGCCTACTGGCTCGGGCTTAATCACATTAGGTTGTGGCCCATGATCATCTGGTGTGATTGCTTATACACATACTAGATATGTATATATATTTGCATGCGATGTAGATATTGTTAGGATCAGAGCGGCACTAAGAGGGGGGGGGGGGTGAATTAGTGCAACGGTAAAGTACGATAAACTTTTGACGATTTAAACACTTTCGGAAACTTCGTACGATAAAAGCAGCGTTTCGTTTAGAACTGTTTTGATTACATTTTAACTTGAAGGCAGTAAGCTAATGAAGGGGTTTACAATAAGGTAATAGCATGAAGTAAATGCAAACCAGAGAAGATGGTAGTTTATAGTGGTTCGGTCAATCGTGACCTACATCCACTCCTCTGATTCCTCTTCCGTCGAGGCCACCGGCATCCACTAACGATCTTCCTTTACTAGGCGAAGATCAACCTCCTTCTTACACCCCTCTTACAACCTCTTACAAGTGGTTCACCCTTTTACAAAGATTTCAATGAATAGAAAGGAGGTGAACACTCAAGCTATTGAAAACAAGACTTTTCCTAAGGCTTTTCTCAACTTCTAGCTTCTCAAAAGGTTGTATTCTCTGTTGAGAAATGAGGGGTATTTATAGGCCTCAAGAGGATTCAAATTTGGGCTCCAAAATTTGAATTCTCTTTGGTTTTCGAGGCCGGTGGTGCCACCGCCTATCAGTGGCGGTGCCACCTCCAAAATTTTAATAAACTTATTATGATTTAGTGTTCGAAGTTCAAGTTCAACATTGTCCTCATCACTTGAGTCATCGCTCAAGTGGTATTCATTTGTCTGGAGTTCTAAATCCTTCCTATTCTTTGAAAGGTGGTTCAAGTGTTCATTGTGTTCATCATGTGCATTACGCACCATTTCATATGTCATCAATGAGCCGATAAGTTCTTCAAGTGGAAAAATATTTAAATCTTTTGTTTCTTGTATTGCCATTACTTTTGATTCCCAAGCTTTAGAAAGTGATCGTAAAACTTTACTAACAAGTTCAAAATTCGAGAAACATTTGCCAAGAGCTTGTAAACCATTGACGACATCCGTAAAACGGGTGTACATGTCAACAATGGTTTCGCTCAGCTTCATTCGAAAAAGCTCGAAATCATGCATTAAAATGTTAATTTTCGAATCTTTGACTCTAGAAGTGCCTTCGTGTGTGATTTCAAGAGTGTGCCATATGTCGAAAGCCGTTTCGCACAAAGAAACCTGATTGAACTCAATTTTGTCCAAAGCGCAAAATAAGGCATTCATAGCCTTTGTGTTTAAAGAAAACATCTTCTTCTCCAAATCATTCCAATGGTTCATTGGAAGAAAAGACATTTCAAATCCATTTTCGACTATGTGCCATAAATTCAAATCCAAAGAAAGTAAGAAAACTCTCATTCGAGTTTTCCAATAAGTGTAGTCCGTCCCATTGAAAAAGGGAGGACAAATGAGAGAGTGACCCTCTTGAAAGCCGTAAAGAGCCATTTCTATTTGGGTGTTAAACCAAGGTAGAAAAATGTGGCTCTGATACCAATTCTTTTGCTCTATGATATTGATATATTGGTTGCATAATTCTTTTGCTCTATTAAAAGGATTTATTGAATGAATCATGTCCTTCTTTAATTTTCTTGATATCATGACATGATTTTGTAAGTTGGCTTGTATAATGATTAAAATCTTTTGGCCATTGATTTCTCCCTTCTTTTTGGTAATGACAAAGGGGGAGAAATATATGAATTGATACTACGAGTGCCATATTTGAATGATAAATATATGAATTAATGCTATAAGTGCCATATTTGAATTTGAATTATGTTAAGATATCAAAAGAAGCTTGCATCGAAATATATGGAAAATTGATAATCGAAATGCTATGATTGCCATATGCCATGTTTGTATCATATTAAGATATCAAGAACTTGCATTGTAATTTTACTTGCTGATATCTTATCATGTGATGAAATGCTACGATTTGTTGCTAAAATGATGCATGCAATACTTATGCTTTTTATGTGATGTATTACATATGATGTGAATCATGATTAATATTGCCTTAATTTGAATTCAAGGTTTATCTCAATTATGGAATTTTTAAATAAGAATGATTACTCACCTTTGTCATGATTTAGAAATTGACATAAATGGTCTTCCCTTCCTTTTGACAATGACTAAGGGGGAGATAGCTAGCTTGCACAATTCAAGAAGAAAGCAAAAATTACACTTCTCAAAAGAGAAGAAATTGCTATCTTGAACATCACCGAGAATTGCTAGCTTGCAAGTTCTAAAATGTTGTAAAATTACTAGATTGCATGATGATAAAAATTTAATATTATGTTTTTCATGCAATGAGTTGAACCCATATAACAAACACTTGATTGTGGTACTTCTCCTTTTTGTTGATGACAAAGGGTGAGAAGTATGTTGATGACATGACATGTGATGCATAAGTTTATGTATATGTTCATGATGATGTGTTGCAAGTATTCATGAGGAATATTGCAATGACTTGAATTCAGTTTGAATTCAAGGTTCTATCAATATGGCATATTGATAGGGGGAGTTTGTTTAAACTCTGGGAGTTAAAGTTAACTCCATCATCAAAGTGGTTGTCATCATAAAAAAGGGGGAGATTGTTGAATCTCGTATTTTGATGCTGAAACCACTTGATATGTGTTTATAATTTAAACTGCATTTTGAGTGATGCAGGTCTACTCGATCAGGATTAGACAGTTAACGCAGGAGCAATTGACGTTGCGCCGGAGGAGATCACGTTAGGATATTGGATGGCAGAAGACTTCGGACGTCAGGCATGGGGCCAAGAGCGAAATTGCGCCAAGGATATCAGGGTTGCGGAGGTCAACCGCCGATTGGGCAACAAGCCACAAGAGAGGACGATGCACCGAAGAATCGGACAAAGCGCCAACCAATGACGTGCCAGGCAACAGAATGTCAATTCACGTTGTAATAATTATCTAGATTGGAGTAGAGTGTTAGCTTGTGTGTGCAGGATTAACTACGATAACGATGAAGACATAAAGCAAAACAAAGTGTCGGAGTCAAGCACAAAGGATTCATTGTGAGTTCGAGAGTTCGACGGAAGTCCGAATGTTCGTCGGGAATGCTGCCGGAACTAGCCGAGAATGAGTAGGGAGCTTGCCGAAGGGTTTTTCGGAAGCTCGCCGGAAGGTTCGTTGGAAGTTTATGGAGCTCACCAAGAAAGATCGGAGCTTGCCGAAGAAGCTCGTTGGAACTTGTCAAGATCAAATCGTGAAGTCTAGGAGCTTGCCGGGAGTCCGCAGAATGGTTTTCGAGAGTTTATCGGAAAACCATCGGAAGTTCGCCGGAAGCTCGCCGGAAGAAGTCTTGACTTACGGACTTTATAATAGTTTAGAAAATATCTTTAAATTCATAGTTAGTACGTTACTTAGGGTTAGGATCAGGTGTTAATCCTATAAACCAAGTAGGGGCCAATTGGGCTTTAGTTCGGACTGGTTTTGGCCAATTTTGGAGCCCAACCAATGAGCTGAAATAGTGTAGGCGGTGGCACCGCCTAGCACCCGAGAGTTGGGCGGTGGCACCGCCAGCATCGGGAACCAAAGAGAATTCAAATTTTGGAGCCCAAATTTGAATCCTCTTGAGGCCTATAAATACCCCTTAAATCTCAACTGAGATTACAACCTTTTGAAAAGCAATAGTTTGAGTTAAGAGCCTTAGAATAGTCTTTGCAAGCCTTGTTTTTCATATTGCTTAAGTGTTCACCTCCTCCCATCTCGTTGAAAAGAATTGTAAGAGTGTGAACCACTTGTAAAGGTTGTAAGAGGGGTATTAGTCCTTCCCCTACAAGAAATTTGCTAGTGGAAGTTGGAAGCCTCTTCGAAGAAGGCTTCGCAAGTGGATGTAGGTCATTTTGACCGAACCACTTTAAAAACTGCTACGTTATCTGCTTTGCATCCTACTCTTGCCATTTACATACTGCAAACTTCTCTACTTAGTTACTACGCTTCCATATGTTTCTAAGTTATCAAGCTTCTAAAATCGGTTTCCATTGATATTGCTTTTCATCGTACGAAAGATTTATCAAAACCGAAGTTTTAATCCACTGCACTAATTCACCCCCCCCCCTCTTAGTGCCACTCCGATCCTAACAGATATCTATTAAATATGCATATGTGTGACATGTCATATTAGGAGACCAAATCATAGAAACATCTCTCTCGATAATATTAAGTCGGTAAACGTGAGGCAATTAGATTGACCCATGTGGCCTTCCATCGTTATAAGTAGGAACCGATTCCCGGTGTAGGTTGAGTTGGTCGAGTCCCTCGAGACTCACCTATATCATGATTCGCTATCTTGCTTACGACATAGAGAAGTCACCGGTGACCTGAGGACATGGTATGCTTGGTCGAGTCCCTCGAGGGTATATCATCAAATCAGACTCATCTTGTAACGAAGGTGTTGACTTAACCGAGCATCATGATTGGTCGAGTCTCTTGAGACCCTAGTGATTCGGAGGCCAAACAGGACGGGAATCACAAGGAGTTGTGATCGGCAAGAGTTGCCTACCTTTTAGGCTTAGTGTGATTGGTCGAGTCCCTCGAGGTTACACTAAGATGTTGATTGGATCCTAATCCCCACTAGAAGTCTACCGGAGACTTCCGTTTCACGTGCTGAGGGTGTCACGTGACTCGTTAGTAAAATAGTGGGAGAATATTAAGATAGAAGTCCATATCTTGATAGTTTATTTCTTGCAAAATCTGCATGTCATTCATTTCTGCTGCATCTTTATTTTTAGAAAATGTCGCTTTCAAATCCCTTATGTGGCATACTTGATGTCAACCGCCTCACTGGTCCAAATTATACGGATTGGCTCCATAACTTAAGAATTATTCTCACAGCGGAGAAAATTGTGTACGTCCTTGATACAGTGATGCCGACGCCCAAAGAAGGGGCAAGCGATGATGAGATCGCTCGCTACGTGAAGTACATTGATGACTCCACTGTTACTCGGTGCTATATGTTGGGCTCTATGACTCCTGAGTTATAGAGACAACATGAAAAGATGGATGCCATATCCATTCTCCTACATGTTCGCAAATTGTATGAGGAACAGGGAAGGACTCAGTGATATGAGATATCCAAGAGCCTCTTCCGCGCTAGGATGACTAAAGGGACACCGGTTTAGAACCATGTCCTAAAGATGATTGAGTGGATAGAGAAACTCATAGGTCTAGGAATGGTCCTAGAGGATAACTTGTGTGTGGACATTGTGCTTCAGTCCCTACCAGATTCCTTTTCACAATTCATAATGAAATTTAAACAAGCTTGAGTTGACTCTCCCATAGCTCCTTAATATGTTGATGGAGGTAGAGAGTACTATTAAGAAAGAGAAGCCAGTTCTCTACACTAGTGAGACCAGAAATAAAAGGAAAGCAGAAAGGTCTCTTAAGAAGGGAAAGGGCAAGGGCAGACCAAGTAAAGCAAAGGTTGCTAAGAAAGACCCAGCAAAAGACAAAGGCCAGTGCTTCCCCTATGATAAAGATGGGCACTGGAAGAGAAACTGCAAAGAGTACCTTGGAGAAAGGGCGAAATAGAAGCTTGGAGAAGCTTCAGGTAAATTCATGATCAATCTCCAATTGTCAGATTTTTGTGATAGTGCATTGGTATTGGATACCAATATTGCTTATCACATCTATAATTTATTATAAATTCTAGCAAAGCCAAGGGGAGATTGGCGAGAGGAATCTTGCATAAAGATTTGTATATGCTAGATACTACTCCACATATCATGAATATAAGTGTCTAAGAGGAAACGAGATGAGGTGAACAGTACTTACCTAAGGCATTATAGGCTAGGTCACATCCATGAGGGAATGACTCAAAAGTTGCTAAATGATGGATATCTAGATCCATTCGACTATGTGTCATATGCAACTTGTGAGCCTTGCCTTTGTGGAAAACTGACTAACTCTCCATTTAGTGGAACTAGAGAGAGAGTCACTGAGCTGTTAGAACTCATACATAGTGATGTATGTGGACCCATGTTAACTCATGCCATTGGTGATTACTCCTACTTCATTACCTTTACTAATGATTTCTCAAGGTATGGATATGTGTACTTAATGAAGTACAAGTTCGAGGCTTTTGAGAAATTCAGAGAGTATAAGAATGAGGTGGAGAACTAGACTGGAAAGAGTATCAAAACTCTTCGATCAGATCGAGGAGGTGAGTACTTAAGTAAAGAGTTTACATAGTTTCTCAAGGACCATGGGATATTATCCCAATGGACACCTCAGCTCAATGGTGTCTCTGGAAGGAGGAATCGTATGCTATTAGATATGGCACGATCCATGATGAGTTTCACTGACCTACCCATCTTATTCTAGGGATATGCCCTAGAGATCGCAGCTTACCTTCTAAACAGAGTTCCAACTAAGTCAGTAGTGTCTACACCATATGAGATATGGAAAGAGAAGAAGCCTGATCTTAAAGTTGTTATGATTTGGGGCTACCCTGCCCACGTTAAAAGACACAACCCTGATAAGTTAGAATCAAGGATAGAGCGATGCAAATTTGTGGGATACACCAAGGAAACTTGTGGGTATTATTTCTATCATCTCAAGGACCAAAAGGTCTTTGTAGCTAAGAGAGCAGTGTTCCTTGAGAAGGAACACATTCTTGGCGGAGATAGTGGGAGAATGATAGAGTTGAGCGAGGTTGGAGAACCAAGTTTGTTCAAGCACCACTCTATAGCCCGAGTCTGTTCAGGTACCTAATACACAAGTTTCAACTTTACGTAGGTCTAATAGAGTATCCCATCCTCTTGAGAGATATGTGGGACATATTATAGGAGAGGATGTTGAGGATATTGATCCTTAGATCTACAAGGAGGCTATTATGAGTATAGACACCGGGAAGTGGCAAGAAGCCATGAATTCTGAGATGGATTCTATGTACTCCAACAAGGTTTGGAACCTAGTTGATACGCCCGAAGGTATTGTACCCATCAATTTAAAGTGGATCTTTAAGAAAAAGATCGGAGTAGATGGAAAGGTAGAGACCTATAAAGCAAGGCTAGTGGCTAAGGGGTATCGTCAAATGCAAGGTGTTGACTACGACGAAACTTTCTCACCCGTAGCAATGCTAAAATCCATCATAATTCTATTGGCTATTGTAGCACATTATGATTATGAGATCTGGCAGATGGATGTGAAAACTGCATTCCTCAATGGGAACCTCGAGGAGGAGGGGTATATGATGCAACATGAGGGATTCATGTCCAAGAACTACATAAATAAGGTATGTACGATGCTTAGATCTATTTATTGACTAAAGCAAGCTTCCTGAAGTTGGAACATAAGATTTAATGAGGCAATCAGATCTTATAACTTCGTTAAGAACGAAGATGAGCCTTGTGTGTATAGGAAGGTAAGTGGGAGCGCTATCACCTTTTTGGTGTTATATGTGGATGACATCCTAATCATTGGGAATGACGTAGGAATGCTATCCACAGTAAAGGCTTGGTTATTTAGACACTTCTCCATGAAGGACTTAGGGGAAGCATCCTATATCTTGGGGATTAGAATCTATAGAGATATATCCAAGAGGATGCTTGGCTTGTCCCATTCCAAGTGCATAGAAACCATTGTCAAAAGGTTTGGCATGAAAACTTCCAAAAGAGGTCTCATACCGATGAGACATGGGATATCGCTTTCTACGAGTATGTCCCCAAAGACTCCAGAAGAAAGGGCGAACATGGATATGATATCTTATGCCTCAGCAAAAGGGTCTATCATGTATGACATGCTATTGTTAGAACCCTTGCAGATTCTAAACTTGGGGTTGATCTCTTTAGGGGATCGGCCTCCTTGGAACTCTATAGGGGTTCCTCCCTCCAAGTTGCTGCTTAAAGGCTATAGAAAAGATTCATCTATTGCTTAAGAAAAGAGAAGGAATACATGGCTATTTATACGGCTTCTAAACCCTAACTCCTAATAGGACTCATACTTAAGACTCTTACTTCTAACCAACTCCTAATAGGACTGCTACTCTAGACTCCTATTCCCTTACAACTCCTAATTCTTCTCTAAGAAAAAACCTCCTACATGAATGCCCCTCTCAATCAGGACTCTCCTAGCTAGAGCCCTAACAGAATGTCCCTCTCAATTAGGACTCTCCTAGCTAGAGTCCTAACAGTTTTACATGAATGTCCCTCTCAATTAGGACTCTCCAAGCTAGAGTCCTAACAGAGTTACAAGCAAGATACTACTGCTAACTCGACCACAAAGGCAGAGTACATTGTTGCATCAGATACAACAAAGGAGGGAGTCTGGGTGAAGAAGTTCATCACAGATTTGGGAGTCGTGCCGGGTAGCGAGGAGTCGATCTCCTTATATTGCGATAACAATGGGGCGATTGCTCAAGCGAAGGAACCTAGGTCTCATCAAAAATCTAAGCATGTTCTGAGGAGGTTCCACCTTATCAGAGAGATCGTAACCCGAGGAGATGTAGCAGTGGAAAGAGTTCCATCCGAAGATAACATTGCAGATCCACTGATAAAGTTGTTGTCTCAGATTGTCTTTGAGCATCACAGGGATCTGATGGGGATCAGACCTATTGGTGATTGGCTTTAGGTTAAGTGGGAGATTGCTAGTCATAGGTGCCCAGCAAGCCAATCACGTGAGTGATGATACGTGTGACTTGATATAGAATCTTTTTGCTTATTATATTTTGGCATATATCACTTTATAACTATTCCATATATGCATATATATATTGTGATGTCCTTGAATTTGTGCAATTGGAATCGGATCATGATGAGATCATGAAAATAAGATCGATTCACCTTTAAACACATATCCTAAATAATCCCGGTCATAGGTTACTTGAGAGGGACATCGTGAGAACCGGATGTTGGGAAATCATGGGGGGCGACATCATATACGTAGCGGAAGAACAAGAAAACAAAAATCCCCAATTCCCAAAAAGATGTTCGTCGTCGTGCGAAGATTGGTGCGCAAAAAATCCGCGAAACACAAAACTACGTATAGAGATTGTGTTACCTAGGGAGATCGTATATCCCTGTTTCCTTGCAGATCCTTAGGAGAGGGTGAAGGAGGTCAAGCGTCCTCCTCTCTAGCGGTGATCCACACAGCAGGGTTGCGACGACGCTCCTCAAGACTCCAGGCCTGCTCTGAGGTGGAGAGGAAGAGGAGAATAGGAAAGGCAAGCAAAGACTCTTGCCTATGAGGTTGTGAATCCCTCCTATTTATAGAGATCCCGTGTCAAACCCTAATGGGTCCTTCCCTAGTGGGTATTGGATCTGCTTCCAATAAGACAAGGGCTCCGTCGGATATCTCATATCCGAACCTCTACTCATCGCAATGCCTACCATATGTGTGTGACCTCTAGGCCCAATATCGAGCTGGCCGTGAGTCATACCTGTCAGAACTCCTTCTAACTCAGTGAATTATTATCTCTGTAATAATTCACTCGACTCATCGACTACGGACGTACTAGGCCACTACGCCATAGTCCCCAGACGATATAGGGGAATCCAATCCATTGGACCTGTCTGTCCTCAGTTACCATGTACCTATAGTCCCTCATCCATCTAATATCCCAGAGACCGTATATCGAGCATGGTGCTGTCAGACCCATACAGTTTCTACTCGAGTCTCGCTCTAATCGGATTCTCCCGGATAACTCTTTCTCTCTCAACCCGAATGACCCTGGCCAGGGATTTATCTGAGCAAGAACACATGGGATATTACTCTCATGACGCAGAGAGTGGATGATCCTCTATCGACACTCAATAGCCCTCGTAAGGTCGACTACCACTCCCAATGACCAGCTGTACTAGATTTGGGACAACCAAACCTATAAGTCTGGTATCAAAGAGTGGAGCACTCATACAGGACATCCTTGGTGTCTCAAGTCTAAGGACCAGATACACCACTAGGACTACGGAATCGCTGTCTGACAATAAGGCATCATCAACCATTCAGCATTCCGTAAGCGGATCAATCAGTGAACTCATTCTCAAATGAGCACCTATACTATATCCCTAGTGTCCCTACACGAGCAGCTATGAGACCAGCTGCATCCATCATATGGACGGGTATACGACACACTAGTCTATCCAGTTATCACGATGTCCCTCTCAAGTAACCTATGACCGGGATTATTTAGGATATGTGTTTAAAGGTGAATCGATCTCATTATCGTGATCTCATCACGATCCGATTCCCATTGCACAAATCCAAGGACTTCACAATATATATATGCACATATGCAATAGTTATAAAGTGATATACGCCAAAATATAATAAGCAAAAAGATTCTATATCAAGTCACACGTGCCATCACTCACGTGATTGGCTTGCTGGACACCTATGACTAGCAATCTCCCACTTGACCTAAAGCCAATCACCTATGTGTCTGATCCCCATTAGACTCCTGTGACGCTCTAAGACAATCTGAGACAACGGTTTTATCAGTGGATCTGCAATGTTATCTTCGGATGGAACTCTTTCCACTACTACATCTCCTCGGGTCACGATCTCTCTGATAAGGTGGAACCTCCTCATAACATGCTTAGATTTCTGATGAGACCTAGGTTCCTTCGCTTGAGCAATTGCCCCGTTGTTGTCGCAATATAGGGAGATCGGCTCCTTGCTACCCGGCACGACTCCCAAATCTGTGATGTACTTCTTCAACCAGACTCCCTCCTTTGCTGCATCTAATGCAGCAATGTACTCCGCCTCTGTGGTCGAGTCAGCAGTGGTATCTTGCTTGGAACTCTTCCAGCACACTGCTCCTCCATTCAAGGTGTACACATACCCTGAATTCGACTTGCTATCATCGACATCAGACTGAAAACTTGAGTTAGTGTAGCCTTCAACCTTAAGGCTATTACCTCCATATACTAGTAAAAGATCCTTAGTCCTTCTCAAGTACTTAAGGATACACTTTACTGCTTTCCAGTGCTCCAAGCCTGGATCCGCCTGATACCTGCTCGTGACACTCAGAGCATGCGCTCTATCAGGCTTAGTACATAGCATGGCATACATGATAGACCCTATTGCTGAGGCATAAGGTATCATATCCATGTTCGCCCTTTCTTCTGGAGTCTTTGGGGACATACTCGTAGAAAGCGATATCCCATGTCTCATCGGTATGAAGCCTCTCTTGGAATTTTCCATACCAAACCTTTTGATAATAGTTTCTATGTACCTGGACTGGGACAAGCCAAGCATCCTCTTAGATCTATCTCTATAGATTCTAATCCCCAAGATATAAGATGCTTCCCCTAAGTCCTTCATGGAGAAGTGTCTAGATAACCAAGCCATTACTATGGATAGCATTCCTATGTCATTTCCAATGATGAGGATGTCATCCACATATAACACCAAAAAGGTGATAGCGCTCCCACTTACCTTTCTATATACACAAGGCTCATCTTCGTTCTTAACGAAGTCATAAGATCTGATTGCCTCATCAAATCATATGTTCCAACTTCGGGAAGCTGGCTTTAGTCCATAAATGGATCTAAGCAATCTACACACCTTATCTGGCCAGTTCTTGGACACGAATCCCTCAGGTTGCATCATATACACCTCCTCCTCGAGGTTCCCATTGAGGAATGCGGTTTTCACATCCATCTGCCAGATCTCATAATCATAGTGTGCTGCAATAGCCAATAGAATTCTGATGGATTTTAGCATTGCTACGGGTGAGAAAGTTTCGTCGTAGTCAACACCTTGCCTTTGACGATACCACTTAGCCACTAGCCTTGCTTTATATATCTCTACCTTTCCATCTACTCCGATCTTTTTCTTAAAGATCCACTTGCAACCGATGGGTACAATACCTTCGGGCGCATCAACTAGGTTCCAAACCTTATTGGAGTACATAGAATCCATCTTAGAATTCATGGCTTCTTTCCACTTCTCGGAGTCTATACTCATAATAGCCTCCTCGTAGGTCTGAGGATCAATATCCTCTACATCCTCTGCTCTAATATGTCCCACATATCTCTCAGGAGGATGGGATACTCTATCAGACCTGCATAAAGTTGATACTTGTGTATTAGGTACCTGAACAGACTCGGGCTGTAGAGTGGTGCTTGAGCTTGGTTCTCCAACCTCGCTCAATTCTATCATTCTCCCACTGTCTCCGTCAAGAATGTGTTCCTTCTCAAGGAACACTACTCTCTTAGCTACAAAGACCTTTTGGTCCTCGAGATAGAAATAATACCCACAAGTTTCCTTGGGGTATCCCACAAATTTGCATCGCTCTGTCCTTGATTCTAACTTATCGGGGTTGTGTCTTCTAACATGGGCAGGGCAGCCCCAAATCTTAACAACCTTAAGATCAGGCTTCTTCCCTTTCCATATCTCATATGGTTTAGACACTACCGACTTAGTTGGAACTCTGTTCAGAAGGTAAGCTGCAGTTTCTAGGGCATATCCCCAGAATGAGATGGGTAGGTCAGCGAAACTCATCATGGACCGTACCATATCTAATAATGTACGATTTCTCCTTTCAGAGACACCATTGAGCTGAGGTGTATAAGGAGGTGTCCATTGGGATAATATCCCATGGTCCTTGAGGAACTGAGTAAACTCTGTACTTAAGTATTCACCTCCTCGATATGATCGAAGAGTTTTGATACTCTTTCCAGTCTAGTTCTCCACCTCATTCTTATACTCTCTGAATTTCTCAAAGGCCTCGGACTTGTACTTCATTAAGTACACATATCCATACCTTAAGAAATCATCAGTAAATGTAATGAAGTAGGAGTAACCTCCAATGGCATGAGTTGACATGGGTCCACATACATCACTATGTATGAGTTCCAACAACTCATTTGCTCTCTCTCCAGTTCTACTAAATGGAGATTTGGTCAGTTTTTCACGAATGCAAGGCTCACAAGTTGCATATGACACAGGTATGCACTGTTCAACTCATCTCGTTTCCTTTTAGATACATTTACATTCATGATATGTGGAGTGGTGTCTAACATAAATAAACCATTATGCAATGTTCCTTTCGTGATGATCTTATCATCTAATAATATCGAACAACCATTGTTCTCAAAAACAAATTTATATCCACTAACTGTTAAACATGAAATGGACATAATGTTTTTGATAATAGAAGGAACAAAATAACATGCATCTAATGCAATAAAAGCTCCACTAGGCAGATGTAGGGCGACCTCGCCAACAGCTAATACAGCAACTTTTGCTCCATTACCCATCTTGAGGTCCATCTCGCCTCTCTTTAGTCTCCTAGGCCTTGCCAGAACCTGCAACAAATTGCATATATGATAAGCACTACCGGTATCCAATACCCATGTGTTATCATAAGAGTCTGATAAATGGAGACTGATCATGAATGTACCTGAAGCTTCATCAAGCTTTTGTTTCGCCCTTTCTGCAAGGTACTCTTTGCAGTTTCTCTTCCAATGCCCATCTTTACCATAGTGGAAGCACTGGCCTTTATCCTTTGCTGGGTCTTTCTTAGCAACCTTTGCTTTACCTTGTTTGCCCTTGCCCTTTCCCTTCTTAAGGGACCTTTCTGCTTTCCTTTTCTTTCTGGTCTCACCAGTGTAGAGAACTGGCTTCTCTTTCTTCATAGTACTCTCTACCTCCCTCAACATATTGAGGAGCTCTAAGAGAGTCACGCCAAGCTTGTTCATATTAAAATCCATTATGAACTATGAAAAGGAATCTGATAGGGACTGAAGTACAATGTCCACACACAAGTTATCCTCTAGGACCATTCCTAGACCTGTGAGTTTCTCTATCCACTCAACCATCTTTAGGACATGGTTCTGAACCGGTGTCCCCTCAGTCATCCTAACGCGGAAGAGGCTCTTGGATATCTCATATCGCTGAGTCCTTTCCTATTCCTCAAACCATTTGCGGACATGTAGGAGAATGGATCTGGCATCCATCTTTTCATGTTGTCTCTGTAACTCAGGAGTCATAGAGCGCAACATATAGCACTGAGCAAGAGTGAAGTCATTAATGTACTTCACGTAGCGAGTGATCTCATCCTCGCTTGCCCCTTCTTTGGGCGTTGGCATCACTGTATCAAGGACGTACACGATTTTCTCCGCTGTGAGAACAATTCTCAAGTTACGGAGACAATCCGTATAATTTGGACCAGTGAGGCGGTTGACATCAAGTATGCCACGTAAGGGATTTGAAAGCGACATTTTCTGAAAATAAAGATGTAGCAGAAATGAATAACATGCAGATTTTGCAAGAAATAAACTATCAAGATATGGACTTCTATCTTAATATGCTCCCACTATTTTACTAACGAGTCACGCGACACCCTCAGCACGTGAAACGGAAGTCTCCGGCAGACTTCTAGTGGGGATCAGGATCCAATCAGCATCTTAGTGTAACCTCGAGGGACTCGACCAATCACACTAAGCCTAAAAGGTAGGCAACTCTTGCCGATCACAACTCCTTGTGATTCCCGTCCTGTTCGGCCTCCGAATCACCATGGCCTCGAGGGACTCGACCAACCATGATGCTCGGTTAAGTCAACACCTTCGTTACAAGATGAGTCTGATTTGATGATATACCCTCGAGGGACTCGACCAAGTATACCATGCCCTCAGGTCACCGATGACATCTCTATGTCATAAGCAAGATAGCGAATCGCGATATAGGTGAGTCTCGAGGGACTCGACCAACTCAACCTACACCGGGAATCGGTTCCTACTCATAACGATGGAAGGCCACGTGGGTCAATCTAATTGCCTCACGTTTACCGACTTAATATTATCGAGAGATATTTCTATGATTTGGACTCCTAATATGACATGTCACACATATACATATTTAATATATATCTACGTCGCATGCAAATATATATACATATCTAGTATGTGTATAAGCAATCACACCAGATGATCATGGACCACAACCTAATGTGATTAGGCCCGAGCCAGTAGGCCTAATCACTCACATCAAGATCTATGTGTGCAATGGTGCATCTCCATGCCCTGTGATCGTCCATCTCGTCCTCGTCGGTTCCGTCGACATCTTGATGCATCTTCATGCATCGCGATCGTCCGTCTCGTGGGTCCCGCTATCGCATCCACACTCCCGCTGCGCCTCCTCATGTGATTACAACTTAATCATAGGCACGCATGCCCGGCAATAAACGAGAAATATAATGGAGGCTCGCATACCTCAATAATAATAATCACAAGTACACACATCACACGGTCCATGATCATTCGTCCACACATCATACATCACATGTATAAATAATCATCATAATGTAGGACTACTAGATAATAATAAAAAATAATAATCAACTAAACCTTTTAATTAATTAATATTTTTCTGAAATCAGGGACATGTAGGGAATTTCTCAATTCCTAAGGGTATTTTCGTAATTTGGACAAAAGACAGAAATTGGAATTTCTCAAATTCCGAGGGGCAAAACTATCTTTTGCCCAGAAAACCCTAATACCCTTCTCCCCTTCCTGTTGCAGGCGCCGCCGCCACCCTGTTGGCGGCGGCCTGTGCAGCGAGGGCGAGGGCACTGCCCTCGCCTGCAGGCGGCACCGCTGGGGGCGCTGCCGCTGCAGGTGGGCGCCCCCGCGGGCGGTTCTGCTCGCGAGGCAGCGCCCGCAGGCGGTGCTGCCTCGCTGGCGGCCGCCCTTGCGGGGTTTTTGCCAGTGGGAGCAGCGGCCACAGGCGCCGCTGCCCTGCGGTGCCTCAGCCCTCGCTGCTGCCCCGCTGCGCCTCTGCCCGCGGGCTCAGCGGCCGCAGGCGCCTCTACCTACGGGCTGCCAGCCCCGCCGGCCGCAAGCCTGCTGCAAGCAGACCACCGGCCGGCTACTGCAGGCACAACGCTTGCGCATGCGCCGGCGCTGCGCTGCCTGGCTGCGGCTGCCGCTGTAGGTGGCTGCAGGCATGCAGATCGAGGGCAGCTGTTGTTGCCCTTCCTTGTTTTTGCGTCTACGATTTTGACGTCAACCTAAACACAATACACGCAGTTCAAAACCAATCATTCGTACGAACAACCTGGCTCTGATACCACAGTTGGGAAATCATGGGGGGCGACATCATATGCGCAGCGGAAGAACAAGAAAACAAAAATCCCCAATTCCAAAAAAGATGTTCGTCGTCGTGCGAAGATTGGTGCGCAAAAAATCCGCAAAACACAAAACTGCGTATAGAGATTGTGTTACCTAGGGAGATCGTATATCCCTGTTTCCTTGCAGATCCTTAGGAGAGGGTGAAAGAGGTCAAGCATCCTCCTCTCTAGCGGTGATCCACACAGCAGGGTTGCGACGACGCTCCTCAAGACTACAGGCCTGCTCTGAGCTGGAGAGGAAGAGGAGAATAGGAAAGGCAAGTAAAGACTCTTGCCTATGAGGCTGTGAATCCCTCCTATTTATAGAGATCCCTTGTCAAACCCTAATGGGTCTTTCCCTAGTGGGTATTGGATCTGCATCCAATAAGACAAGGGCTCCGTCGGATATCTCATATCCGAACCTCTACTCATCGCAATGCCTACCATATGTGTGTGACCCTCTAGGCCCAATATCGAGCTGGCCGTGAGTCATACCTGTCAGAACTCCTTCTAACTCAGTGAATTATTATCTCTGTAATAATTCACTCGGCTCATCGACTACGGACGTACTAGGCCACTACGCCGTAGTCCCCAGACGATACAGGGGAATCTAATCCATTGGACCTGTCTGTCCTCAGTTACCATGTACCTATAGTCCCTCATCCATCTAATATCCCAGAGACCGTATATCGAGCATGGTGCTGTCAGACCCATACGGTTTCTACTCGAGTCTCGCTCTAATCGGATTCTCCCGGAGAACTCTTTCTCTCTCAACCCGAATGACCCTGGCCAAGGATTTGTCTGAGCAAGAACACATGGGATATTCCTCTCATGACGCCGAGAGTGGATGATCCTCTATCGACACTCAATAGCCCTCGTAAGGTCGACTACCACTCCCAATGACCAGTTGTACTAGATCTGGGACAGCCAAACCTATAAGTCTGGTATCAAAGAGTGGAGCACTCATACAGGACATCCTTGGTGTCTCAAGTCTAAGGACCAGATACACCACTAGTACTACGGAATCGCTGTCTGACAATAAGGCATCATCAACCATTCAGCATTCCGTAAGCGGATCAATCAGTGAACTCATTCTCCAATGAGCACCTGTATTGTATCCCTAGTGTCCCTACACGAGCAGCTATTAGACCAGCTGCATCCATCATATGGACGGGTATACAGCACACTAGTCTATCCGGTTATCATGATGTCCCTCTCGAGTAACCTATGACCGGGATTATTTAGGATATGTGTTTAAAGGTGAATCGATCTCATTATCGTGATCTCATCACTATCCGATTCCCATTGCACAACTCCAACGACATCACAATATATATATGCACATATGCAATAGTTATAAAGTGATATACGCCAAAATATAATAAGCAAAAAGATTCTGTATCAAGTCACACGTGCCATCACTCACGTGATTGGCTTGCTGGGCACCTATGACTAGCACCGGACAGACTGGTGTGTTGTATACCCATCTAGTTATTTTAGCTAGAGAGCATTATGAGTCATTTTGGATCTCTGTTCAAAAACCTTGAGCACCCAAAAAGCAAGATATCATCTCTTGCTCCTAGCTTGTGATGATATTCATTTCGAAAAAGGAGAATGATTTTTAGGTACCCACTTGATCTTAGGTGCCTTAAAAACTGATCTAAATTGCTTATCATGTTGCATGAAATTTTTTATGGTTCCTTTAGGAACCCAAATCAATTTGTTTGGACTAACTTTCTTGAATGGACAATGATAAGTTCTATGTCCATGTTTACAACAAAAGATGCATTTGTTTTGATGCGAAATATGCAAGATAGGGCCTTTAATGAGGGTGGTTGGATTTTGGTGAGGGCTTCTCACAAATCCAATTCTACTTCTTTTATTAACGTGACTCTTATTTGTAAGGATCATGTTCAAGGACTTGCTACCAATCTCAAATTTCTTCAAGGTGTCCTTGAGCAGCAAGTTCTCCTTTTGGAATATTTCTAAGTCATGGCATTTCGTACATAGAGCTAAACTATCATTATGCTACATTTTTTATTTATTGAAATTACTAAGAAGAATATCATGCTCCTTTTTTAACAGTTTATATTTTCTACTAATTATTTTGTATTCATCAAATATATCATGGAAAGCATTTAATAATTCATCAAATGATAAATCTGCATCAATTAAATTTGTTACCTCCTCTCCAGTGGCCATGAGTGCATAATGAGCAACTTACTCGGTGTTGGACTCCTTTTCTTCGGATAGGCTTGAGTCATCCCATGTTGCTTTGAGTGCCTTCTTCTTTGGTGTTCTCTTCTTGGCTTGGGGACATTCACTTTTATAGTGTCCCGGTTTCTTGCATTCGTAGCAAATTACTTGGTCCTTTTTGGGTTTAAATTTATTTTTAGTATCATTTTTAAATTTGTTTCTTTTAATAAATTTTTTAATTTTTTTTGTTAAAAGTGCCAAGTCATCATCAAAGTCCTCATCACTTGAGTTTTCTCTCAAGTGGTCTTCTTGAGTTCTAAGTGTCATATCCTTCCTGTTCTTTGGAAGGGTGTCCTCATGCTCTTCATGAGCTTTGCAAGTCATTTCGTAGCTCATTAGTGACCTGATTAATTCTTCAAGAGGGAAGTTGTTTAAATCTTTAGCCTCTTGACTAGCCGTAACTTTAGGGTCCCAACTCTTTGGAAGGGATCTTAGAATTTTATTAACGAGCTCGAAATCTGAAAAACTTTTACCGAGTCCTTTTAGACCATTGACGACATCTATAAAATTGGTGTACATGTCTCCTATGGTCTCACTCGGTTTCATTCGAAAAAGTTCATAAGAATGTACTAAAAGATTGATTTTTGACTCTTTCACTCTACTCATACCTTCGTGAGTCACTTCGAGTGTATGCCAAATATCAAATGCGGTATCATAAATCGAAACACGATTGAACTCATTTTTATCTAGTGCACAAAATAAGACATTCATAGCCATTGCATTTAGAGCGAAAGTCTTCTTCTTCAATTCATTATAATCGATCATCGGAAGAGAAGACTTTGAAAATCCATTTTCTATAATATTCCAAAGCTCAAAATCCATGGAAATAAGGAAGATCCTCATTCGAGTCTTCCAATAGGTGTAATATGTCTCATTGAACATGGGCGGACGTGTAATAGAGTGACCCTCTTGGTTCCCGACAAATGCCATCTTTCTTGGGTTTTAATCCAACTGAGAGTGAACCTCACTCTGATATCAATTGTTAGGATGAAGAGCATACTAAGAGTGGGGGTGAATTAGTGCAGCGAAAAACTTTCGTTGGTTAAAATCTGATTTTGTCGAAAACCATTTCAAAAAGATCTTTAAATTGAATGCATATGGAAGAGTTGTTGATATAAAGCAATGGAGGCAGTTTGTAGTTAAGATAAATAGCAGAAAATAAATGCAAACCGAGATTTAGAGTGGTTCGGTCAATCTTGACCTTCATCCACTTTTGGCTTCCTCCTCCGACGAGGTCACCGAAGTCCACTAGAGGCCTTCCTTCAATAGGCGAAGGCCAACCACCCTTTTACAGCTTTTCTCCTTTTGACGGGCTTAGGAGACAACCCTTACAAGTCTTCACTCCTCTCTTAAATGATCAACACTTAGAAAGAAAGCGGGAGAAGAACTCTAGCTTTTACAACACTTTTAAGCCCTCAAATACTTAGAATTAAAGCAAGCTTTCGGTGTCCTTTCATACAGGAAAGGAGGGTTTTATATAGGCCCCAATCAGTATGAAATTGGAGCTCAAAAATGTCCATTCCTAGATTTTCGGGGTCCTGATAGTACCATCGCCATTATTGAGCGGTACTACCGCTTGTCATCTATCACTGAGTGGTAACACCGCTCAATCTGGGCGGTACTACCGCTTGACAATGCTCAAAGACTGAGCTCAGGCAGTACCACCGCTTGAAAAGGGCGGTACCATCGCTGACAGTAATAACTGTCGACGGTACCACCGCAGGCAGTAATAACTGCCGGCGGTACCAACGCTTGACAAGGGTGGTACTACTGCCCAGAACTCTTGGGAGACTGAGTCTCCTAGGCAGTGCCACCGCTGGCCAAGAATTCTGGGTCTGAATGGGTTATTTCATTTAGCCCAATTTGGGTCTGTTAAGGGCCCAATTGGCCCCTGATTAAGTTAATGGGATCAACTCACAATCCTAAATTAATCTACATACTAACTATGATAATTAAGACATCAATACTGCAAATTGTGTTCTGGTGCATAAATCGCTTCTTCCGACAATCTTCCAGCGAACTTCTGGCAAACATCCGACGAATCCTCGGTGATGCTCTAGCAGACTCCCAATAAACTCCTTGATTTTGCAACGATCTTCTTGGTGAGTTCCAACGAGCTTCTTTGGCAAGCTCCTGGACTTCTTGGATTGTTCCCGCAGAACCTCTGATGAACGTCCGGACTGTTAGAATCGGAGTGGCACAAAGTTGTGCAGCAAAGGTAATGAGGAAATAAAGGAAGTAAGAAGATTTGCAGTAATGTAAATAGCAGCAATAAAATGCAAACCAGAGATTACGCCGATTTTAAAGTGGTTCGGTCAAATGACCTACATCCACTTGCGAGGCCCCTCTTCGATGAGGCTCCCCACCTTCCACTAGCAAATCTCTTGAAGGGGAAGGGTAAATACCCCTCTTACAACTTTTTACAAGTGGTTCACTCTCTTACAGATTTTCAACAAGAAAGAAGGAGGTGAACACTAGCAAATTGAAAACAAGACTAGCTAAGACTTTTCTAAGACCTTTCTCTCAATCAATTGCTTCTCAAAAAGTTGTAATCTCAGCTGAGATTTGAGGGTTATTTATAGGCCTCAAGAGGATTCAAATTTGGGCTCCAAAATTTGAATTCTCTTTAGTTTCCGATGCTGGCGGTGCCACCGCCTGTCAGTGTCTGACACTGACAGTGGACTGGCGGTGCCACCGCCCAATCAAGCAGTGCCACCGCCCAGCCCAGGCGGTGCCAACGCCTGGCTCTTGGGTGCTGGGCGGTGCCACCGCCAAACCCTTCGGTTCACTTGTTGGGCTTTAAATTTAGCCCAAACCAAGTCTAATTTTGGGCCTAGTTGGACCCTAACCAGGATATAGGATTATCTCTTAATCTTAATCCTAATTACAAGTGAACTACATAACTAAAAACATCCTAAGCAAGTTTTCAACCGTGAACGTCGAGTCTTGTTCCGGCGAGCTTTCCGACGAACTTCTTCCGACGGACTCCCAGCAAGCTCCCGATCTTGTGATGACTTTAACAAGTAGCCAAGCCTTCTCGGTGATCTCCGTGAACCTCCGACGATCTCTTCGGCGAACTTCCAAAAATTCCGACAGGTTCCCGATTTCTTCTCGGTTGGTTCCGGCAGCATCTCCGACGATTCTTCGTTCTCTTAAACGTCCATCGAACTTGACTCCGATATTCTTGCTTTGTGTTTTCTGGTTATCGTAGTTAATCCTGCACACTTAACTCAATAAAATGGATTAGATCAATTAACCCATCATTTGATTTTATCATCAAAATCTGAGATTCAACACGGACTTCCGACAAACTCTCGAACCCCCAACGTGATCTTGGTCTTGACTCTGGCTCAACATCTACTGCATGTCTTACTGCCAGCGTAGTTAATCCTGCACACTTATCTCAACCTATAGATTAGATAAACAAATGACAATTGATTTCATCATCAAAATCTGAGATTCAACACCTTTTTGGTGCAGGGGATCGGTTGATAGTCGAGGGAGCTGAGGGCTTCAGTATTGCTAGTCAGGGAGTAACCCTAGTCCTCCAGGCTTTATGGTTTAATCACTCCTATTTAATTTCTCCTGGGATCTCCGGCTTCAAGCCCTCAATGAAGGTCCCCAGTTGCTATTTTTTAGACTAATCATAAGTTTAATTAAATAACCTTTCAAACCTAGTTTGGTACTCCTGAATAGTAGAGGTTTGTCAGATCTTTGCTAGTTGTCCGTCAATGTTCTCGAAATCGATTGATCCGCAATGGATTAGCAATCCTTCTTTGAATTGTCACCATGAGAGGACTCCATGAGTATGTTCGAACTAGTCAAACCATAATGTGGCATCCTCTTCATGATGTATAGCTACAATTTCCACCATAGATATGTTCGCAGTTTTGTGGTACCGAAAATATCGCTCTGCACGCGAGATCCAATCAATCGAGGCTCCTACTTGCCATCTAGGAAAGTCCATCCTCATGTGTGGATAGTGGGGATCGGTCATAGAGCCTCCCCTCTATTGGAAGTCATCTCTTCAGGCTTAGTGTGATAGGTCAAAACTCTCCCCTTGATGTGATTTATTCGGGCTTGGTGGTCGGCCGAAATTGAGTTTGGTAAATAGAGTATGAATCTTATCCTCTATTCACATCTTGAAGGCTTCGATTTAGCATTGATTGCCTCCTCAGATGCCATAGTATATGCCTCTAAATCTATAATGTTAAGATCTCTCTTTTGTTGTTGAGTTAAAGGCATGTATAAGTTGAGAGAAGTGATGGTCGAAAGGGTTGGTGGATTGGTGGATGTAGGATGTGGTTTTAGGCATATTTTTTTGTTGTTTTAGGTGTAGTTTGATGGTGTAGTTTAGTAGAGTTTTAGGGCTGTGATGATAGTGGATAAAGGTTAGGAAAAAAGTTTTAGATCTATGGTAGATGGCAGCAAAGGTTTGATAGAAATCGATGGAAGATGACAGCAAAAGTTGTAGGTCTTGTATGAGTAGAATTGTCATCGAAGCAACATCAGTTTCTCGATGAAATTTCTAGCAAAAACTGAGAGATTTGAGGAGGAAATTTGATAGCAAAATCTCAGTTTAGATAATAGCAATGATGATAAATTTAATCAAGAAAATTTTGGTAGTATAACAGCAAGGAGATTGGTGCAAGTTGCGAAAGCAGAATTCTCATCAAAAAATTCCAAAGGCTTGCGATGAAAATTTGCAGCAACATAAGAACATTTTTAGATATGAATTCCTCAATAAATCAATCTTAGATGGAAGCCAAGATGATATATGAAGCATATACAAAATTTAATTCAAAAAAGATAGCAAATAGATCGGTTAAAGGCAATAAATGCAACTGAAATTTTCTGTAGCAATCCTTCGTTCGCAAAGATGATAACTTTTACAACGAAACGAGTTCGCAGCACGGGATAGATAGAAAGATTTCTTCTTGGTATTTTGGATGGAAAATTCCTACAGCAAAAGGTATTGGTGATAGGAGAATACCATATCTCTGATGCAATTGGAGGTGACGTCAGCAGATTGATTTGATCTACAGTAGAAGATGACGGTGGAGATGGCGATGTCAAGAGCAATTGTGAGAATTAATTGGATGGTGGTGGGTGGCTGGGATGGTAGCAAAAGCAGTAAGATTGCTGCTTTGATACCAGATGATAGAACCCCAGAGGAATTCTATGTAGATTGATCTTTGAGGAAGATCACTTCTTGGAATGCTATAGGGGTACATATAGTCGCTCATCCATCTAATATTCCAGTGACCGTATATCGGGCCTGGTGCTGTTAGACCTATACAGTTTCTACTCGAGTCTCGCTCTAATCGGATTCTCCCAGAGAACTCTTTCTCTTTCAATCCGAATGACCATGGCCAGGGATTTGTCTAAGCAAGAATACATGGGACATTCTTCTCATGATACCGAGAGTAGATGATCCTCTATCGACACTTAATAACACTCGTAAGGTTGACTACCACTCCCGATGACCAGTTGTACTAGATCTGGGACATCCAAACCTATAAGTCTAGTATCAAAGAGTGGAGCACTCATATAGTATATCCTTGGTATCTCAAGCCTAAGGACTAGATACATCATTGGGACTACGAAATCGTTGTTTGACAATAAGGCATCATCAACCATCTAACATTCCATAAGTTGATCAATCAGTGAACTCATTCTCCAATGAGCACCTGTACTGTATCCCTAGTATTCCCACATGAGCAACTATGAGACCAGCTGCATATATCATATGGACGGGTATACAACACACCAGTCTGTCCGGTTATCTCGATATCCCTCTCGAGTAATCAATGACCAGTTATATTTAGGATATGTGTTTAAAGGCAAATCAGTCTCATTATCATGATCTCATCATGATCAGATTTTCATTGCACAGATTCATGGATATCACAATATATTCAAGCAACAAACAATATAAAGTGATAAAATGCTAAATATAATAATAAATAAAAAGACTGCATGTCAAGTCACATGTCTCATCACTCACGTAATTAGCTTGCAGGGCACCTATAACTAGCAATCTCTCACTTGACCTAAAGCTAATCACCTATATGTTTGATCCCCATCAAACCATTATGATGCTCAAAGACAATATGAGACAATGACTTTGTTAGTGGATCTGCAATGTTATCTTCCAAAGGAACTCTTTCCACCACTACATCTCCTTGGGCCATGATCTCACTAATATACTAGAACCTCCTCAGAAAACTTCTAATGAGACCCAGGTTCCCTTATTTGAGCAATCGCCCCGTAGTTGTCGCAATATAAGGAATTGACTTCTCATTGCCCGACCCAACTCCTAGATCTTTGATGAACTTCTTCATCCAGACTCCCTTAATCGCCTCTACTGCAACAATGTACTCCGCCTTTATGGTC
The DNA here is from genome assembly GCF_036884655.1 of Musa acuminata AAA Group. Taxonomy (NCBI): domain Eukaryota; kingdom Viridiplantae; phylum Streptophyta; class Magnoliopsida; order Zingiberales; family Musaceae; genus Musa; species Musa acuminata. Next base: position 14,914,540 of record NC_088353.1, on the reverse strand, counting down.
GAGTCAATAGTAGTATCTTACTTGGAACTCTTCCAACACATTGCTCCTCCATTCAGGGTGTACACATACCTCGAATTCGACTTGCTTTCATTGACATCAGACTAGAAACTCGAGTCCGTGTAGCCTTCAATCTTGAGGCTACAACCTCCGTATACCAGTAAAAGATTCTTATACCTTTTCAAGTACTTAAGGATATACTTTACTGCTTTCCAAGACTCCAAGTTTGGATCCGCCTGATACATGCTCATGAAACTCAGAGCATGCACTATATTAGGCCTGGTACCTAGCATGGCATACATGATAGACCCTATCGCTGAGGCATAGGGTATCCGATCCATGTTTGCCCTTTCTTCCGGAGTCTTTGGGGACATACTCCTAGAAAGCAATATCCCATGTCTCAATGGTATGAGACCTCTTTTGAAATTTTCCATGCTAAACCTTTTGACAATGGTGTCTATGTATGTTAGAATCCTTACACATTCTAAACTTGGGGTTGATCTCTTTAGGGGATCGGCCTCCTTGGAACTCTATAGGGGTTCCTCCCTCCAAGTTGCCGCTCAAAGGCTGCAAAAAAGATTCATCTGTTGCTTATCAAAAGAGGATAAATACATAGCTATTTATAGGGTTTCTAAACACTAACTCCAAATATGACTCCTATTCAAGACTCCTACTTCTAACCAACTCCTAATAGGACTTCTACTCAAGACTTCTGTTCCTTTACAACTCCTAATTCATCTCTAAGAAACAACCTCCTAACCCTAGCCGGTCTCTTCACCTCTTTAATAGGGGTCGGCTTAGGTAGGTTTTACATGAATGTCCCTCTCAATTAGGACTCTCCTAGCTAGAGTCCTTGTCACGCCCCCCCCCCCCCCCCCCCGAATATAATTCTTATTAAGGAGGTGTGAACCTAACTCAAAATTGATAATATTATAATTCAACAAACAATCCAGGATCCAATCACACATTTGAGGTCACTAAGAAAAACATTCAAGTCATTCACCTCTACAATCCACAATTCACAAAACCTGTGCAGTTTATAATCATACATCATGTCACTAGATGATTCTTAAAATCCAAAAGCAACTTAACTAAACCATAACCACATCATAAATCCATAGTTGTGCGAATATATACAATTACAAAACCAACATGTACCACATGTTTATATCATTCATTACATAATTTTAACTTAACATTCCCAAAATCATAACATGAGAGGTACTTTTCAAATATTTACAGGATATATCAATCTAGATTTGTCATTGATACACACAAAAGGAACTTATACAACATCAACATATCAAGTACGAAAGATTTGCCCCAAAATCTTCTAGCTTCCCACTGCCTCAACCCAAACTACATATTTTAGCGAGCGATAAGCTATCCTGAAAAATTTATATATCAACGGGGTGAGCATATAAAGCTCAGCAAGCGACTAACATATCCAAAGCAAAGAGGACAGATTTTTTTCAAACAAATAAGGTATCAAAAATACAAAGCAGAGATACAAGATGAAACAGAAGCATGTGTTGTTTAAATGCAGAATTACGATGTCATTTCATTCGAAGCATGTTTTTTTCATATAATCGAGGAAGGGTAATTGGAGTATATCCATGGCATATGGTAATTTCAAGGTATAACAAAGACTTATAACATTTCTGAAACATATCAATGGTATATGAAGCATTTTGAAGTATATCAATGGCATAGGAAATATTTTGGAACATATCAATACAAAATACGAAACAGAAGCTCAGACGTCGTACCCTAGCATAGTGCATGTGAGGTTTAACTCAGTGGTGGCTCCACGCCGTGATGAGTTCTCGACTTCATCCACGGGTAGCTCTTTCCTACTCGAGCCCTCTCACCCTGCCCAAGTGCTAGGTCGGCTCTAAATTTCATATCAAATAGATAGAAGGTGAAGTGGGATTCCAAACATAATATGGTTCATCCATTTCTGAATGACCACCAAACTTAATCTAGAGCATCGCGGGCTCTAAGCACATACCCCTTACCATTTCTAGCAAAGGTCAAAATAATCCCACAAACACCAGAGTACAAAAGGGTATTGTGAATAATGAATTGGGACATATCGGAAGCACATGCGGAACAACGAAATGTACATATGCCTTTCGAGTCAATACGATACAAACATAATCTTTCATAAATGTATTCAGATTTGAAAGAAAACAAAAGCAAGAGCATACCAACTGGGCCTAAAATTAGACTTGGTTTGGGCTGATATTAAAGCCCAACCTGTGAACCGAAGGGTCTGGCGGTGGCACCGCCCAGCACCCGAGAGCCAAGCGGTGGCACCGCCCAGCACCCGAGAGCCAGGCGGTGGCACTTCTTGGCTGGGCGATGGCACCGCCAGTCCATTGTCAGTGTTAGACACTAACAGGCGGTGGCACCGCCACTAACAGGTGGTGGCACCGCCACTAACAGGCGGTGGCACCGCCAGCATCGGTAACCAAAGAGAATTCAAATTTTGGAGCCCAAATTTGAATCCTCTTGAGGCCTATAAATACGCCTCAAATCTCAGCTGAGATTACAACTTTTTTAGAAGCAATTGATTGAGAGAAAGGTCTTAGAAAAGTCTTAGCAAATCTTGTTTTCAATTTGCTAGTGTTCACCTCCTTCTTTCTTACTGAAAATCTATAAGAGAGTGAACCACTTGTAAAAAGTTGTAAGAGGGGTATTTGCCCTTCCCTTTTAAGAGATTTGCTAGTGGAAGGTGGGAGCTTCATCGAAGACGGCCTCGCAAGTGGATGTAGGTCATTTGACCGAACCACTTTAAAATCGGCGTGATCTCTGGTTTGCATTTCATTATTGCTATTTACATTACTACAAACATTACGTGCTTTATTTCCTCATTACCTTTGCTGCATAACTTTACGAATACGCTTTCAAATTAAGCACTTCTGAGTTCGATTTTTATCATATGAAAGATTTGTCAAAACCGACGTTTTAATCCGCTGCACTAATTCACCGCCCCCTCTTAGTGCCACTCCGATCTTAACAACCTTCGCTCTTGTGGCTCGATTAGAAGCCATAAGGATGCTCTTTGCCTATGCTAGTAGTAATAATTTTAAGTTGTTTCAAATAGATGTTAAAAGCGCTTTTCTTAATGGCTTTATTTCCAAAGAAGTTTATGTTGAACAACCTCCCGGATTTAAAAATAATAGTCTCCCTAATCATGTGTTTAAATTAACTAAAGCTCTCTATGATTTAAAATAAGCCCCAAGGGCTTGGTATGAGAGACTTAGCTCTTTTTTTATTGAAAATAATTTCTCTAAAGGCAAGGTCGATACTACATTATTTATCAAAAATTTTAAAAATAATTTTCTCATTGTTCAGATTTATGATATTATCTTCGGTTCTACGAACGAATCTCTTTGTGAATCTTTTGCTAAAACTATGAGCCTTGAATTTGAAATGAGTTTGATGGGAGAATTAACCTTCTTTTTAGGCTTACAAATTAAGCAACTAAGCAATGACATCTTTATTAGTCAAACTAAATACGCTTTAGATTTGCTAAAAAGATTTAATATGGATAGCTCAAAAGCTATCAACACTCCTATGAGCACCTCCACTAAGTTAGAAATTGATGAAAGTGGAAAAAGCTTTGATCAGAAAACTTATAGGGGTATGATAGGAAGTTTACTTTACACCACTACAACTAGACCAGATATCATGTTCAGTGTAGGACTTTGTGCTAGGGTTTAATCGAATCCTAAGATATCTCATCTCAAAGCAGTTAAAAGAATACTTAGATATCTTAAAGATACCACAAATCTAGGATTATGGTATCCAAAATCTGAGAATTTTGAGTTAATTGCTTATGCTGATGCGGATTTTGCTGGGTGTAGACTAGATAGAAAAAGCATATCAAGAACATGTCAATTTTTAGGACATGCCCTTGTTTCCTGGTCATCTAAGAAATAAAACTCAATTGCACTATCAACAACCGAAGCTGAATATATTGCAGCTAGTGCATGCTGTGTACAAGTTGTGTGGATGAAAAACACCTTAGAAGATTATAAAGTTCAGCTTAAAAATAATCCCATTAAATGTGACAACACTGTCACGCCCCCCCCGAATTTATCACATTTAGGAGGTGTGACCCTATCTAAAATCAATAATATGATAATTCATCATCAATTCAATCCAGGATCCAATCTAACAATTTGAGGATACTAAGAATCATTCAAAATCGATATTCACGATTCATAAACCTGTACGTTACATAAATCATAATCCACTTCACTCAGAGATTCACAAAATCTAAAGGCAACTCAACTAAACATCAATCACAACACAAATCCATAATCGTAGAAATATATACAATCATAAAAAGATAATTATTTACCATGAGTTCTTATCCTTATACAACTTAAACGTATCATTCCATAAACATGAGCGATCCTTTAAACTTTTACAACACATAAGTATCAACATATCCTTAACATTACATCAGTAGTAAAGTATAATATACAACAAAAAAGACCTATCATCCAACAAAGATTAGCTCAAAAATCTTCTAACCTTCACTACTTCAACCCAATTCTAGCTTTTCAGTGCGTGACAAGCAACCCTGAAAATTTTATATAGCAACGGGGTGAGCATAAAGAGCTCAGCAAGCGACTAACGTATCCATGGCGATAGGAGAAGTTCAAGCAAGCTTAGTATCAAGATAACAAAAGCAGAAATACAAGCGTTTATTTAGAATCATCTCATTAGATATATAAAAAATCACAAAGGGTTACCTCATTCGAAAATAGGCATTAGACATAACAATAGGAGAAAGGAAATTGGAGCATTTCATTGGCAAAAGAAGCATTTAGGCATGTATCGAATGACACATGAAGCATTTACGAGCATATCAAAGGTGTAAGAGTGTTTGGAAGCATAACAATGACATACGAAACACTTCAAAGTATAACAAGTGAACCGAATAATAAACATAAGCTTATATGTCATTTTTGATGTAGCATGCATTCCATTTTTTTATCCAAATCATAATATGAACTCATAAACAAAGCTTTGGATATCATATCAATAAATATAGAGGGCGTTGTGGGACCACATACATAATGTGATTCATCCATTTCTGGATGACCACCAAGCATAAGTCTCCCACGTTTGGGAGCTCCATCCACCCACGTCTGAGTGAAGTCAATGGGGTTGGCAGAGCAATCGTGGGCTCTAAGCATAACTCCCTTTACCATTTCTGGCAAAGATTCACAATATCCCACAAGACACCAGAGTACAAAAGGGTAGTATGAATAATAACATTGGCACATATCAGAAGCACATGCGGAACAACGGAGATATGCATGTGCCTTTATCAAACAAGGAAATGCAAACAAAGCATTACATAATAAATTTCAGACATATAACAATTTCAGGATGAACAATACAAGAATTTGAAAGGACTAATATAAAGCTCAATTGAATAAGAATTCAGCAGAAATCAAATTTCCAATAGGATAAAAATTGAATAGGCAAAACCCAACAAAGTTTTCAATTCTGATAGAATTTGAATGGTACATTTCCTGAATTGTTTGAGTGACCAAGCATGCTCCAATTCACTAAAAATGGGTGTCATTGGAAATCTATATCAATCTATTTTTTAGATGAACTAAAAACATGAAGTTACAACAAATAGAGTAAAGGAAGGTTAGAATTGATCATCTATGTTTTACAGAATTGATAGGATCAATTTAAATAGATGTTTCAGAAGGAAAACATACTTCAAAATTTCCAAATTATATGTTAGAAGAAAGATATGTGAATCTAGTTTCCAAAGAACCAAGTTTTGCATAATTCAGAATTTTTACTAGAGAGTTATGAGCAATTCAGTAACAGAAGGTCAGAATTGATCATCTCTATTTTGCAGAATTGATAAAATCAATTTAAATAGATGTTTCGGAAGGAAAACATACTTCAAAATTTCCAAATTAGGTGTCAAAAGAAATATATGTGAATCTAGTTTCCAAAGAACTAAGTTTAACATATTTCAGAATTTTCACTAGATAATTATGAGCAATTTAGTAATAGAAGGTTAAAATTCATAGTATCTGTTTTACCAAATACATAAGGTCTTTTCATTCAATTGTTTGGATAGGTAAATTTACTCCAAATCTTTTAATTTTTATGTCAAATGAGAGCTCTATAAGTCTCCTTTCGTATGAAAGAGGATTTTTCTCAATCCGAAATTGGTGCAAAAAGTTATGGTCACACGAGTACTGAAAGGTCAAAATCTGAAAAATTTCAGATTCAACATTTGATGTATAAACGGCATAGATATCTTACATGCAGCTACAATCTCCCAATTTTCTCAAAATCAAGGTGAAAACAAGAATCAAAATTTATCTCTAGGATGGGTTAGAACACTTGCCTTAGATGAGTTTGATTCCCAAATATAGAGAGTTGATGCAAAACCTCAAACAAAGTTTCCTCTTCTTCTTCTTCTCCTTCTTCTTCTTCTTCTTCTTCTCTTCTTCTTCTTCTCCTCAAACTAACGTTGGCTGCAAAGTTTCTTTTTAATGATGCCTTAAATTACTTAGGTTTGGCTCATGCTAAAATAGTGAGGTGGCAAGCATGCATGGGGGTTTAGGTGTCAACTTTAGAATAAATGCAAGTGGCTCATCCTTGTTAATGACACATGTCCTCCATTTTATTTTATTTTATTTTTATTTACTTAATTTTGAATATTCTATAAATCATATCAAAATTTTAATATTTACTCTTAGGTCCTTAGCCATAAACTTTAATATAATATTATTTAATATTAAATAATTATTAAATAATCCTTATTTTTACAAACAAATATTTTACTAAATTTTTAAAAATGGGGGATGTTACAAACACAAGTGCAATATGCTTAATAAAGTATCTCATTCAACACTCAAGAACAAAGCATATTGATATTAGACATCACTTTATACGAGATCATGTCACTAATCATGATGTAATTATAGAGTTCATTGATACTAAATATTAATTAGCTAATATTTTTACAAAGCCTTTAAGTGAAGAACAATTTGATTTCATTAGAAGAGAATTAGGAATGTTGATTTGTCCGAAAGCATGAACTTATTAAATTGGTTTTTCAGACTTTCTTGATTCTACGATCAATCACTTAATGCTGAAAATCTTATGATATGAATTTTATATGACTATATGCTTCAATAACATATTGAAATTTGTGTGTCTTGATTTCCATGATGATAAGCATGTTTTACTTTCATGATTGTGTTTGAAAAGCTATGGCAAAACTTTGTCCGAATGTATAAATTTGTTAAACTTTATTTTTGGACTTTCTTGATCCTAATAATGCATGATTTTGTATTTCTCTTCTAGATTAAATGTATTTCTTGAATGGAGCTTTCATGAGCCTATGTCATATCAAGTTTATTTCATATCAATGCTCCATGGTTTTTGACATATGGAATTGATTAACAAATGCATCTCTCATGGATTTACCTTGTGAAAAATAATTTTTAATCAAGAAATGGATTTGATGAAATGAATTCCTTCTTGATGAAGGAAGACTTTTTAATAAACACTTGCAAGAATTTAATTTCACATTTATATCTTGATTCTTGTAAAAATGAAGCATGATTTAATCTCTTATCATTTTTAACTTCATTCAAAGTTAGTTCACAATGGCTTTCCTCCTTCATGCAAAACGTTAATGACAAATAAGGAAGCAGTAACGAAAGCTATCTCCTTAATGGATGATTGCTTGAAAAATAATTTTTAACTTCATTCAAAGTTAGTTCACAATGGCTTTCCTCCTTCACATTTATACCATGTCATGATTGCTTGAAAAATAATTTGTATGAATGGTATCTTATGGTTGAAAAATAATATGAATATTTACCACACTTATTACTATGCTTGAAATACGCTTGAATCGTTCTCCTTTTTGTTGATGACAAAGGGGGAGAAATATGTGATAAATTGATAATAGAATGAATTGCTATGATTGCCATATTTGTATTAATGATAAGATATCTAGAGCTTACATTACAATTTTACAATGTTGATATTTTACAATGTTGATATCTTGCCATATGATGAATTGCTATTATTACCATATTTGTATCATGTTAAGATATCTAGAGCTTACATCTCAATCTTACAAATCGATATCTTGTCATGTGATGAATTACTATGATTACTATCTTTCACATATGAAATATAAGACTTGAAAATGAATGTCAAGCCTTGACATCATTTATAGAAAGATACATCATGATAGGAATCCTGATGAGGGTATTAAAAAGTTTAAATGAACTTAACTTATCAATATGTCTCTTGAATTCAAAGGCTTTGAATTCAAGAATGACTTACCTCAAGTATGACATATAGATAGGGGGAGTTAAGGTCAACTCCGTCATCAATTGATTGTCATTATCAAAAATGGTGCGATTGTTGAATCTCAGATTTTGATGATGAAGTCAATTGTCATTCGGTTATCTAATATGTATGTTGAGATATGTGTAACACTAAATTAAAGATGAAGCATAAGCCATCTAAGTTTATAATTACTATATAAACTCATAAAAGAATATCTTCATAATAAAGTGTTACTTTTGTACCAAAGAAAGTTATGTGAAGAAGAATATATATATATATATATATATATATATATATATATATATATATATATATATATATATATATATATATATATATATATATATAGCTCCAAGGTCAACTATGTATATTTTGAATGGTGTTCCTAGTAAATAAATTACATGACTTCTTTTGAGTTATAAAATGATAAGAAACCAAACTTAAGATATTTACATATTTAATAACTATTTTTGAATATTTTATAATCTATTCAGAAAAGTTTAAAGGGGTACATATCTTATTGCTCTAATCATAGTATGAGGACAATTAAATCTGGTAATATAAGATTCCTATAAAAAAACAAATCAGTGGGAGTGAAAATCTCGAAATTCAATTTTGATATAGAGGAGATACAAGTTAATACTCCTTTATTATTCGAGAGATTGTTGTTACTCAAATAATTAAATGATTTGATGAAAGTGAACAACAAAATAACATTACTAAAGTCCCACATTATATTTATATCGTTGTTAATGGTCTTGTAGAACAATCATAATTAACAACCTTGGGAATATCTCAAAGGGAAATGAATCTTGTCATTTATAGTTATTATATGGCATATCTACAAGAATTATATTATGAGATAGGAATCAGAATAGATCCCTTATTATTTTCAGATGTCATAAAAATTAATAATTCTGAAAAGTAATATGATGCAATAAAAGAAGAGTTAAAATTAATAACCAAAATAGAGTCTGATAAATTTATTGAATTGTCCAATAATTGTAAAAGAGTCTATTATATAAATGTGACTGAAAGGACAATGTCGAAAGATATAATAGTCAGACTTGTGGTTAAAAGTTTTACTAATAAAAAATATATCGATCATAACGAGATTTTTAATGAACTCATTAAGAATCATCATCACATTAGTGATTCATCATTAGTTTGAGTTATTTCATAATGATATGAAAATATTTTTTAAAGATCTAGCTTTATATGGGTTACTTTAAATGATTTACAAAAAAAATGAAAGAAATATAAAATTTGGTATGCAAATTCAAGAATCCATTTATGACCTTAAACAAGTTTCAAGATAATGATATATAAAGGTTCTTGATATCATTATTTTAGATTTAAGGAAAATACTATTGATCGGTATTTATATCAGTGGAAGCAAGTTTATTATATTGATCTTATATATGGATAATATTTTGCCTTACCAATAGTGATTTTGGTTTATTATACTAAGTCAAGAAATTTATCACTAAGAATTTTAAGATGGTTGATATGAATGAGACATCTTATATTATTAACATTGAGTAATTCAAGGATAGACCTAAATGATTATGAAGATTGTCTTATAAAGGATATATCAACCGAGTCTTGAAAAGATTTTAATATACAGCTTTGTTCAATAAATTATAAAAGCAAAATTTTAGTCAATTGTAAATATTTTAAAATGACTTAAAAAGAATCAGATAAAGAAGATATTCTTTGTATATGCGTAGTTGGAAGTCTATGCTCAAGCCTATGTCGAAATAGATATCAGTTTTACAATTAAAATGTTTGGTACATATTGGAGTTACTCAGAAGTAAAAATACTAAAGGATTACAAAGAAAGTAATAAGATATCCGGAATGGACAATGGATTATATGCTCACATGTATGAAATTATATCAGCTTTAAATAATGGTATTTTTTAGATGTTGATTGTATAAATTACCTCGATAATAGGAAGTCCACCTTACGGTTAATATCTATATCAATTAGAGGGGCAATTTATTACTATTAATAATAGAAGTTGATTTTGTGGCATGCTTTGGACTGCGAAATTTTATCTCAAGATTTGTATAGTCAGACTCAATTACCAAGTTGTTGAAAATATTTTGTAGCATTATAGTAGTTTTCTTCTCTGAGAATGACAAGTACTATTGCATCTCTATGCATTATGGTATAAAGTACTTGATGGTTAGAGAATATGAGTTCAGAAACATCTAATGTCAATTAATTACTTGAGTTCCACTATATTGATTGTTTATCCATTCACTTAGGACTTAAAAGCTAAAATATTTTAAAAAAACATATTCTAATGATTGGGTTTGTGAGCAACCCATAAAGGATATGGTGATGCATGTTTAAGTGAATACTATAATTGATATTCTTACCTACATACTTAAAGTTATTAGTGTTGAATCTCGTATTTTGATGATGAAACTACTTGATATATGTTTATGATTTAATCTGTGTTTTGATTGACGCAGGATGCTTCGATCAGGATAAGACAATTAAAGTAGGAAAATCATGTTGTGCCGAAGGAACATGTCAGAAGATTGGACGTCGGGCCGGTGGATCGGTCTACGTATCGACAGAAAGCTTCGGGCCGTGGACTCGGGCATCGGGCCAAGAAGATCGGGGATTGTGCTAAGGATATCAGAGTTACGGAGTCAACTGGTCGATTGGGCAATAGGCTGCAGAAGAGGATGATGCGCCGAAGAATCGGATGAAGCGTCGAGGGACCAATGACAAGCCGGACAACTTGGTTAATTGCTTAGGATTAATTGTCTCGATCGAAGTTTTGTTTTAAGTATGCAGGATTAACTACGATAGAAGAAATACATGCAGAAGGAGTTGCGCTGGAGTCAAGACAATGATCACGTTGGGAGTTCGAGAGTTCGATGGAAGTTCGGACAATCGTCGGAGGTTCTGCGGGAACAAATCCGAGAAGTCCATGAGCTTGCCAAAGAAGCTCGTCAGAACTTGCCAAGTGGATCGTCGCAAGTCCAGGAGTTTGCCGGAAGTCCGCAGGAGCATCACCGAGGGTTCATCGGATGATCGATGGAAGTTCGCCGGAAGAAGCGATTAACGTACCGGAGCAAGTTACAGAAAATGTCTTAGGGAATATTATAGTTAGCACAATGATTAAGTTGGAAATGGGAGGTGATCCCATTAACTTAATCTTGGGGCAATTGGGCCCCTGAAAAACCCAAATTGGGCCGAATAGATCAACCCATTCAGACCCTGATTTCTGTTGGGAGGTGCAACCGCCCCAACCAGGAGGTAGCACTGCTTGGGCTAAGTCTCCGAGTGGGACTGGGCGGTGCAACCGCCCCAGCCAGGAGGTGGCACCGCTTGGGCTCAGTCTCCGAGCGAGACTGGGCGGTGCAACCTCCCCTGACAAGTGGTGGCACCGCTTGGGCTCAGTCTCCGAGCACTGGCTTAGCGGTGCAACCGCCTCAGTCAGGAGGTTGCACCGCCTGAGCTCAGTCTTCGAGCTCTGGCAGGAGGTGCAACCTCCCCTGACAAGAGGTGGCACTACCTAGAGGCTCAGTCTTCGAGCTCTGCCAAGCGGTGCAACCGCTCCAATTAGGAGGTGCAACCGCCTGATCCCGAAATTCCGGGAATTAACAGTTTTGAGCTCCAAATTTGAACTAGGTTGGGGCCTATAAATACCCCACCCATTCAGCACTGAAAGGGAATGAACTAACACCGAAATCTTGATCTTTTTCTGTGATTCTTAGAGCTCAAAATTGTTGTAAAGGCCAAAAGTTCTTCTCCCTCTTTTCTTCCAAGTTCTGAGTTGTAAAGAGACAAGAGAAAATTCTGTAAGGGTTTTCTCCTAAGCCCGTCAAAAGGAGTGAAACTGTAAAAGGATGGTTGGCCTTCGCCTATTGAAGGAAGGCCTCTAGTTGACGTCGGTGACCTCGTCGGTGGAGGAAGCCAAAAGTGGAGTAGGTCAAGATTGACCGAACCACTCTAAATCTCGATTTGCATTTACTTTAAGCATCTTATCTTTACTGCAAACCTCCTCAATAGCTTACTGCCTTCTGTGTTATTATGAACGTGTTTCAAAGTTCAGTGCTTTCCGAATCGGGGTTTAAGACGCAAATCAATTTTATCGTACGAACGTCGTATTTTAGTTTGCGCTTACATTCTGATTTCCATTATAACTGCAAACTGCCTCTATATCTTTGCTTTAACTACATCCCGCCTTATCTCAAGTTAAAGTGGTTTACGAATCAGCTTTTATACCGAAATCGCTTTTATCGTACGAACGTCGTATTTCAGTTTACGCTTATATTCTGATTTCCATCATAACTGCAAACTGCGTTCATATCTTTGCTGCATCTCTCCTAGTCAAAAGTTGAAGTGATTTACGAATCAGCTTTCTTACCAAAATTACTTCTATCGAACGAAAGCAGTTTTCGATTTTAATCGTAGAAGGTTTTCCGCTGCACTAATTCACCCCCCCCCTCTTAGTGCTCTTGATCCTAACAATTGGTATCAGAGCCCGGTATTTCTCATTTCGGATTTACACCCGAGAGAAATGGCTCTTCATGGCTTTCAAGAGGGCTTATCGGTTGTTGGTCCACCGTTGTTTAATGGATTGGACTACACTTATTGGAAAACTCGAATGAGAGTTTTCTTGATTTCTATGAATTTGGATTTATGGAATATCATTGAAAACGGTTTTCATCTTCCCTCCAAACCGATGAACGAATGGTCGAATTTGGAGAAGTATTTTTCTTTAAACGCAAAGGCTATGATTGCCTTATTTTGTGCTTTGGACAAAAATGAGTTCAATCGGATTTCTACGTGTGAAACGGCTTTTGACATTTGGCGAACACTTGAAATCACGCACGAGGGAACTAGTAGAGTCAAAGACTCGAAAGTTAACATTTTATTGCATGATTTTGAGCTTTTTCGAATGCAACCAAGCGAGACTATAGGCGACATGTACACTCGTTTCACAGATGTCGTCAATAGTTTAAGAGCTCTTGGAAAATGTTTTTTGGATTTTGAACTCGTAAATAAGATTTTGCGTTCTCTTTCTAAGAAGTGGGATTCAAAAGTAACTACAATACAAGAAGCTAAAAATCTAAACAACTTACCACTTGAAGAACTAATTGGTTCGTTGATAACATATGAAATGGTGCACAATGCACATGATGAACTTGATGAACAAAATCACCTTCCAAAGAACAGGAAGGACTTGGAACTCCGGACAAATGAATACCACTTGAGCGATGACTCAAGTGATGAGGACAATGATGAACTTAAACTTCGAACACTAAATCTTAATAAGTTTATTAAACAAAAATCTAAAATAAATAATAAACTTGAACGAAGGAAGAGGCCAAAGAAGAAGAACACAAAGTGGGATGAATCAAGCTCCTCCGAAGACGAGAAGAAAATCAAGAAAGGCAAGGTGGCAAACTACGCCTTAATCGCTTTCAATAATGAGGTAATCAAAATCCCCCTAATTTATTTTGAAATTACTTGATGCTTTCATGATGTATTTTCTCTTTTAGTTTAGAATTAATTTTCTTAAAAATTACATGTTTTTGCTAAGTAATTTCGAAAATGATAATATTGAATATTTTATGATAAACAAATAAAATGATCCTGATTGAAAATATGAAATCATGGTTAAGAAGTAATAATGTGTATTACGTTGATTTCCATTGTTATTTCTCGATTTTGATTGAAAATCATGTTTGATTTGAAGAAATGCATAATGATGAAATTAAATATTTTGATTAACAATTTTATGCATGAGATTTTAAGCTAATGATAAGCATGTGTTATTTTCATGAGTGTATTTGAAAAACTATGGCAAAAATATGCTCGAATGCATGAACTTGTTAAGATTATTTTTCGGACTTTCTTGATTCAATGTTCAAATCACTTAATTGCCATGATGATTTTACACTATTACATGCCTTAATAACATGTTGGAAATTATGTGTTTTGGATACATAAATTTTTACTATCATGAGCATGTTTTATCTTCATGATTGAACTTGAAAATCTATAGCAAAATCTTGTCCGAATGCATGAAAGTGTTAATTTCATATTCGGATTTGCTTAACAATTGGTATCCTAACAATCAGATTTTCTCATACACTTATTATATGAAAAATATTTTTCTGAAATGGATTTGATGAAATGATTCCTGCTTATAAATTCCATCTTGAAATATTAATGATAGTGTTTTTACTTGCAAAGATTTGTTTCACATACATATCTCCTATGATTTATGTGTAGAGAAAGAATTTATAAATCATAATACAATGAGATTTCTTATGCAAAAATAAAGTGCTTTTGTGATTCTTTGCTAAAGAAAATGATTATTAAAATCATGATCTTGATAATTATAACATGAAGTTCTTTATAAATCAATATCATTCATTATGCTCCCTACATTTATCAAAAAGGAATTCTTCAAATGAAGTGTAACTTGTCTTTTGATTTCTCAGAATTCAATGAAGTGTCATATTGATATCTTGATACTTCGAATATTTTAAAATGTGATCTTGATAAGAATGTTTCAAGTTGCTCTTTATGCTATATCTTTTCAAATGAATCATGAGCCTTGATATTATATATTTCATAATATAGAAATAACAAGATTTCTTTGCCTTGTATGTCTTGTGTGATGATTGTACATCAATTTGCTTTATTAAAGAATTATATGAATCTTGATCGTTAATGAACCATGAATCATATCTTTGGTATTCACGAATTGATCCTCATTGATATCTTTCATTAATATGATAAATTATCATCTCATGATATATCGCATAATTATATCATGCTTTGCGATTGTATCATGTGATCTTTGCTGAATTTTCACATTGATATTCTTCATGACATAATTTCTTTGCATTGTATGCTTCATGTGATAATATGAATACATGAAACACTTATGATGTGATTTTTATACAATTCCGTGTATTTATAAAATATTTATCTCATCACCCAATAACTCTTCTTGATATTCCTTATGAGATGAAATGAAATAATGCATGAAATCTAAATGAGAAGTTAATTCTCATGCATGATAGGATGTAATGAATTTTGACATTGAGATACCATCATTTGAATAGCTACGATCATGTTGCCAAAATGATATATCATGAATGCTTGAATATCATGTTTGATATGCTCATAATGATGATAGATTTTTCGGTATCGTGCATTAAAAAAAAATAAAATATTAATGAATTTATGCATTAAAACTATAATGCTGCACAAATAAGAATGATTACTTACCTTTGTCATGATTTAGAAATTGATGTAAAGGATTTTTCCCTTCTTTTTGATAATGACAAAGGGGGAGATAGATTGCTAGCACAATTCAAGAAAAAGGCAAAAATTACAAAAGAGATGAAATTGCTATCTTGAACATCACTGATAATTGCTAGCTTGAAATGTCAAGAAAATGCAAAAACTTGTTTATTTTCTTGCACATCTAAAGAGAATATGAAAATGTAACACTTGCCAAATTGTTTGCTTGCCTCATGTAAAACATTATCTCTTGCTAGTTTGGCATTTTGCTAGCTTGCACTTTGCAAAGAAAGCAAAAATGACACTTCTCAAAAGAGAAGAAAGAGCTTGTTATCTTGAACATCACAAGCTTACCAAACAAAAATTGCAAAAGTGCTATCTTGCCTATCTCAAGAAGCAAAAATTGCAACTTGCACATTGCAATAGGAAGCAAAAATCATAAGCTTACACAAGAAAGCTATCTTGCATTTGCTTTCGAAATTTTTGCTAGCTTGTATGTAGTAAAACTTGCATATCGTAAAAATTGCTAGCTTGTAGTATAAAGAGAAGCAAATAGTTGCTATCTCAAGAAAATTAAACATGCTAAACTTACACCTTGCAATGAAAGCAAAATTGCGAGTTCAAACATTGCAAAGGAAGCAAAAATTTGCTAGCTTGTAACTTGCATATTTCAAGAAGCAAGAGTTGCCTTCTTGAACATCTCTAAATTGCTAGCTAAGTTCTAAAATGTTGTAACATTGCTAGCTTGCTATCTTGTATGCTGTAAAACTTGCATATCTAAAACTTGATAGCTTGAATATTCTAAGCATGATGTAACATTTGCTAAATTTTCTAGCTTCAAAACTGCATGATGATAAAACTTGATATTATGTTTTTCATGCAAAAAGTTAAACTAATATTCCAAACACAGGAATAGTTGGACTTCTCCTTTTTGTTGATGACAAAAGGGGAGAAGTATGTTGATGACATAACATGTTATGCATAAGTTTATGCATAAGTTCATGATGACATGTTGCAAGTATTCATGATGAATATTGTAATAACTTGAATTCAGTTTGAATTCAAGGTTCTATCAATATGGCATATTGATAAGGGGAGTTTGTTTAAACTCTTGGAGTAAAGTTTAACTCCGTCATCAAGTGGTTGTCATCATAAAAAAGGGGGAGATTGTTGAATCTCGTATTTTGATGATGAAACTACTTGATATATATTTATGATTTAATCTGCGTTTTGAGTGACGCAGGATGCTTCGATCAGGATGAGACAATTAAAGCAGGAAAATCATGTTGTGCCGGAGGAACATGTCATAAGATTGGACGTCGGGCCGGTGGATCGGTCGACGTATCGACAGAAGGCTTCGGGCCGTGGACTCGGGCATCGGGCCAAGAAGAGCGGGTATTGTGCCAAGGATATCGGAGTTGCAGAGTCAACTGGCCGATTGGTCAATAGGCTGCAGAAGAGGACGATGCGCCGAAGAATCGGATGAAGCGTCGAGGGACCAATGACATGCCGGACAACTTGGTTAATTGCTTAGGATTAATTGTCTCGATCGAAGTTTTGTTTTAAGTATGCAAGATTAACTACAATAGAAGAAAGACATGCAGGAGGAGTTGCGCCGGAGTCAAGACAACGATTACGTTGGGAGTTCGAGAGTTCGACGGAAGTTCGGACAGTCGTCGGAGGTTTTGCGGGAACAAATCCGAGAAGTCCATGAGCTTGCCAAAGAAGCTCGTCGGAACTCACCAAGTGGATCGTCACAAGTCCAGGAGTTTGCCAAAAGTCCACAAGAGCATCACCGAGGGTTCATCGAATGATCGACGGAAGTTCGCCGGAAGCTCGCCGGAAGAAGCGATTGACGCAACGGAGCAAGTTGCAGTAAATGTCTTAGGGAATATCGTAGTTAGTACAATGATTAAGTTGGAAATGGGAGGTGATCCCATTAACTTAATCTTGGGGCAATTGGGACCCTGAAAAACCCAAATTGGGCCGAATGGATCAACCTATTCGGATCCTGATTTCTGCTGGGAGGTGCAACCGCCCCAGCCAGGAGGTAGCACCGCCTGGGCTAAGTCTCCGAGCGAGACTGGGCGGTGCAATCGCCCCAGCCAGGAGGTGGCACCACTTGGGCTCAGTCTCCGAGCGAGATTGGGCGGTGCAACCTCCCTTGACAAGAGGTGTCACCGCCTGGGCTCGGTCTCCGAGCACTGGCTGAGCGGTGCAACCGCCTCAATCAGGAGGTTGCACTGCCTGAGCTCAATCTTTAAGCTCTGGCAGGAGGTGCAACCACCCCTGACAGGAGGTGGCACCGCCCAGAGGCTCAATCTTCGAGCTTTGCCAGGCGGTGCAACCGCTCCAGTAAGGAGGTGCAACCGTCTGATCCCGGAATTTCGAGAATTGATAGTTTTGAGCTCCAAATTTGAATTGGGTTGGGGCCTATAAATACCCCACCCATTCAGCACTGAAAGGGTATGAACTAACACCGAAATCTTGATCTTTTTCTGTGATTCTTATAGCTTAAAATTGTTGTAAAGGCCAAAAGTTCTTCTCCCTCTTTTCTTCCAAGTTCTGAGTTGTAAAGAGATGAGAGAAAATTCTATAAGGGTTGTCTCCTAAGCCCGTCAAAAGGAGTGAAACTGTAAAAGGGTGGTTGGCCTTCGCCTATTGAAGGAAGGCCTCTAGTTGACGTCGGTGACCTCATCGGTGGAGGAAGCCAAAAGTGGAGTAGGTCAAGATTGACCGAACCACTCTAAATCTCGGTTTGCATTTACTTTGAGCATCTTATCTTTACTGCAAACCTCCTCAATAGCTTACTGCCTTCTGTGTGTTTACCAATGTGTTTCAAAGTTCAGTGCTTTCCGAATCGGGGTTTAAGACGTAAATCAATTTTATCGTACGAACGTCGTATTTCAGTTTGCGCTTACGTTCTGATTTCCATTATAACTGCAAACTACCTTTATATCTTTGCTTTAACTGCATCTCGCCTTATCTCAAGTTAAAGTGGTTTACGAATCAGCTTTTATACCGAAATCGCTTTTATCGTACGAACGTCGTATTTCAGTTTGCGCTTATATTCTGATTTCCATCATAACTGCAAACTACGTTCATATCTTTGCTGCATCTCTCCTAGTCAAAAGTTGAAGTGATTTACGAATCGGCTTTTTTACCAAAATCACTTCTATCGAACGAAAGCAGTTTTCGATTTTAATCGCAGAAGGTTTTCCGCTGCACTAATTCACCCCCCCCCCCCCCCCCCCTTAGTGTTCTTGATCCTAACAATTAGTTTCTGCTATCCTGTTCACAATTATGTATGTACAAATTATGGTTGAATATGATGACAGGATTGTCTTGACAAGACAAATTATAGGGGTCATTTTGGACTGCATTAGGAAAGGCTAACAATATTATGGTACATAGAAGGAAGTGTGACACTGATGGCATATAACCGTTATGATTCATATTGTTAGTCAAACTTACTGTTGTATTATTATATTTATTGGACTTATTGACCTATTTTTAAAATTCGCGCGCATGTATATAGCTTTTCTAAAAAAAAAAAATTTCAGAATCCAATTAAGTCAAATTGTTTTTAAATAAATTTTATTTTTTTATTTTTTTATTTTAAATCTTTTTGTATCTTACTAATTAATGGTCAAGTAGGAGAATGTTAGATTACGTGGTCCTATTTAATTAGGTAAGATATATTATAGATATGATTGGATTCTGATAATGATTATTGGCCAATAGAAAAGAATTCATGTTAAAGTATGATTCCTTACGAGATAACCTTGATGAAAGGAACTCTCCTAATATCTTATTCTAGACCCTCTACTCTCGCCTATAAATAGACATGACCTCTAGGGGCTAAATAAGAGACATCTCAATGTAGTTGAGAGATTAAAGTTTTTCTCTCAATCTTCTTGCATCTCAATGCATTTGAGAGATTAAAGATTTTCTCTCAATCTCCCTAATCCATCAATTTAGATGGTCCTGTGAAAAGATAGGAAGAGAGGAGAAGGATCTGCACTTGTAGATAGGTAAGGTTTATTCTTCTGAACAACAATGAAAGATACGTATCGTAATATTGTTAGATCCAATTTATTTGATTTTAATCTTGGCATAAAAGTTTTTTCACATTACAGATAGCATGATTACATATTTTTTACTAACAAATAGCCTTTCTTCTAACACTAATAATGATAAGTCAAATTTTGATTATTCAATATATCATGGACTCAAATCCAACATGAGTCTAATTTTAGTATCGAGGAGCCGAGCAATTCAGTGAATGATATTACAAGAATTATATTGAAAGTATACCCAACAAAAATTCATCTGATGTTTAAGTAAATAAGAATTTTAAAAATTTGAGAACGGTAAAGAGTATTTTTTTTCTTATGGAGCAAATGACGCATCTAAGAGGTTTTTTATAGTGCATCGCGGTGAGTGTTGAATGAAAGGAATTAATTTTTCAATGAGCCCTACAGACATCTTTTATAGTGCAACGGGGTTAGTGTTGGATGGAAGGAATAATTTTTTATGAGTCCTGAAGACATGCAACCATTGGACGCTGAAGTTGCAGTGTAACTATTTATGCTGACATCAGAAACTGCCAATTGCCATGCAACGATGAGCGGACCTCCGTGCTGAAGTGGTGTCGACGTCATCATAGGGTGACCATTTGATTGACATCAAGATGAGTGAACAGAAAAACTTTGCTCTCTATTCACTAATCTGGTAATTAGTATATGCCAATTATTAAGAAGCTGTAGACTAATGAGGGCTGTAGACTAATCTGGTTATTAGTATACGAGGGAGTGTGCAGTAAGACATGTCAATTATTAAGAAACTGTGGAGTGACGAGGGATCTTTTATCCTTCTACAGGTACCTATTGTGATAGTGCTCAGAAGACCGGATAAAGCTTCAATTTTAGAACATGCTTCTACGAGGCCAACTCGCTTATATAAAAACCCCAAGTCTAGCTCTAAAACTCGGTTGGATCCAACCACGACCGGCCAAGTCCAGCTCGATTACTGGTTCGACATGAATCCGGAACTGGGCCAAACCAGAATAAAGAAAGTCTTCTTCTGATGACAATTAAAATGATTTAGGTTCAAAGTAAACTTAAGGCCATAAATGATGTGATTCATTGACATTGGTTCTAACTTTATTTAAAGCTCTAAAACAAATAAACAACTAAAGTCAGTTGAATTGATGCCATATCCTATCCAAAACACAATAAGTTAAAAAACCATAAAAGAATTTTAAAAAATGGTCAGATGAATTGAAACATAAAAGCCTTCACTATGTAACAATTACCTACATGATATTGTATGTATACAACTCCCTCCTATCATGTTGCAAGGGTACTGCCCTTTTGAACAACTACAGATTTAGTTGATTCATGTGATAATTTGTGCCAACATTTAAGCACCTGGCATATAGACGGCTCATCTATCAGCCAAATGGATTTGAATTAAGAAGTGTCAGACAACCCCTCACCTTGATCAAGGAGTTGAATTAGGTTTTAGAAGTTTCATCATGAAGGTTAAATAGGTACTTGACGAGGTCCTCGGTTCAGGCCAGTTTGCATTCTCTGGCACTTTGATGCATTTATACCCCTGGCCCTTGTATAATCTGATCGCAGACAAGTTGTTCGCGTCACAATGCAATGCCATAGATCGGCATCCCCAACTCCTGGCTCGGGCCTCTGCCTTGGCAATGAGCATTTTGGCGATCCCCTTTCGCCTCTCAGCTTTGCGGACTGCAACATTTGATATATATGCTACTCCAGTTCTACAAAGATAAAAAATAAGCATGTCAGAATGACCTCCCACAAGAGATCTTATTAGTTCCTATTAAAAGCTTTTATAAGCTGATAACTGCATCAAGTCATCCATTAATTTCCTTCTGATGTACAAAAAGATTGCCGCTGGAAAGCAAGCAACGAGGACTATATGAATCATTTGACACAACAAGCATCTACTCATGGTAGCATCAGCTTTACCAAGGATTACTTTTTGAGCATTATTACTGCTTAAGACTTATTAATGGGACGACAATATTGAATAAAGTAGTAGTCAATAGTCATATACTAGTTATTGAACCAGAAGCAGTAGGACTATCCAATCTATTCCTAAGACATGAATGCACTATCCATTCTATTCCTATCTTGCCTAGAATCCTAATCCTTCCTCTGATGCTACCACTTAGAAAAACTTTTGAGTTTCTACTACTTGGTTAGACATAATGTGATACAACAGATTTAGATGAAGTGGAACTAATGCACTAGTGCAGAAGGTATATGTAGATTCACCATGCTGAATTCTTGACAACCAACTGATCATGAGGACTTTGAATTTACCTTCTTTGTCGGAGTGGACCTTTTCTAGGAAGGAAATCAGCTACTGTATCAACTGTAAGAATTCCAGCTACAGATCCTCTGCCAAATTTTCCTTCAAAGCCTCCAGTTTTTAAATCCTCACATTCAACATATATGTTATCATTGACTGGACTATCAAAGACCGCAACAAGACATGTCTTCATACTACCTGGAGGAACTGAGGACCTAGAAAACAATCCCACAAACCGGTTGATCCTCAGCATAAAATTTATTGGGAATTTATGATTTGGAAAGAAACAACTGCAGTGAGTATCTGCCACTTCCCAGTAGTCCTCCAGCTGCACATCTCGAACAGTGACTTCAGGCCATAGGGATGGGAACAATTCAACAGCTTGACCAGCCCTGAAAGTTCCTGCACCAGAGACCAGATTTGAAATTATTCAAGAAATAAACATCACATATGCCCCATAATTCATATAGCAGCATTGAAGATTTACAATACAAGGACAAAAAGGTTCCTTATAACTCTATTAGGTGCATTAATATTCCCTGATGGTCCTCAGCAACTGGATGCTGACCAGCCAAAATCAATTTAATTCACCCCATAATATATCACCAGTAGATTGTTGAAAAATAAGAACACTTGAGAGATATACTCACGTCACATATCATTCATATAATGGGCATCCTCATTTGACACTCTCCTAAGCTACTTTAGAATAAAGCTGATGTGATCTCCATCAATATACTTGTGCTAGTCTCTTTTTTACTGATCAAGGATGATCCAAATCGGTTCAAGGCCTACTCCAATTCAGCCTAAACTCAATTCTAGTCATACTCCAACTCAAACCCAAGCTCAAAGCTCAGGTTCAGCCAGCTCAAAAACTCAACCCAGCTCAATCGGAGTTGGATTTGAATTGGAAGAAAGTTCCTACTTTAGTTAGGAGTCCTCCCTTCTACAACTAAAAAACGAGGGGTGCAACAGCCCTAAAGAGAAGATCAGCAGCAGCATAAGAAAGAGGAGTTGGCAGCTAAAAGGAGAGGCAGCAGCCTCAAGAAGTCCGAGCTATCACTCACGAAGTCCAAGCTATCACTCAAGAAGTACCAGCTTGTTGCTCAGAGATTCTCTTCTTAGTTGCATGTTTAGGTTTTACTTTACAAAAGCAATTTAGATTGTTGTCCCTTTTGGTATTCATCTTCCTATTACATTTCTCTCTGAGTCCTCCCAAAATGTAAATCTGTTAGAGGAAGGATCACGATCATCGAATCCTTTTCCAAATGAATAATGTCATAGCAACGATCCTCACTTGCCAATGGTTACCACCAAGCAAGGATATAAAGATTCAGGAGAAGAAGGTTAGGAGTTGGCGTTTCAACACTGATCGCTAACGAAAAAGATGACAATGGCAGAAAGTACTCCAATAGTATCGTACCTTTCTGCCCAAGTTAGAGCGGTCTCGCAAAAGATGGAGGGCATGCTAGATTGGATCCGATCCCAAGCCAACACGACTGTAAAAAACAACGATAAAGACATGGAACCGATGGAGAAGGCAATGTTTCCACCTTTTCGAGTCGAGGATTGGATTGGTATCCCCACCTACAATGGCTGCATCAATGTAATGGTGTTAAATAGCATGGCTAAATCAACCAAACACCTGCTTTACCCCATACAGGAACAAAGACAGTCATGCTCGTACGACACAAGTTGACCAGCCATTCTCTATCATGGTGGAACACCTACCTACGTGCCTACAGCGATGAACAATTTAAAAGACTTATCCGACAAGACTTTTATCTGATGGACTACTTCGAATATTAGTGGAAAATATAGCACAACTTGCATCAAGGACGATTCCAATTAGTGGAAGAATACACCGAGTTTCAACAAGCAGTGGCACTCAAAATCTCTCTCGACATCAATACAATGATGATGAATTTTACAACTGGTTTGCATGTCCAAATCAGCACCGAATTGAGCCTCTTCAAGGTTCACAACATCTTGAGTGCTAGTGGGACAGCCATGGCAATCAAAAGGAATAACCGAACCTGCAGTTTAAGGACTATAGAGAAGGATAGAGAGTGCTCCTCGAAGGCCAAGAAAAATTGAACAGCAAGAATCCTTAAAGAAAAGTGACATCTTCTATGATCACTATAAAGTTACAAGACATATAAGGGAAAAGTGCTAGAAAGTTCACCAAGAACTCTTTCCGAAAAGTAAAAGAAGAACGACTAAAGTTGACAAGCAGCATTGACGAATAGCAATTGCAACTGTTAACGAATATAAATAACCGAACACTATCATGAACTTAGCTATAATTGCCTAATTCGTGAGGCACCCTTGTGATATTCGTCCACAAAGGATCAGCCTAAAAGCAACCTCGTATAGATCTCAAAAGACATACAAAATAAAAAGGAAATGAGCAGCGAATAAATCCCGACATCTTGCGGAAGGGCACAGTAAACAAGTAATTAAGAAAACACTTATAGAAAGAGAGAGAAATTGAAAACAAGGATTTTGGAAGGGAAAAAGTCGCAAGTCCACAAATGACCGCTCAACTAGGTGTTTGAGTGTAAGACACATCTACGCACATTTTGCATACAAACTTGTGAATCTAAATAGAGCCCAACACTACTCCAAAGCCCCATCTAGCCCTATACCACCCAGGGGTTCTAGGGGTCTGAGATGGCTAGTGTTTCGCACTGCATTACAAGCTTGAGAAATCAGGCTGCAATGTGAAAATGGGGCTGTTTCAAGCTAGTTTTCCCTAGTTCCACGAGCAACTTCTGTGCAACCATGCAAACTTCCTAGGCTTATAAAAACTAAGCAAAAACATAATAGCCATGCAAAACACAATGCCAAACTACTATATAAGCAAACATAAGCAACAAACGGTCCATTAATGAAGATGTTATGAGCGTGTGACAATCGTCCGAGACATTGCCCCTCCTTAATCTTTACTTCTTCATGTCACAGGGTGTGTTTTGGCTCCCGACTAGCTTATGTTCGAGAAAGCTTTTGTCACTTCACCATGGACTCATTCTCTCCACTCTGTTGGGTAGATTTGTATTACGATCCGCTAGTATGGCTTCAACTCACTTTTCATAAGACACTCAAGTGGGGAGCAATTGAATTGAAACATTTTTGGAAGCATCTTGTGAGTCTGAGTGATAGGCTTTTAAGTTGCCTGCGTGTAATAGATCACGGATTTTGAGCCATATCGAAAGCTGTAACTTGTAGGAAAAGTTGTCTACCCTGCCGATGATTAGGAAAGGCTCTTCATATTTATGCACTTTCTATTTGAAAATTTGAAGAGATGCTAGTTGGAGCTTCACCAATACCAAGTCGTTGACTTTAAACTCTTTTTGGTTGCATTGCCAAATCTACCCACTTTATCTTTCTGTCCACCTTCTATGCCAATGCAATATCTACATTTCGATGTCATTCCTTTACAAAGTGATATACTGACGGGCTATCGTCAAAGTTTGAGGAGTTGATAGTTGTTGTTTGATAATGGTAAGGATCTTAAAGGGGCTCTTGTAAGATACAGAGATCTACTGCAAGTTGTAGGAGAATTGGGCTATGTCTAATGGCTTCTTTCACTATTTGTTTGTCCATTTCTTTGAGGTAACCATGTTTCTCAGGTTCTATTTTTGACGATGCACGCTTTGTAATGTCAAGAAGTACCAAATTGGGTGACACCATATCTCACTAATTCCTTACTTCCTATTAATTCTCTTATTATATTCAGTCTTGGTATGATTATAGAGAAATTCAATTATAAAGATTATACTTTCTAAAGTCATTTTGCTGTTGGGAATCTTTCCAATAACCTCCAATATTATATCAAGGCAAAGTGTTTCACATGAATTCCAACATTAGTGTTATCTTTTTGCTTAAAATAATTTACATAAGATAAAGGACAATAAAATTAATAAGACTTGGGAGTCACATTATACACTAGCCATTCAAATTGGAGATATAGAGTAATTAAAAGTTTAAAAAAATTCAAAAGATAAATCTTATCTGCTAAAACATAGTTGTTTCCATTGTCGATTATAACTTGGATGACATTTTCTCACCAATTTTTTCTACAAACTTGTCAAGCAAGTCATATATCTTTGCTCCAGATTTCATAAAAGAAGATATATCTATTGACTTCATAAACATGGTTCCTAAAGAATAATTGACTATAAAATTAATTATACTCCTTTGTCTCCTATCGGTCCAAGCATCTGATATAGTAGAGCAATCATGTTATGCCCATGATTCTTTATGGCCTTTTAATAAGTCATTTGTGTAATCTAATTTTTTTTTTAGGTAATGAAACTCACAACTCACGATAACTTAAAGGTTTTAATCCCCTAAAATATCTTCCAATAGATTCAATCATCTCTTTAATGTCCAAATGACAAGCATTAAGGAGAATTCTAGCCTGATAGAATAAGCGAGCAATGTGTTGAATCGTTCTCCCTCTTATTTCCTTATCACAAGTATCACTTATATTTATTTGCCTTAATTTTTCTCCCGTTTGACCTTGTTGTTTCTATGATCCTTGATACATATACAAGTCCATTGATCCCTTTTTAGCCTTCCTAGCAATCACTACTTTTCCTTTTCTATCAAATACTCTTTTCCCACTAGCATTGACACTTTCTAAATAATATTCCTCTTCATCATCTCCAATATAGTGAACATCAACCTCGGGTAAAATTCCATAAGACTCATTTCTTTGTCTTTTTTTCAATCATATAACCCAGCAAGTCTTCTTTACATCAAGTGGACACAGTGCATGTTGATGCATTCTTGAAGTTCCCTACTTGATGTTGCTTTGCACGGAAAATACCACCTCTAGTCGTCTTCTCACAAAAGATACAAGTCACCACATTAGGATCTTTAAGATCCTTTAGATAATTGTATTTCCAACTTAGATCCTTTCTTGAGATTTTTTACGAATCTTCTAAATTACTTTGTCCACTAGCCATTATTCCTAAAACCCTAATAACAATTCTAAATAGTAAATAGGGACTAATGGCAGATTAACAATTTTAACCTAAGCTATGGTATGAGAAAAGGAGTCACCGAATTGGATTAGAGGTGGGGAAAGAAGAGGGCAGCGGTGGCAAAGTAACCTTCAAACGACAATAGCAGCGACAAAAGAAGCTACGGACGGTGGTGTCAAGGGTGGAGGAAGCTTCTAATGTGTCCATCGGCGGTGGAGGAAGCTGCAGACCTATCCCTCGATAGTAGAGGGAGCTGCACATGAAAGCAGCAACAACGAAGGGAGCTGCACGCGAAAGCAGCAATAACGGAGGGAGCTACATGCGAAAGCAGTAGTAACAAAGGGAGCTGCGCACAAAAGCAACAGCGGTAGAGGAGGAAGATTCGAACTTTTCTGTCAACGACGCAGCCTAGGGTTTACTGAGTCAAGGGTGCGAGGGGGTGGGTTTTTACTATTGGACATAGTTCAATTGAACCAACTAAGCTTTTGTTGAATCGAACCAAAGGCCAAAATCTGATTCAACTTGTGGGATTCAATCAGGCACTCACCTTAGGCGTCCAACGCCTAGGCTCAGGCAAGCGCCCAAATGGTGCTTCAGTGAAGCGTGTCGCCCAGACCTTGTGCGAGGCACTCGGGCCTCGCCTTGCTTGAGTGCCTAGGCAAGCTCCCGAGCACCTTTTAAAAACATTAGTGCGACCCCCCTTAACTATGCAATGGTGAGTAAGCAAACTTTCACCATTTGCTAAAATCACTTACCCGCTCTAATACCAAATGTCACGGACTCAACCGGAATTGTCTAAGTTGTGAGGCACTCTTGTGTTATTTATTGGTAAAGGGTCAGGTTAGAAGCAACCTCGTACAAGTCTCAAAGGACTTGCAAAAGATAAAGTTAATTAGATTTTATAAAACGAGCAACATACTGTTAGGACCAGGTTGGCACTAAGAGGGGGGGTGAATTAGTGCTTTCGATAAAACTACGTCGGTTTGAAAATTCTCGTTCGATAAAAACCGATCAGAAAGATGTTAACTTGAAAACATGTACGAAAGCGTAGTAAGCGTGGTGAAAGTAAGAAATCAGTTTGCAATATAAATAAAAAGTATAAAGTAAATGCAAACCAGATTTTATAGTGGTCCGGTCGTCGTGACCTACATCCACTCCCAATTCCTCTTCACTCGAGGCTACCGACTTCCACTACCGATAATCTTTTAACGGGCGAAGATCAACTACCCTTATAACTCTTTTTCCTTTTGATAGGCTCAGGAGAGAACCTTTACAGCCTCTCTTTCTTAGACCTCACTTCTCCTTTTAGATCCTTTCAAAAGATATTACAACCTTTCTTTCTCAATAATATTTTCCCCGTTTCTACTCAATTTTGCATTTTCCAAGCAAGAAAGAGTAGGGTATTTATAGACTATAAATTGATTCAAGTTCGGAGCCAAAAAGTGTCTCATCCCCGGTTTTCGAGGTATTGGCGGTACCACCGCCAGTTCTGGGCGGTACTACCGCCTGACACTCTAACACTAGGTGGTACCACTGCCTAGTCTGGTGGTACATGTTGAATCTCAGATTTTGATGATGAAACTAATTGATAATGTTATGATCTAATCTATGTTTCGAGTGATGCAGGACTAGCTTAAAAAATGAGAGGTAAATTGATTAAAGCAAGAGGAATCGGATATTGGGCCGGAGTTGAACATGTCAGAAGATTGGACGTCAGGCCGGAGGATCGGTCGACGTGTCGGCAGAAGGCTTCGTGCCGTGAATTCGGGCATCAGGCCAAAGGAACGGATATTACGCTAAGGAGATCGGAAGTTGCAAGTGTCAACATGCCGATTGAACAATATGCCGAGGAGAGGACGATGCGCCGAAGGATCGGACGAAGCGTCAGAAGAACCAATGACATGTTGGATAACAGATGATTCGTGCTTTGTAATAATTTGTTTAGATCGAGTTAGTTTAGGTCGTAATTGGGTTGGTTTAGAATGTAACAAAGCCAACTCAATTAAGGGCCAATTGCTAGTTATATATGTCCTGCAAGCTAATCACGTGAGTGATGACACGTGTGACTTGACACGCAATCTTTTTACATATTATATTTTGACATTTTATCACTTTATATTGACTATTGCATATATATATATATTGTGATATCCTTAGGTCTGTGTAATCGGAATCGGATCGTGATGAGATCATGATAATGAGATCGATCCGCCTTTAAACACAGATCCTAAATAATCCCGATTATAGGTTACTCGAGAGGGACATCGAGATAACCAAACAGACTGGTGTGCTGTATACCCGTCCATATGATGGATGCAGCTAGTCTCATAGCTGCTCGTGTGGAGACACTAGGGATACAATACAGGTGCTTATTGGAGAATGAGTTCACTGATTGATCCACTTACGGAATGTTAGATGGTTGCCTTATTGTCATACAACGATTCCGTGGTCCCAATGGTGTATCTGGTCCTTAGACTTGAGACACTAAGAATGTCCTGTATAAGTGCTCCACTCTTTGATAACGGACTTATAGGTTTGGATGTCCCAGATCAAGCACAGCCGGTCTTCGGGAGTGGTAGTCAACCTTACAAGGGCTATTGAGTGTCGATAGAGGATCATCCACTCTCGGTGTCATGAGAGGAATGTCCCATGTGTTCTTGCTCAGACAAATCCCTGGCCAAGGTCATTCGGATTGAGAGAGAAAGAGTTCTCCGGGAGAATCCGATTAGAGCGAGACTCGAGTATAAACCGTATGGGTCTGACAGTAGCATGCTCGGTATACGGTCTCTGGGATATTAAATTGATGAGGGACTATAGGTACATGGTAACTAAGGACAGACAGGTCCAATGGATTGGATTCCCATCTGAGGACTACGGCGTAGTGGCCTAGTACATCCGTAATCGATGAATCGAGTGAATTATTATGGAGATAATAATTTATTGAGTCAGAAGGAGTTCTAACAGGTAAGACTCACGGCCAGCTCGATATTTGGCCTAGAGGGTCACACACATATGATAGGTGTTACGATGAGTAGAGGTTCAGATATGAGATATCCATCGGAGCCCCTATCTTATTGGATATCCAATAAGCCCCTGAATTATTAGATCCCATGGACAAGATCCAATAAGAGCCCATGAGAGATTATTGGATAGAGATCCACTAATCTAAGAGGCTTCGGTAGTTGGATGGAGATCCAATACCTAATAATGGAGGATCCATTAGGGTTAAGTTGATAGGGGACCTCTATAAATAGGAGGGATTCAGTGGTTCATAGGCTAGAGCCTTTGCTTGCCTCTCCTATTCTCCTCCCCCTCTCCACCTCAAAGCAAGCTTTGAGTTTGGAGTAGCGTCGTCGCAGCCCCACTGTATGGATCACCGCTAGAGAGGAGGGCGCTTGACCTCCTTCACCATCTCCTAGAGATCCGTAGGGATTCAGGGATATACGATCTCCCTAGGTAATACAATCTATTTTATACGCAGTTTTAAGTTTCGTAGATTTTTGCACACTGATCATCGCATGACAACGAATATATCTTTGGGAATTGGGGATTTTGTTTTATGTTCTTCCGTTGCGTATGTGATGTCGCCCCCAAGATTTCCCAACAGTGGTATCAGAGCCAGGATTTTCGTGCGATAGATTGGCTTTGAACTACGCGTTATGTTTCAAAGAAGCTTTTGGCGTCAAAATCGTTGACGCAAAAGCAAGAAAGGGCAGCAACTGCCGTCGCAGATGGCAACGCTGCCGCAAGGCTGGCTACGTGTAGGTAGGCCCCCTACAGTGGCGCCCGTATATAGGGTCGTAGGCACGGCGGCCCACGGGCAAAGGTGCCGCGCGGCAGCGGTGCCTACGGGCGCTCCGCCCTCGAGCACAGCCGCCTGCGGGTGCTGCGTGGGACAACGCCACTCGTAGGGGCACCCACAATTAGGGGCGCCGCTCGCGGCGGTAGTGCCAACCGCAGGGGTGGCGCCCCCGCGCCCCCCTCCGCATAGGGCCGCAACCGACAGGGTGGCGGCGGCCGCAGCCAGCAGGGCATAGGGAGTTTCAGGGTTTTGGGCAAAAAGACAATTTTGCCCCTGTGAATTTAAGAAATTCCAGTTCTGTCCTTTTGTCCGAATTATGAAAATACCCCTAATAAGTCAAAAATTTTCCTACATATCCCTAAATTCAGAAAATATTAATTAATTTAAAGATTTAATTGATTATTATTTTTTATTATTATCTAGTAGTCCTAATTTACGATGATTTATACATGTGATTTATGATATATGGATGGATAATAATGGACCGTGTGATGTGTGTACTTATGATTATTATTATTATTGGGGCCTGCGAGCCTCCATTTTTATTTCTTGTTTATTGTCGGGCCTGCGTGCCTATGATTAAGTTGTGATCACACGAGGAGGCGCAGCGGGAGCGTGGAAGCGATAGCGGAACCCACGAGACGGACGATCGCGATGCACAGAGATGCGTTGAGATGCCGACGGAACCGACGAGGACGAGATGGACGATCACAAGGCATAGAGATGCACCGTTGCACACATAGATTTTGATGTGAGTGATTAGGCCCACTGGCTCGGGCCTGATCACATTAGGCTGTGGCCCATGATCATCTGGTGTGATTGCTTATACACCTACTAGATATGTATATATATTTACATACGATGTAGATATATATTAAATATGTATATGTGTAACATGTCATATTAGGAGACCAAATCATAGAAACCACTCTCTCGATAATATTAAGTCGGTAAACGTGAGGCAATTAGATTGACCCACGTGGTCTTCTATCGTTATAGGTAGGGACCGATTCCAGGTGTAGGTTGAGTTGGTTGAGTCTTTCGAGGCTCACCTATATCGCGATTCGCTATCTTGCCTATTGTTAGGAACGAGTCAGCACTAAGAGGGGGGGTGAATTAGTTCAGTGGATAAAAACAACGGTTTTGAAAAACTCTGAAAAACTTCGTACGATGAAAAACCGTATTGGAAATGTACTTGACTTGAAAGTGTAAGGAAGCGTAATGAATAAGTAGAGCAGTTTGCAGTATGTAAATGGCAACAAAAGAAATGCAAACCAGAGAAGAACACGCCAATTTTATAGTGGTTCGGTCGTCCGACCTACATCCACTCCCGATACCTCCTCCAATGAGGTCACCGGCTTCCACTACTGATCTTTCTTAAAGGGCAAAGATCAATCACCCCTTTACAGAACTTTCACAATGGCTCACTCTCCATTTACAAACTTTCACCCTTAGAAACTATAGTGGTGAACTCTCAACTTTTGCAAGATATTTCACTATAGTTTCGGATCAGTTCCTATCACTTCTCTTCTTTTACCAGCTAAGAAGTAATGGGTATTTATAGCCCTCAATTGGCTTCAAAATTGGAGCCAAAAAAGGTCTCATCCCGGGTTTCCCGGGTCCTAGCGGTACCACCGACTGTGCTGGGCGGTACCACCGCCTACAGCACTGACATTGGGCGATACCACCGCCCAGTCTGGTGGTACCACCGCCTGACACAGTCTCGGAGACTATGCCACGACGGTGCCACTTGTTGGGTCACTGTTTGGGCCTTTCACTTGGCCCAACACAGTCCATACATGGGCCTAACTGGTCCCTAATTGGGTTGGCCCAATTTCAATCTCAATTATGTGATAACTACGAAATCTAAAGCATACACTAAGCAAATCTGATCTGGTTAGTCTAGGTTTCTTCCGGCGAACTTCCGATGATCTCTCGGCAATGTTCCAACGGACTTCCGGCAAACTCCTGGACTTCACGACGATCTTCTTGGTGAGTTCCGACGAGCTTCTTCGGCAAGCTCCGGGACTTCTCAGTTAATTTCGACAAAACTTCCGACGAACATCCGGACTTCCGATGAACTATCGAACTCCCAACGAATTCTCGTTCTTGACTCCGGGACTTTATTTTACTTTATGCCTTGGTCGCTATAGTAGTTAATCCTGCACAAATAAAATCTACTTCGATCTAGACAATTATTACAAAGCTTGAATCATGTTGTCCGGCATGTCATTGGTTCATTGACGCTTCGTCCGATTCTTCGGTGCATCGTCCTCTCTTATGGCCTATTGCCCAATCAGCCAGTTGACCTCCGCAACTCCGATTTCCTTGGCGCAATTTTCGCTCTTTTTGGCCCGATGCCCGAACTCATGGCCCGAAGCCTTCTGCCGATATGTCGATCGATCCTCCGGCTCGACGTCTAATCTTCTGACATGTTCCACTCCGGCCCAACATGATTTTTCCTACTTTAATTGTCCCTCTCGGATCGAAGCTTCCTGCGTCACTCAAAACACAGATTAAATCATAAACACTCTCAATTGGTTTCATTATCAAAATCCGAGATTCAACAATCTCTCCCTTTTTTATGATGACAACCAATTGATGATTGAGTTAACCTTAACTACCCGTATCAATGCGTCATATGTGTCATATTGATAGAACTCTTGGATTCAAAAATCCAAGCAACATGTTATCATAAACTTATGCATAACATTATCATACTTCTCCCCATTTGTTATCAACAAAATGGAGAAGTGCAACTATCAAGTGTTTGAGATATGCATTATAGACATAATCTCAAGTTTTATCATCATGCAAGCTAGCAATAATTTTGAGTTTTACAAGTTTATAAATTTTACTAAATGTGCAAGTTAGTATGCTTTGCTTCTTGAGATAGGCAAGATAGCACTTTTGCTTCTCTTGAGATTTTAAGATAGCAATTCGTGGTGATGTTCAAGATAGCAAGTTCTACATCATGCAAGCTAGTGAATTACAACTTTTTAGAACATGCAAGCTAGCAATTTTGAGATATTCAAGAAAGCAACTTTTGCTTCTTGAAATATGTAAGTTAGCAATCTTTGCTTCTCTTTTGATATGAACAAGCTAGCATGTTTTTACATTTTCTTGACTTGTGCAAACTAGCAACTTTTCTCCCCCTTTGTCATTGTCAAAAAGAAGGAAAGAATACGATTTTGTAATTCTTTTCCCTTTACAATAATTTTCAAATCATAGCAATGGTAAAGTATCAATCTTATTTCAATATATTTATGCATCATTATAGTTTCAAATTAAAACATGCACAATTTCAAAATCTTACATTTCATCCTTACTTAATGCATAATACCAAAAGTAAATTATCACTATGAGCATATCATATATGATACTCAAGCATTCATGATACATCATTTTAGCAACAAATCATAGTGTTGCATGCATCATTCCAAATCATAAATAATTCAAATCATGATGATATCAAAATGTCAAATTACATTACATCCTATCATGCATGATCATAATTTCTCATTTATATGCATCAACAAAATATCATGAGTATTTTATGCATATAAAATCTCTCAATTCATTACAAATCATAAAAATTGTAATTCCGAAAAATCATGATTCATTTAAATAGTAGATAGCAAAAAGAAACATTGAGGATAAGTCTCTTTTTGGTGAATAGCAAAAAGAAACAAAGAGAAAATAATCTTAATTAATAGAAAGATTTCAAGTATCAAATATCGAGAAATCAAGATCATGAATTGAATTATTTTCCTCTTTACTAAATGGCAAAGAGAAACATAAGAGATCAAATAAGAAATCTTGATTCATAAAAGATTTCATGTTATAAATCTCAAAAAATCAAGATAAAACTCATTCAAATTCAAATCGTCAACTCATCAAAATTGTTTTCAATAGATTCAAAAAGAAACATAAATAGATTCATTAATCTCTCTTTTTTTGAAAAACTCGATAAAGTAGAGAAAAAAAAATTTCTAAGGAGAAAGCTTTCCTCTTTTTAGTTGTTTCAATTCATGTGATTTATTTCATAAAAACAAGTCGTTTTCATTTATGCCAAATAAAAACATGCATCAACGTTTAAAACCGAAAAAGAACTTTCATTACGGTAAAGAATGATAATCCATAAATCACAAAAATCATCATGCATAATTTCGAAAGAGAGACTCATTAAGCATGATATCAAATTATGCATCATTACTTTTGGCATGATACCAAAACATGATTTCTTTGAACATAAAGTATTTTCAATAAAAATCGGAAATCATCGAGATACATATTATTTCTTCCTAAAAACATACATAGGATTATTATTAGATTTAAATCTAACATTTTGTTGTATTTTTATAAAAATACAATTGTCATTTTCATTTTCAAAATTAGCTAGAAACAGAAAAGCATGATCCCCTTTTATTTATTTATTTTTTACATTTTATATACTAATTTAGAAACAACATATGAAATGCATCAAGTAATTTCAAAATAAATTAAGGGGGTTTCGGGTGAGTCATTTATCTCAACGTTGAGAGTCGTTAAGGTGAAGTTTGTCGTTTCGTCTTCATCGGTTTGCTCCTCGTCATCGGATGAGCTCGATTCATCCTAAAGTGCTTCATTCTACTTGCATTCATAGCAAGTAGTTGCATTCTTTTTAAGTTTACTTTTATTTTTCGATTCTTGTTTTAAAAACTTTTTAATCTTTATTGTGAGAAGTTCAAGTTCACCATCACTTGAGCTTTCGCTCGAGTGATCTTCTTTTGTTCTAAGTGCAAAATCCTTCCTGTTCTTTGGAAAGTTATTCTTAAGTTCGTCATGTGCCACATTGGTCATTTCATAGATTATCAAAGACCCGATAAATTCTTCGATTGAAAAAGTATTCAAATCCTTGGCCTCTTGAATGGCCATTACTTTAGGATCCCAAGTTTTAGAAAGAGATCGTAAAACTTTATTGACAAGTTCAAGATTCGAAAAACATTTGCCAAGAGCTTTTAAGTCATTGACGACATCCGTAAAACGGGTGTACATGTCAATAATGGTTTCGCATTACTTCATTCGAAATAATTCAAAATCATGTATCAAAAGATTTATCTAAGAATCTTTTACTCTACTAGTGCCTTCGTGTATGATTTCAAGAGTGTGCCAAATATCGAAAGTCGTTTCGCACATACAAATTCGATTGAATTTATTTTTGTCTAAGGCGGAAAATAAAGCATTCATAGCTCTAGCATTTAAAGAAAAAGTTTTCTTCTCCAAATCATTCAGTTCTTTTATTGGAGTAGAAGACTTTTTAAAACAATTTTTGATAATATTTCATAAATTCAAATCCATAGAAAGCAAGAAAACTCTCATTCGAGTTTTCCAATAAATGTAGTCCATCCTATTGAACATAGGAGGACGAACGATTGAAAAACCCTCTTGAAATCCGAAAAGAACTATTTCTCTTAAATGTTAAACCAAATGAGAAATAACGTGGCTCTGATACCAACTATTAGGAGCGAGTCGACACTAAGTGGGGGGGGGGGTGAATTAGTGTAGTGGATAAAAACAACAGTTTTGAAAAACTCAGAAAAACTTCGAACGATGAAAAACCGTATCCGAAATGTACTTGACTTGAAAGCGTATGGAAGCGTAATGAATAAGTAAGTAGAGCAGTTTGCAGTATATAAATGACAACAATAGAAATGGAAACCAGAGAAGAACATGCCAATTTTATAGTGGTTCGGTCGTCCGACCTACATCCACTCTCGATACCTCCTCCAATGAGGTCACCAGCTTCCACTATTGATCTTTCTTGAAAGGCAAAGATCAATCACCCCTTTATAGAACTTTCACAAGTGGCTCACTCTCCTTTTACAAACTTTCACACTTAGAAACTATGGAGGTGAACTCTCAACTTTTGCAAGCTATTTCACTATAGTTTCGGATCAATTCCTATCACTTCTCTTCTTTTACCAGCTGAGAAGTAATGGGTATTTATAGCCCTCAATTGGCTTCAAAATTGGAGCCAAAAAAGGTCTCATCCCGGGGTCCTGGCGATACCACCACTTGCAACACTATCACTGAGCGGTACCACCACCTGACAATCTCTCGGAGACTATGTCTGGGCAGTACCACCACCTAACAGTCTCTCGGAGACTGTGTCTGGGCGATACCACCGCCTGACACAGTCTCGGAGACTATGCCACAACGGTGCCACCTGTTGGGTCATTGTTTGGGCCTTTCACTTGGCCCAACACAATCCATACATGGGCCCAACTGGTCCCTAATTGGGTTGGCCCAATTCGAATCTCAATTATGTGCTAACTACAAAATATAAGGTATACACTAAGCAAATCCGATCTGGTTAGTCTAGGTTTCTTCCGGCGAACTTCCGATGATCTCTCAGCAATGTTCCAGCGGACTCCCGGTAAGCTCCTGGACTTCACGATGATCTTCTTGGCAAGTTCCGACACGCTTCTTCGGCAAGCTCCTGGACTTCTCGGTCAATTCCGACAGAACTTCTGACGAACGTCCGGACTTCCGATGAACTCTTAAACTCCCAACGAAATTTCGTTCTTGACTCCAGGACTTTATTTTGCTTTATACCTTGATCGCTATCGTAGTTAATATTGCACAAATAAAATCTACTTTGATCTAGACAATTATTACAAAGCTTGAATCATGTTGTCCGATATGTCATTGGTTCATCGACGCTTCGTCCGATTCTTTGGCGCATCGTCCTCTCTTGCGGCCTATTGCCCAATCGGCTAGTTGATCTCCGCAACTTTGATTTCCTTAGCGTAATTTCCGCTCTTTTTGGCCCGATGCCCAAACTCATGGCCCGAAGCCTTCTGCCGATACGTCGACCGATCCTCCAGCTCGACGTCCAATCTTCTGACATGTTCCACTCCGGCCCAACATGATTCTTCCTACTTTAATTGTCTCTCCCTTATCGAAGCTTCCTACGTCACTCAAAACGCAGATTAAATCATAAACACTCTCAATTGGTTTCATCACCAAAATCCGAGATTCAACACCTATGACATAGAGATGTCATCGGTGACCTGAGGACATGGTATGCTTGGTCGAGTCCCTCGAGGGTATATCATCGAATCAGACTCATCTTGTAACGATGGTGTTGACTTAACTGAACATCATAGTTGGTCGTGTCCCTCGAGACTGGTGATTCGAAGGTCGAATAGGACGAGAATCACAAGGAGTTGTGATCGGCAAGAGTTACCTACCTTTTGGGCTTAGTGTGATTGGTCGAGTCTCTCGAGGTTACACTAAGACGCTGATTGGATCCTGATCCCCACTAGAAGTCTGTCGGAGACTTGCGTTTCACGTGCTGAGAGTGTCGCGTGACTCGCCAGTAAAATAGTGGGAGCATATTAAGATAGAAGTTCATATCTTGATTGTTTAATTTTGCAAAATCTGTATGTTATTTATTTCTACTGCATCTTTATTTTCAGAAAATATCGCTTTCAAATCCCTTACGTGGCATACTTTATGTCAACCGCCTCACTGGTCCAAATTATACGGATTGGCTCCGCAACTTGAGAATTGTTCTCACGGCGGAGAAAATTGTGTATGTCCTTGATACAATGATGCCTACGCCCGAGGAAGGGGCAAGCGAGGATGAGATCGCTCGTTACACGAAGTACATTGATGACTCCACTCTTGCTTAGGGTTACATGTTAGGCTCTATGACTCTTGAGTTACAGAGACAACATGAAAAGATATATGTCAGATCCATTTTATTACATGTCTGTAAACTATTTGAGGAACAGGGAAGGACTCAACGATATGAGATATCCAAGAGCCTCTTCCGCGCTAGGATGACTAAGAGGACACCGGTTCAGAACCATGTCCTAAAGATGATTGAGTGGATAGAGAAACTCACAGGTCTAGGAATGGTCCAGGTAAAGCAAAGGTTACTAAGAAAGACCCAGCAAAGGACAAAGGCCAGTGCTTCCACTGTGGCAAAGATGAGCACTGGTAGAGGAACTACAAAGAGTACCTTGCAAAGAGGGCGAAACAGAAGCTTAGAGAAGCTTCAGGTACATTCATGATCAGTCTCCATTTGTCAGACTCTTATGATAACACATGGGTAATGAATACCAGTAGTGCTTATCATATTTGCAATTCGTTGCAAGTTCTAGCAAGGCCTAGGAGATTGGCGAAAGGCGGGATGGACCTCAAGATGGGCAATGGAGCAAAAGTTACTGTAGTAGCTATTGGCGAGGTCGCTCTACATCTGCCTGGTAGAGCTATTATTGCATTAGATGCATGTTATTTTGTTCCTTCTATTATCAAAAACATTATCTCCATTTTATGTTTGACAGTTAGTGGATATAAATTAGTTTCTGAGAACAATAGTTGTTCAATATTATTAGATGGTGAGATCATCACGAAATGAACATTGAATAATGGTTTGTTTATGCTAGACACTACTCCACATATCATGAATGTAAGTGTGTCTAAGAGGAAATGAGATGAGGTGAACAGTACATACCTGTGGCATTGTAGGCTAGGTCACGTACATGAGGGAAGGATTTAAAAGTTGCTAAAGGATGGATATCTAGATCCATTCGACTATGAGTCATATGCAACTTGTGAGCCTTGCCTTCGTGGAAAACTGACCAACTTTTCATTTAGTGAAACTGGAGAGAGATACACTTAGCTACTGGAACTCATACATAGTGATGTATGTGGACCCATGTTAACTCATGTCATTGATGGTTACTCCTACTTCATAACCTTTACTGATGATTTCTCAATGTATAGATATGTGT
Organism: Musa acuminata AAA Group; assembly: GCF_036884655.1. Classification (NCBI taxonomy): domain Eukaryota; kingdom Viridiplantae; phylum Streptophyta; class Magnoliopsida; order Zingiberales; family Musaceae; genus Musa; species Musa acuminata. The sequence continues at coordinate 14,874,953 of NC_088353.1, read as the reverse complement.
ACTTAATGAAGTACAAGTTCGAGGCTTTTGAGAAATTCAAAGAGTATAAGAATGAAGTAGAGAATCAGACTAGAAAGTATATCAAGACTCTTCGATCAGATCGAGGAGGTGAGTACTTAAGTACAAAGTTTACCCAGTTCCTCAAGGACTATGGGATTTTATCCAATGGCCACCTCCTTATACACCTCAGCTCAATGGTGTGTCTGAAAGGAGGAATCGTACGCTGTTAGACATGGTACGGTCCATGATGAGTTTCGTTGACCTACCTATCTCATTCTAGGGATATGCCCTAGAGACCCCAGCTTACCTTCTGAACAGAGTTCCAACTAAGTCGATAGTGTCTATACCATATGAGATATGAAAAGGGAAAAAGCTCGATCTTAATGTTGTTAAGATTTGGGGCTGTCATGCCCACGTTAAAAGACACAACCCCAATAAGTTGGAATCAAGGACGGAGCGGTGCAAGTTCGTGGGATACCCCAAGGAAACTTGTGGGTATTATTTCTATCATCTCGAAGACCAAAAGGTCTTTGTAGCCAAGAGAGCGATGTTCCTTGAGAAGGAACACATTCTTGGCGGAGACAGTGAGAGCATGATAGAGTTGAGTGAGGTTGGAGAACCTAGCTCGAGCACCACTCTATAGCCCGAGTCTGTTCAGGTACCTAATACACAAGTTCCAACTTTACGTTGGTCCGGCAGAGTATCTCATCCTCCTGAGAGATATGTGGGACATATTAGAGAAGAGGATGTTGAGGATATTGATCCTCAGACCTACGAGGAGGCTATTATGAGTATAGACTCCGAGAAGTGGCAAGAAGTCATGAATTCTGAGATGGATTCTATGTACTCCAACAAGATTTGGAACCTAGTTGATGTGCCCGAAGGTATTGTACCAATCGGTTGCAAGTGGATCTTTAAGAAAAAAATTGGAGTAGATGGAAAGGTAGAGACCTATAAAGCAAGACTAGTGGCGAAGGGGTATCGTCAAAGGCAATGTGTTGACTATGACGAAACCTTCTCACCCGTAGCAATGCTAAAATCCGTCTAAATTTTATTGGCTATTGCAGTACACTATGATTATGAGACCTAGCAGATTGATGTGAAAATCGTATTCTTCAATGGGAACGTCGAGGAGGTGTATATGATACAACCCAAGGGATTTATGTCCAAGGACTGCCCAAATAAAGTGTACAGGTTGCTTAGATCCATTTATGGAGTAAAGCAAGCTTCCTAAAGTTAGAACATAATATTTAATGAGGCAATCATATCTTATGACTTCGTTAAGAACGAATATGAGCCTTGTGTGTACAGGTAGGTAAGTGAGAGCGCTATCACCTTCTTTGTGTTATATGTGAATGATGACATCCTGATCATTAGGAATGATGTAGAAATGCTATCCACAGTAAATGCTTAGTTATCTAGACACTTCTCCACGAAAGACTTAGGAGAAGCATCCTATATCTTAGGGATTTAGATCTATAGAGATAGATCCATGAGGATGCTTGGCTTGTCCCAGTCCAGGTACATAGGCACCATTATCAAAAGGTTTGGCATGGAAAATTCCAAGAGAGATCTCATATCGATGAGACATGGGATATCGCTTTCTAGGAGTATATCCTCAAAAACTCCTAAAGAAAGGGCAAACATGGATAGGATACCATATACATCAATAATAGGGTCTATCATGTATGTCATGCTATGTACCAGGCCTGATATAGCGCATGCTTTGAGTGTCACGAGTAGGTATCAGACGGATCCAGGCTTGGAGTATTGGAAAACAGTAAAGTGTATCCTTAAGTACTTGAGAATGACTAAGGATCTTTTACTAGTATATAGAGGTAGTAGCCTCAGGGATAAAGGCTACACGAACTCGAGTTTTCAGTCTGTTGTCGATGATAGCAAGTCGAATTCGAGGTATGTGTATACTCTGAATGGAGGAGCAGTGTGCTGAAAGAGTTCCAAGCTAAATACTACTGCTGACTCGACCATAGAGGCGGAGTATATTGCTGCAGTAGAGGTAGCAAATGAGGGAGTCTGAATGAAGAAGTTCATCATAAATCTGAGAGTCGTGTTAGGTAGCAAGGAGACGATTTCCTTATATTACGACAACAACGGGGCGATTACTCAAGTGAAGAAACCCAAGTCTCATCAGAAGTGTTTTGAGGAAGTTCCTTCTAATCAGAGAGATCATGACCCGAGGAGATATAGGAGTAGAAAGAGTTTCATCCGAAGATTATATTGCAGATCCACTGACAAAGTCGTTGTCTCAGATTGTCTTTAAGCACCATAGGGGTCTGATGAGGATCAGACACATGGGTGATTGGCTTTAGGTCAATTGGGAGATTGCTAGTCATATGTGCCCTACAAGCTAATCACGTGAGTAATGACACGTGTGACTTGACACACAGTCTTTTTGCTTATTATATTTTGACATTTTATCACTTTATATTGACTACTGTATGTATATATATATATATATATATATATATGTATATATATACAAGGTTTGCAATACCGTACCGTACCGGTGTTTCGACCTGGGCTTGGTACCGGTACGGTACGGTGTACCGCTACTATAACAGTGCACTGCAACAGTAAACTATACTATTGTAGTGCTACAGTCGGACCAGTACCGGATGGTCCGCGTACCGCTGGCCTGTCGGACCGGTACGTACCGCCCATACCGGGCGGTACGATTCGGTATGGCAGACCTTGTATATATGTATATGTATATATATATGTATATATATGTATATGTATATGTATATGTATATGTATATATATGTATATGTATATGTATATATATGTATATATATACATATATATATGTATATATATATATATATTGTGATGTCATTGGATCTGTGTAATCGAAATCGAATCGTGATGAGATCATGATAATAAGATCGATCCGCCTTTAAACACAGATCATAAATAATCCTGGTCATAGATTACTCGAGAGGGACATCGAGATAATCGGACAGACCGGTGTGCTGTATACCCGTCCATATGATGGATGCAGCTGGTCTCATAGCTGCTCGTGTAGAGACACTAGAGATGCAGTACAGGTGCTCATTGGAGAATGAGTTCATTGATTGATCCGTTTACGGAATGCTGGATGGTTAATGATACCTTATTGTCAGGCAGCGATTCCGTGATCCCAGTGGTGTATTGGGTTCTTAGACTTAAAGCACTAAGGATGTCCTGTATGAGTGCTCCAGTCTTTGATACCAGACTTATAGGTTTGGATGTCCTAGATCTAGCACAACCGGTCTTCGGGAGGGGTAGTCAACCTTATAAGGGCTATTGAGTGTTGATAGAGGTTCATCCACTCTCGGTGTCATGAGAGGAATGTCCCATGTGTTCTTGCTCAGACAAATCTCTGGCCAGGGTCATTCGGATTGAGAGAGAAAGAGTTCTTCAGGAGAATTCGATTAGAGCGAGACTCGAGTAGAAACTGTATGGGTCTGATAGCATCATGCCCGGTATACGGTCTCTAGGATATTAAATAGATAAGGGACTATAGGTACTTGGTAACTGAGGACAGACAGGTCAAATGGATTGGATTCCCCTGTATCATTTGAGGACTGTGGCGTAGTGGCCTAGTACGTCCGCAGTCGATGAGTCGAGTGAATTATTATGGAGATAATAATTCACTGGGCCAGAAGGAGTTCTGACAGGTATGACTCACGGCTAACTCGATATTGGGCCTAGAGGGTTACACACATATGGTAGGCATTGCGATGAGTAGAGGTTCGTATATGAGATATCCGCCGGAGACCCTATCTTATTGGATATCCAATAAGCCCCTAAATTATTGGATCCTATGGACGAGATCAAATAAGAGCCCATGAGAGATTATTGGATAGAGATCCACTAATCTAAGAGGCTTGGGTAGTTGGACGGAGATCCAATACCCAATATGGGAGAATCCATTAGGGTTAAGTTGACAGGGAACCTCTATAAATATGAGGGATTCAATGGTTCATAGGTTAGAGCCTTTGCTTGCCTCTCCTATTCTCCTCCCCCTCTCCACCTCAGAGCAGGCCTGGAGTTTTGAGGAGGGCGCTTGACCTCATTCACCCTCTCCTAGAGATCTGCAAGGATTCAGGGATCTCCCTAAGCAACACAATCAATTATACACGCAGTTTTAAGTTTCGCAGATATTTGAACACCAATCTTCACACGACGACGAACATATCTTTGGGAAATGGGGATTTTATTTTCTGTTCTTCCGCTGCGGATATGATGTCGCCCCCAAGATTTCCCAACACCAACTGAGGCCAAAGTAGGGTTATTTTGGGCCAAGAGAAAGGCCCATTTAGTGACCTAAAAGTTGGGTCAGGCGGTGGCACCGCTAGTGGCTCAGTCTCCGAGATAGTCTCTAAGAATATGTCAAGCGGTAATACCACCAGATTGGGCGGTGGTACCGCCAGTCTAGGCGGTGGTACCGCCCAAACACAGTCTCCCAAACTGTGTCAAGCGGTGGTACCGCTTGATTGGGCAGTGGGCCTAGTGTTAGTGCTGTAGGCGATGGTACCACTAGGACCCAGGAAACCTGAGATGAAACCTTTTTTTGCTCCAATTTTGAAGTCATTTTAGGTCTATAAAAACCCCAGCTATTCTTGCATGGAGATGCAAGAATTAAGCACAAAAATTGAGTTAAAAGGGGGGAAAGAATACTTAAGAAAAATTGTGTAATCTCTCTTAGGATTCTAGAGTCCGTTCTTCCTAGTATTTAGAAAGTTCTTCTAAAGGGAGAAGTAAGGTCTAAGAAAGAAATGTTGTAACGGTTCTCTCCTAAGCCTATCAAAAGGAGAAAGAGTGTAAAAGGGTAGTTGATCTTCGCCCATTGAAAGAAGATTGATAATGGAAGCCAATAGCCTCGAGTGAAGAGAAATCGAGAGTGGATGTAGGTCACGACGACCGAACAACTATAAAACCCGGTTTGCATTTACTTTAAGCTCTTTACTTTCATTGAAAACTGCTTTATTTACTTATTCACTACGCTTCCGTACGCTTTCAAGTTAACATCTTTCCGATACGGTTTTTCATCGAACGAAAGTTTTTCAAAACCGTGATTTTAATGAAAACACTAATTCACCCCCCCCCCCCCTCTCAGTGCTGACTCGATCCTAACAATTATTATCAGAGTCACGTTTTTTTCTCGTTTGGTTTTACACCCAAGAGAACTGGCTCTTTTCAGCTTTCAAGAGAGTCACTCTATCATTCGTCCTCCTATATTCAATAGGACGGACTACACTTATTGGAAAACTCGGATGAGAGTTTTCTTGCTTTCATTGAACCACGATTTATGAAATATCATTGAAATGGTTTTCAAAAGTCTTTTAATCCAATGAACGAGTAGAATGATTAGGAAAAGAAATTTTTTTCTTTAAATACAAAAACTATGAATGCTTTATTTTGCGCCTTAGATAAAAATGAATTCAATCGAGTTTCTATTTGCGAAATGACTTATGAGATTTGACACACTCTTAAAATCACACACGAAGGCACTAGTAGAGTTAAAGATTCGAAGATTAATCTTTTGATGCATGATTTTGAATTGTTTCATATGAAACCAAGCGAAACCATTGGAGACATGTACACCCGTTTTACAAATGTCGTCAATGGTTTAAAAGCTCTTGGCAAATGTTTTTCGAATCTTGAACTTGTTAATAAAGTTTTACGATCTCTTTCTAAAAATTAGGATTTGAAAGTAACTATAATACAAGAGGCAAAAGACTTAAATAAGTTTCCACTTGAAAAACTTATCGAGTCTTTAATGACATATGAAATGAGTTGTATGGCACAAAATGAACATGAGAACTACCTTCCAAAGAACAAGAAGGATTTGGCACTTAAAACTCAAGAAGATCACTCGAGCGAAAGCTCAAGTGATGATGACTTTGAACTCTTAACAATAATGCTTAAAAAGTTAATGAAACAAGAATCAAAGAATAAAAACAAACTTAAAAAGAACACAACTACTTGCTTTGAACGTAAGAAACCGAGGCACTCCAAAGATGAGTATATAAAACTGAAGAAGTTGCCAAATAAGAAGGAAGCACTCAAGGACAAATCAAGCGCATCCGAAGACGAGGAGCAAACCAACAAAGACGAGGTGAACTTTCACAATGAGGTATGTAACTCATCCAAAATGTATTTACTTTACCATGAAATTACTTAGTTCTTTCATGCTTTGATGAATTAGTTTTAAAAAATATATATTTTATCATGATAATTACATGTTTTACGATAAAGGAATAAAAATGTTAAAATTAAATGTAATTCTTATACACCAAATAAGATTAATTATATACATGTTTTAAGAAGCAATAATGTATATCTTGATGATTTTCATATTGCTTTTCGATTTTAAACAATGATACATGTTTTGATTTGGCGTAAAAAATTTGGGCATGCTTATATGAAATCAAATCACTTAAATTGAAACAAAAATTTGAGAATGCATGTTTCTTGAAAATATCTCTAAAGTTTTTCAATTTTTCAACAAGTAACTCTTAGTGATGAATCTAATTTATGTTCTCTTGAATTAAAAAAAGTGATTTTGATGATAAGTTTGGAGTTGACAAATTGAATTTGAATGAAAATTTTTCAATCGAATTATGAACTTTCTTATGATTTCTCTACTTGAGCTATCCTTTATGAGAATCAAAATATTTTTTATCTTTGATGATTCATTTTTACCATTTACTAAAGAAGAGACTTATGCAAACAAACTATGACCTTGATAATGGTTTGTAATGGTTTGAAATTGTGCATGTTATATGTTGAAGACTTGAAACAATGTTTTGGTATCATGCATACCCAAGTAATATTTATTTGAAAATTTATTGATTTGGTATCATGCCCAAAGTGATAATGATGATGACTAGGCATTTCATACAAGAAAAATTTATGGATTGAGATTTATTTTTTATCCAAATCATTATCTTGATTTCTCGATATTTGATACTTGAGATCTTTCAATGAATCAAGATCTTGTTTTTGAACTCCCATGGTTCTTTTTGCTATTTACTAAAAAAGAGAATTATTTAAATGAATCATGATTTTTCTTGTGAATTCTTAGAATTATAACATGAGATTTTTTATGAATCAAGATCATTTACTATGATTCTTCTTTTCATTATTTGAGTCATCCAAAAAGAATCATAATTTTTCTTTTGATTTTTTGATATTCACAATTTGAAATTTGGTTCATGACTCCCTTGTATTCATGAAGTGTATATCTCATCACCCAATTAATTTTTCTTAATATTCTTCATTTGATGATATGAAATTATGCATGAAATACTTCATGGTACGATGTAATGTAATTTGACATTTTGACACCATCATGATTGAAATATTTATAATTTGGAATGATGGATGCAATACTTATGATTTTTTGATGAAATGATATGAAAGTCAACAACTATCATTTTCTGAAATGATACCTTATTTCAATATGCCATATTGAAATAAGATTGATACTTTATCTTTGTCATGATTTAGAAATTGATGTAAAGGAAACAGAATTACAATATTGTATTCTTCCCTTCTTTTTAACAATGACAAAGGGGGAGAAAATTTGCTAGCTTGCACATTTCAAGGAGAAAAACTTGCTTGGAAGCAAAATTGCTAGCTTACACTTCTCAAAAAAGAAGAAAGAACTTGTTATCTTGACATCATCAAGAATTGCTAGCTTGCAATCTCAAGAGAAGCAAAAGTGCTATCTTGCCTATCTCAAGAAGCAAAACTTGCAAACTTGCATATCTCAAAAAAGAAAGCTAAATTTACAAACTTGCACAACTCAAAATTGTTACTAGCTTGTATGTTGTAAAACTTACATATGTCAAAAACTTGCTAGATGCACTTCTCTTTTTTGTTGATGACAAAGGGGGCGAAGTAATGATGATGATTTAAATCATATGTGGTATAATATATTTTTATATTTTGAAACATTATATGATTTTATGAATTTAAAGGTTCTATCAATATGGCATATTGAAAGGGGGAGTTAAGGCTAACTTCGTCATCAATTAGTTGTCATCATCAAAAATGGGGAGATTGTTGAATCTCGGATTTTGATGATGAAAACAATTGATAATGTTATGATCTAACCTGCGTTTTGAGTGACGCGGGACTAGCTTCGATCAGGAGAGGCAAATTGATTAAAGCAAGAGGAATCATATATTGGGCCGGAGTTGAACATGTCAAAAGATTGGATGTCAAGTCGGAGGATCGATCGACGTGTCGGCAGAAGGCTTTGTGCCGTGAATTCGGGTATCGGGCCGAAGGATCGGACATTGCGCCAAGGAGATCGGAAGTTGCGAGTGTCAAGATGCCAATTGAGCAATACGCCGAAAAAGAGGACGATGCGCCGAAGGATCGAACGAAGCGCCGGAAGAACCAATGACATGTCAAACAATAGATGATTCGTACTTTGTAATAATTTGTCTAGATTGAGTTAGTTTAGGTCGTAATTGGGTTGGTTTAGAATGTAATTAAGCCAACTCTGTTGAATCTCGGAATTTGATGATGAAATTAATTGGTAAATTGTTTGATCTAATCTATATGTTGAGAAAAGTGTTCAGGATTAAATACGATAGCAGTAAGACATAAAGCAGGTGTTGTGCCGGAGTCAAGATCGAGACTTCATTGGGAGTTCGAGAGTTCGTCGGAAGTTCAGACGTTCGTCGGTAGTCCTACCGGAACTGACCCAGAAGTCCAGGAGCTTGCCAAAGAAGCTCGTCGGAACTCGCCAAGAAGATCATCGTGAAGTCCAGGAGCTTGCCGGAAGTCCGCCGGAACATTGCCGAGAGATCGTCGGAAGTTCGCCGAAAGATCGCCGGAAGAACAATTGACGTACCGGAACTAGAATGCTTTGTTAAATGTCTTAATTATCATAGTTAGACAATATATTCAATTAGGATTGGGAGGTGATCCCACTAACTCAGTTAGGAGCCAATTGGGCCCTAAATAGGGCTGAATTGGGCCGGATTGAGCAGCCTATTCAGCAACTGAAATCACGATCGGCGGTGGCACCGCCTAGTGACCTAGTCTCCTAGGTGGTCTGGGTGGTGGTACCGCCGGTAGTTAATGCTGCCAACGGTGGTACCGCCCCATGTCAGGCGGTGGTACCGCTAGAGCTCGGTCTCCAAGCTCTGTTAAGCGGTCATACCGCCCAGACTAGGCGATGGTACTGCCCAGTGTCAAGTGTCAGGCGATGGTACAACCCAGTAATGGCGGTGGTACCGCTAGTACCCCAAAATCCGATGATGTGACACTTTTTGGCTCCAATTTTGAAACCATTGGGGCCTATAAATACCCTACCCTTTTCTGCATGAAAGGGTACGAAAGTATTGACATAATCTTAAATATTTGAAGTATTAAAGTATTGTAAAAGTGCTAGAGTCCTCCTCCTCCCTTTCTAAGTGTTGAGATCATTCAAGAGAGGTGTGAGGCTTGTAAGGGTTCTCTCCTAAACCCGTGAAAAGGAGAAAGAGCTGTAAAAGGTGGTTGGTCTTCACTTATTGAAGGAAGACCATTAGTGGACATCGGTGATCTCGACAGAGGAGGAATCGGAAATGGATGTAGGTCACAACGACCGAACCACTCTAAATTTTAGTTTGCTTTTCTATATATGCAATTTACATTACTGCAAACTTCCTTAAACTTCTCTTTGCAATCTTACGAAAGCTTTCACATTCAATATCTTTACGGAACGGATTGAATCAAAACGAATATTTTTTGGAATCAATGTTTTTTTCCCTGTACTAATTCACCCCCCCCCCCCCCTTAGTGCCGCTCTTGATCCTAACAATTGGTATCAGAGCAAGGTCACTCTCATTTGGTTTGAAACCAAAGAGAGATGGCATTTGCCGGCAATCAAGAGGGTCATTCAATTACACGTCCGCCTATATTCAATGGGACGGATTATACCTATTGGAAGACTAGAATGAGGATTTTAATTTCTATGGATTTCGAATTATGAAACATTATAGAAAATGGCTTTCAAAAGTCTTCTATTCCAATGAATGATTGGAATGAGTTGGAGAAGAAGATTTTCGCTTTAAATGTCAAGGCTATGAATGCCTTGTTTTGTGCTTTGGATAAAAACGAGTTCAATCGAGTATCGATTTGTGAAACGGTTTTTGATATTTGGCACACGTTCGAAGTTACTCACGAAGGCACTAGTAGAGTAAAGGAGTCGAAAATTAATCTTTTAGTCCATACTTATGAGTTGTTTCGAATGAAACCGAGTGAGACCATTGGAGACATGTACACCCGATTTACAGATATCATCAATAGTCTAAAAGGACTTGGTAAAAGTTTCTCAGATTTTGAACTTGTTAATAAAATCGTAAGATCCCTTCCAAAGAGTTGGGACCCTAAAGTAACGGTCATTCAAGAGGCAAAGGATTTAAATAACTTTCCTCTCGAAGAACTAATCAGGTCACTAATGACCTATGAGATGACTTATAATTCTCATGAAGAGCTTGAGAACAACCTTCCAAAAAACAGGAAGGATATAGCACTAAGAACTCAAGAAGACCACTCGAAAGAAAATTCAAGTGATGAGGACTATGATGATGACTTGGCACTCTTGACAAGAAAGTTCAAAAAATTCATAAAAAGGAATAAATTTAGAAACGACACTAAAAATAAATTTGAACCCAAGAAAGAACAAGTCATATGCTACAAATGCAAGAAGCTGGGACATTTCAAAAGCGAATGTCTCCAAGCAAAGAAGAAACAACCAAAGAAAAAACAACCAAAGAAGAAAAAGACTCTTAAAGCAACGTGGGACGATTCAAGTGCATCTGAAGAAGAGGAGCAAACCAACACCGAGCAAGTTGCTCACTATGTGCTAATGGCTATTACAGATGAGATAAGCAGTTCATTAGATGCAAATTTATCTTTTGATGAATTACTTAGTACTTTTCATGATTTATTCGATTAATGTAAATTAGTTAGTAAAAAATATAAATTGTTAAAAAATGAGTATACTTCTCTTGTTAGTAATTTTGATAGACTAAAAATTGAGCATGATGATAGTTTATCTCCTCGCACAAAATACGATCAATTAGAAACGCTTAGAAAGGAAAACTTGCTACTCAAAGAAACTTTAGAAAAATTTGAAGTTGGTAGCAAGTCCTTGAACATTATGCTTGCCAATAAAGGTCACGTTCATAAAAGAAGTTGAATCGGATTTGTGAGTAGCTTTCACCAAAATCCAACCACCTTTATTAAAGGCCCTACCTTACATGTTTCACCCCGAAACAAATGCAACTTTTGTTGCAAATTTGGACATGTTGCGTACAAATGTTCATTTAACATATATAGTCCACATAAATTGATTTGGATTCCTAAAGGAACCTCAAATGACTCAATGCAACATGATAAGTTGTGTAGATCGATTTTTTAGGCACCCGAGGTCAAATGGGTACTTAAAATTCATTCCTTTTTGTAGAAATATTTACCATCACAAGCTAGGAGAAAGAGATGGTACCTTGATAGTGGATGCTTAAGGCATATGACCGGAGATCCATCTCAATTCTCTAAGCTCACTAGCCTAGACGAAGGATATGTTACCTTCGGATACAACAACAAGGGTAAAATCATTGGCAAAGGAATCATAGGTAACAAATCTATCTTCTTTATTAAAGATGTGTTATTGGTTGATGGCTTAAAGCATAACCTTTTGAGTATTAGTCAATTATGTGATAAAGGATACGTCATTAGATTTGAATCAAAAGCTTGCATTATTAAAAAACCACATAAAAACACATCGATGATTACCCTAAAACAAAATAATGTATACACTATCGACATTGATGATCTTTGTAATGAAATATGTTTTTCAATTTTGAATGACGATGCTTGGCTTTGGCATAAGAGATTAGGTCATGCTAGCATGAAACTAATCTCTCAAATCTCATCTAAAGAACTTGTAAGAGGAATTCCTCATATTAAGTTCGTTAAAGACAATGAGTGTGATGCATGTCAATTAGGAAAACAAATAAAAGATAGTTTCAAACCAAAGAACCAAATAAGCACCGCTAGACCATTGCAATTAATCCATATGGACTTATTCGGACCAATTGCTACATCAAGTCTAGGAGGTAGCAAATACGCCTTTGTCATCGTGGATGATTATAGTAGATACACTCGGACTTATTTCTTGGCACACAAAAGCGATTGCTTTAGGTATTTTTCTAAGTTTTGTAAACTTGTTCAAAATGAAAAGGGTTTTATGATTTCATCAATTCGAAGTGATCATAGTGGTGAATTTCAAAACTGTGATTTCCAAGATTTTTGTGAATCTAATGAATACAACCACAATTTCTCTACTCCATGAAATCCTCAACAAAATGGAGTAATAGAAAGAAAAAATAGAAACTTACAAGAAATGGCAAGAACCATGTTAAACGAACATAGCCTACCCAAATATTTTTGGGCCGAAGCCATAAATACGGCATGCTATGTCATGAATAGGGTTATAGTAAGACCATTTGTTAGAACCCTTGCAGATTCTAAACTTTGGGTTGATCTCTTTAGAGGATCGACCTCCTTGGAACTCTATAGGGGTTCCTCCCTCCAAGTTGCTGCTCAAAGGCTGCAGAAAAAATTCGTCTGTTGCTTATGCAAAGAGGTGGAATACATGACTATTTATAGAGCTTCTAAACCCTAACTCCTAATAGGACTCTTACTTAAGACTCCTACTTCTAAACAACTTCTAATATGACTCCTACTCAAGACTCCTACTTCTAACCAAATCCTAATATGACTCCTACTCAAGACTCCTATTCCTTTACAACTCCCTATTCTTCTCTAAGAAATAACCTCCTAACCCTAGCCGGCCTCTTCACCTCTTTAATAGTGGTCGGCTTAGGTAGGTTTTACATGAATGTCCCTCTCAATTAGGACTCTCCTAGCTAGAGTCCTAACAGACCCGCCCTCTTCAAATCAACCTTGTCCTCGAGGCTGACGATTCATGAATTTTGGGAATTTGATCTTCAAGTTATCATAGTTCTCCCTAGTGGCATCTTCTGTTAGTAGGTTTGCCCACTGTATTAGCAATTCAGTAGTGGATCGTCATCGTCGAGTCACGATCCGTCGATCAATAATAGCACTTGGTTGAGTCTGAAGTTCTCCTTAGGTAGTCATATTTGGTGAGTGGCTTTGGGCTGTCTCCAAGCACATATTTACAACTTTCGTCTGGCCGTCGGTTTGTGGGTGATATGTCATACTCCTTTTCAATTTAGTACCCTGCATATGGAATAACTTTATCCAAAATCTGCTCGTGAAGATACAAGTAGAATTTATCATAAGCACAATGCGTCCCTTATAGTGTAATTCTTTTGAGTCCCAATTGTAATGAGACATGGGGCTTGGTGCTTCCTCCAATTTTTTTATAATCTTACTAGTATCTGAATCTTCCTGCCATTCCATCTTAATATCCTCAAGGAAGTCGCTGGTCGGAAGTGAAACGGCCGAAACTTCAACTTGCTCGGGTAGCTGCGAAAGCGCATCTGCAAGAACATTCTCTTTCCCCTTTTTGTATGTTATTTCATAATCAAATCCAAGAAGTTTTGTTACCCATTTTTGCTGCTCAGGGGATGGTATCTTTCGCTCCAAAAAGTACTTGAGGTTTTTATGGTCAGTTTTAATTTGAAATCGTCGACCAATCAAGTAGGGTCTCCACCTCGTTGCTGCGCGCACAATGACGAGCATCTCCTTATCATATGTTGACTTATTTTGATGGGAGGGAGATAATGCCTTGTTGGTGTATGCGAGTGGTCGACCATCTTGCATGAGAATGGCTCCAATTCCGACTCCAGATGCGTCAGCCTCAATAATGAAGGGTCGGTTAAAATCTGGTAGTGTTAGCACCGACGTCGTCGTCATGGCTGCCTTAAGTTTGTCGAAGGCAGCGGAGGCTCTGTCCGACCAGTGGAAGACATCTTTTTTCAGTAAGGAAGTAAGTGGTGCACTGATCTCGCCATAGTTTTTCACGAACTTACAGTAGTAGCCTGTTAAACCCAGAAAGCCATGTAGCAATTTTACGTTCCTCGGGGTAAGCCAGTTTTGCATTACTTCAATTTTAAAGGGGTCCACTGTCACACCTTCCTCTGATATGATATGCCCAAGATATTCCACCTACTATTGAAGAAAGCAAAAATTCGTAATGGTTGTTATGTGTTCAAAAGGTGGTTTTAGGTATGTCTTCTTCGCACACTCATATTTGATGATACCCGGATCAAAGGTCCAGCTTTGTAATGATTTGTGCTCCCTTTCATCTAGCAATTCATCTGCTATTGGAATAAGGTATTTGTCCTTGATGGTTATGCCATTGAGAGCTCGGTAATCAACGCATATTCGCCATGTTCCGTCCTTCTTGCGTACAAGTAGCACCGGTGAAGAATAGAGGTTGCAACTTGGCCGAATAACTCCTGTTTCGAGCATTTCTTTTACAATCATTTCTATTTCATCCTTCTGGAGATAAAGATATTGATATGGCCGAGTATTTGCTGGAGGTTTGCCTGAAAGAATCATTATATAATGATCATGCGGACGGGTAAGAGGTAGGTTGTACGATTCGTCAAATATATCTGAAAATTCAGCAAGCAAAGGAAGTAGGTTGTACGGTTTGCTGCTCAAGTTGTATCAAAAATCTGCTGCATGCTTTATGCAAAACCTTCTCCATTTGTTGTGTGCAAATTGTCGTTATGTCGCCCCCACGTTTCCCGTTCAGTATCACCTGTGTCTCCTTACTGTAAAATTTCATAATTAGTTGCATAAAATTCTAAGAAATATCACCTAATGTCGTCAACCATTTAATTATGAGCATGGCCTCATGATCATCAAGAGGGAGAAGGAAGAAATCTGCAATTATCTCTTGGTCCTGCAGCAATAGTTTCTCTTGCGGGCGCCTACGATCACAATTCAAAATCCGTCCGTCGACGACCTTAACGTCAAACCTGCTGTAATTCTCAATAGGTAAGGCCATCTAGATAGTAACCTTACTGTTTATAAAGTTATTAGAACTGCCCGTGTCGATGAGAACAGTGATCGGTTGTTGTTTGAGAAGGCCTCCAACTTTCATCGTTTGCGGGTTTGAGTAGCCGGCTAGTGCATGTACCGTAACTTCAGTCGGTTGTGGCTCTTCTTCTGCATCTTCTTCTTTATGTTCAATGCTCTCTTCTGGATGTTCAATGACCTCTTCTTCTATTGGTTCAATCATAAGAAGTCTCCCTTTACTACAGCGATGCTCACGGCTCCACGACTCGTCACAATGCCAATATAACCCCTTCGCATATCGCTCCCGAAGCTCTTCTCTTGTTAACCTCTTTGGTGTAGAGACTTGGTCGACAATAGGGGGGGCTGAGGGCTTCAATATTACTGGTTGAGGAGCGACCCTAGTCCTCCGAGCTTCATGATTCAATTGCTCCTCTTGATGTCGTGCGAAAGAGATGGCTGCCATAAGCGTATACGGTTGTCGCGCTTTAACTTCTCCTCGGATCTCTGGCTTCAAGCCCTCAATAAAGGTCCTCAATAGCTGTTTTTGAGACCAATCATGAGTTCGATTAGATAACCTTTCAAACTTGGTTTGGTACTCCTGAATGGTGGAGGTTTGTCGGATCTTTGCTAGTTGTCCGTCAATATTCTCGTAATCGGTTGGTCTGAAGCGAATCAGCAGTCCTTCTTTGAATTGTCGCCATGAAAGGACTCCATAAGTATGTTCAAACCAATCAAACCATTGTATAGCATCCCCTTCAAGATGTATAGCTGCAATTTTCACCATAGATGCATCCGCGGTTTTATGGTACCGAAAATATCGCTCCGCGCGCGAGATCCAACCAATCGGGTCTCCTTCTTCCCATCTAGGGAAATCCACTCTCATGCATGGATAGTTGGGGTTGGTCATAGAGCTTCCCCTCTCTTGGAAGTCATATCTTTGGGCTTGGTGCGATTGGGCAAAGCTCTCTCCTTGATGTGATTTCTTCGGGCTTAGTGGTCGGCCCAATCTGAGTTCGATAAACAGCGTCTGAATCTTATCCTCCATTCGCGCCTCAAAGGCTTCGAATTTAGCATTAATTACCTCCTCAAATGCCATAGTATATGCCGCCAAATCTGTGATGTTAAGATCTCTCTTTTGTTGTCGGGTTAAAGGCATGTATTGGTTGAGAGAGGTGATGGTCGAAAGGGTTGGTAGATCGGTGGATGTAGGCTACGGTTTAGGCTTGTTTTGTGGCTATTTTGGGTGCAGTTTGAGGGTGTGGTTTGGTGGAGTTTTAGGGCTGTAGATAAAAGTTTTGGATCTGTGGTAGATGGTAGCAAAGTTTTGATAGAAATAAGTGGAAGTTGCAGCAAGTATGTGCTGTCTTGTAAGAGTAGAATTGTGGTCGAACAAACAACGATTTCTCGACATAATTTCCACCAAAACCTTGAGAGAATTGAGGAGAGAATTGATAGCAAAATCACAGTTTATATGACAGCAAGGATATCTAATTTAATCAAGAAAATTTCGGCAGTATAACAGCAAGGAAATTGGTGCAAGTTGCGATTGCAGAATTCTCGTCGAGAAATTTCAGCGGGTTACGATGAAAATTTGCAACAACACAAAATCGTTTTTAGAGATGAATTTCTTAATAGATCAATCTTAGATGGAAGCCAAGATGATCTATGAAGTGTATATGAAATTTCATTCAAAAAAGATTGCAAATAGATGGGTTAAGGCAACAATATGTGGCTGAAATTTTCTACAGTACAGATTTTTAAGTATAGCAGATTGGACATAAAAGATCAGTGGTTTATATTGAGAATTTTTTTATGAAACCAAAAGGAATTTCACTGTTATGAAGTGTTAAAGCTATCATAAAAATTTCGTAAAGATTTGGATAGAAACAACGTAGTATCAAGATCAAACAAACAGTGTTATGCGGCTGAAATTTTACAGTGCAGATTTTCAAATATAGCAGATTAGACGTAAAATATCAATGGTTTATATTGAGAATTTTTTGACAAAACCAAAGGAAA
Source organism: Musa acuminata AAA Group (assembly GCF_036884655.1). NCBI lineage: Eukaryota > Viridiplantae > Streptophyta > Magnoliopsida > Zingiberales > Musaceae > Musa > Musa acuminata. The sequence goes on along the minus strand of NC_088353.1, from coordinate 14,857,904 downwards.
TTTACTGTTTGGAAATGTCAAAGATGTCATAAAAATTTCGAAGAGATTTGGATAGAAAAAACACAGTAGCAAGATCAAACAAACGGTGCTATACGGTTGGAATTCTGCAATGTATCTTTCGTCGTAGAGATGAAAACTTTATGACGAAAAGTTTATGCAGCAATATAGGAATAATTTTTTTTTTGGATTTTCAAATAAGGATAACTAAATTGCAGCAGCAGTAAGGTAGAAAACCAGAACCTGTTGCAATTTACGGGGAGATCAAAGGATGATCCGTGGTGGTGGAGATGACGGCGGAATTTGACAACGATCTCTTAAGCAAATGTGGGAATTGCTTTGGGCAGTTGTGGAGGGTTGATGGATGGCTGTGGAAGGGCAGCGAGATGCCAAGAACGCTGCTCTGATACCAGGTGTTAGAATCCTCGCAGATTCTAAACTTGGGGTTGATCTCTTTAGGGGATCGACCTCCTTGGAACTCTATAGGGGTTCCTCCCTCCAAGTTGCTGCTCAAAGGCTGCAGAAAAGATTCATCTATTGCTTATGCAAAGAGGTGGAATACATGACTATTTATAGGGCTTCTAAACCCTAACTCCTAATAGGACTCTTACTTAAGACTCCTACTTCTAAACAACTCCTAATAGGACTCCTACTCAAGACTCCTACTTCTAACCAACTCCTAATATGACTCCTACTCAAGACTCCTATTCCTTTACAACTCCCTATTCTTCTCTAAGAAATAACCTCCTGACCCTAGCCGGCCTCTTCACCTCTTTAATAGGGGTCGGCTTAGGTAGGTTTTACATGAATGTCCCTCTCAATTAGGACTCTCCTAGCTAGAGTCCTAACACCATTACTTTCCAAAACTCCTTATGAGTTGTGGAACAACAAAAACCTAACGTTTCATATTTTAAAGTTTTCGGGTGTAAATGTTTTATCTTGAATGAAAAAGATGCCTTAAGAAAATTTGATGCAAAATTCGATGAAGGGATTTTTCTTGACTATTATTCTATTTCTAAGGTTTTTCGTATTTTTAACAAAAGAACTTTAGTTATAGAAGAATCTATTCATGTTGTTTTTAATGAGGTTTTCGATTTTAAGAAAAAATGAGTTTGATAATGATCTTAATTTTGATGCTTTGAATTTAATGAACCCTCTCCTTCATCTAGCAACTTAGATGCATCTTCTTCTGAAACATCCTTACCCAAGGAATGGAAGTACATAGATGCTCATCCTAAGGAGCTAATCATAGGATACACATCAAAAGGGGTTCAAACTCATTCTTCTCTTAAGAATTGTTGTGCCAATACTGCTTTTCTTTCTCAAATTGAACGTAAATGCATTGACGAGGCCTTGAAAGATGATTCATGGGTTATCGCAATGCAAGAAGAGTTGAACCAATTTGAAAGAAATGAAATATGGAAGCTTATTTCAAGGCCAAATGACCATTTAGTTATTGGTACTAAATAGGTCTTTAGAAAAAAGCAAGATAAATTTGGTATCATGGTTAAAAACAAGGCTAGATTAGTGGCCAAGGATTTCAACCAAGAAAAAAGTATCAATTATGAAGAAACCTTCGCTCCTGTGGTATGATTAAAAGCCATAAGGATGCTTCTTGCGTATGCTAGTAGTAATAATTTTAAGTTATTTCAAATGGATGTTAAAAGTGCTTTTCTTAATGGCTTTATTTCCGAAGAAGTTTATGTTGAATAACCTCCGGATTTGAGAATGATAATTTCTCAAATCATGTGTTTAAATTGACTAAAGCTCTCTATAGATTGAAACAAGCCCCAAGGGCTTGGTATGAGAGACTTAGCTCATTTCTTATCCAAAATAATTTCTCTAAAGGCAAGGTCGATACCACATTATTTATTAAAAATTTTGAAAATAATTTTCTTATTGTTCAAATTTATGTTGATGATATTATTTTCGTTTTCGCGAATAAATCACTATGTGAATTGTTTGCCAAAAGTATGAACCAAGAGTTTGAAATGAGTTTAATGGGTGAACTAACCTTCTTTTTAGGCTTACAAATCAAATAACTTAGTAATGGTACTTTTCTTAGTCAAACAAAATATACATTAGACTTGTTAAAACGGTTTAATATGGATAGTTCAAAGGCTATCAATACTCCTATAAGTACCTCCACTAAGTTAGACATTGACGAAAATGAAGAAAGCTTTTATTAAAAAGTTTATAGAGGTATGATAGGTAGTTTACTATACCTCACCGCAACAAGACCGGATATCATATTTAGCCTAGGACTTTGTGCTATGTTTCAATCTAATCGTAAGCTATCTCATCTTAAAGTAGTTAAAAGAATTTTTATATATCTTAAAGGATCTACTAATTTATGATTATGGTATCCAAAATCCGAAAACTTTGAATTAATTGTTTATGTTGATGTGGATTTTGGTGGATGTAGATTAGATAGAAAAAGCATATCTGGAACATGTCAATTCTTAGGACATGCACTTGTCTCTTGGTCTTCCAAGAAACAAAACTCTGTTGCCCCATCTACAACCGAAGCCGAATACATGGCAGCTAGTGCATGTTGTGCACAAGTCGTATGGATGAAAAATACATTAGAAGATTATAGAATTTATCTTAAAAATATTCTCATAAAATGTGATAACATAAATACAATATGTTTAACAAAAAATCCTATTCAACACTCTAGAACTAAACATATTGACACTAGGCATCACTTTATATGAGATCATGTTAATAATCATGATGTAATCTTAGAATTCATTAATACGAAATATTAATTGGTCGATATCTTTACAAAACCTTTAAATGAAGAACAATTTGATTTCATTATAAGAGAGATAGGCTTGTTAAACTGTCCGAATGCATGAGTTGTTATATTTTTTTTTCGGACTATCTTTATGTATTTTATGAATGGAGCTTTCATGAATTTATGTTGTATCAAGTTTACTTCATACCCTTGCTCCATCACGTAATGATGTTTGAAACATTTAGTCCCTTCACCGAATGAACCTATAGACAAATGTCAATGCATCTTTCACGGATTTCATTATTATGAATTCTTATTGAGAAATGGATTTAATGAAGTTTTATTCATGGATTTCTTTTTATCCTTTATCATGAACTCTTCCTTACTCTTCTTATGAAAGAAGAAGTTTTATGAATTTTTAGTATGTGATTATCACTTGCAAGAATGGGGATTTCATCCTTTCCATAAATCCCTTCTCTTTGTTAAAATTGAAGCATGATTTAATGAAACTCATTTATTGTTTTTAACTTGATTCAAATCATTTCACAAAATTGGTTCTTAGTGGATTCCCTCCTTACCTTCCTTCTTCTTCCTCATGCAAAGTTTTGATGATAAAGGGGGAGAAGTTAATGGAATCTCTCTCTTTAATGTTGAGAACTTTTGAATGTTACCATGCAACAATGCAATATCGATTGGATAAATTAGTATGAACTTGCTTGAATTTTTACCACACTTGCATTGTTGAATTATTCTCCTTTTTATTGATGACAAAGGGGGAGAAAAATATCAAAATATGATAAATTGATGACAAATTGGCATTGTAAATGTATGCAATGTATCTTATCGTAAATACTTATCATAAATATACTTGTATGTTTTGCAAATGCTTGAAACATAACACATCACAAATGCTTAAAACATATCAAAATATATTTCATATGCATTGTAGATATTTGAAATGTTTCATAAATACTTGATAATTGTCTATCATAAGGTATCATAAGCTTAACTTACAATTTACAATTGATACCATGGAATGATGAATTGTTATCCTTGTCATCTTGCTATATTTCAAATTTGTATCATACTTGAAAATGATAATTGTCTATCATCATTGGACTTGAAAATGAATATCAAGCCTTGACATCATTTTTTATGTAGCATTGTATTTTGAATTGGTAAATCATGATAAGTATCATGATGTGCATGCTGATAAGTTTAAATGAACTTAACTTATCAGTTTGATGCTTGAATTCAAGAATGAATTTTCTCAAGTATGGCATATAGATAGGGGGATTTGAGGTTAACTTCGTCATTAATTTATTGTCATCATAAAAAAGGGGAGATTGTTAATTCTCGGATTTTGATAATGAAATCAATTGATAAATTGTTTGATCTAATCTATATGTTGAGAAAAGTGTGCAGGATTAACTACGATAGCAGTAAGACATAAAGCAGGTGTTGTGCCGGAGTCGAGATCGAGACTTCGTTGGGAGTTCGAGAGTTCGTCGGAAGTCCGGACGTTCGTCGGTAGTCCTGTCGGAACTAACCCAGAAGTCCAGGAGCTTGCCAAAGAAGCTCATTGGAACTCGCCAAGAAGATCGTCGTAAAGTCCAGGAGCTTACTAGAACTCCGTCGGAACATTGCCGAGAGATCGTCGGAAGTTCGTCCGAAGCTCGTCGGAAGAACAATTGACGTACCGGAACTAGAATGCTTTGTTAAATGTCTTAATTATCGTAGTTAGGCAGTAAATTGAGTTAGGATTGGGAGGTGATCCCACTAACTCAATTAGGGGCCAATTGGGCCCTAAATAGAGTTGAATTTGGCCGGATTGAACAGCCTATTTAGCACCTGAAATTACGACCGGCGGTGGCACTGCTTGGTGACCTAGTCTCCCAAGTGGTATGGGCGGTGGTACCGTCGGCAGTTAATGCTGCCAGCGGTGGTACCGCCCTTGTCAAGCAGTGGTACCGCTAGAGCTCGGTCTCCGAGCTCTGTCAAGCGATCGTACCGCCCAGACTGGGCAGTGGTACCGCCCAGTGTCAAGTGTCAGGCGGTGGTACCGCCCAGTAATGGCAGTGGTACCGCTAGTACCCCGAAATCCGGGGATATGACACTTTTTGGCTCCAATTTTGAAGTCATTGGGGCCTATAAATATCCCACCCTTTTCTACATGAAAGGGTATGAAAGTATTGGCATAATCTTGAATCTTTGAAGTGTTAAAGTGTTGTAAAAGTGCTAGAGTCCTCCTCCTTCCTTTTGAGATCATTCAAGAGAAGTGTGAGGCTTATAAGGGTTCTCTCCTAAACCCGTGAAAAGGAGAAAGAGCTGTAAAAGGTAGTTGGTCTTCGCCTATTGAAGGAAGACCATTAGTGGACGCCGGTGACCTCGACGGAGGAGGAATCGGAAGTGAATGTAGGTCACAACGACCGAACCACTCTAAATTCTGGTTTGCTTTTCTATTTGTGCAATTTACATTACTGCAAACTTCCTTAACCTTCTCTTTGCACTCTTACGAAAGCTTTCACGTTCAATATCTTTACGAAACGGATTAAATCGAAACGAATATTTTTCGAAATCAACGCTTTTTTCGTTGCACTAATTCACCCCCCCCCCCCCCCCCCTAGTGCCACTCTTGATCCTAACAAACTCAATTAGGGGCTAACTGGGCCCAAAATGTGGCTATTTTGAGCCAAGAGAAAGGCTCATTCAGTGACCCAAAAGTTAGGTCAGGCGGTGGCACCGCTAGTGGCTTAATCTCCAAGACTGTGTCAGGCGGTAGTACTACCAGACTAGGTGATGGTACCGCCCAATGTCAGTGCTGCAGGCGGTGGTACCGCTAGGACCCAGGAAACCCAGGATTAAACCTTTTTTGGCTCAAATTTTGAAGTTATTTGGGGTTTATAAATACCCCAACTATTCCTGCATGGAGATGCAAGAATTAAGTACGAAAATTGAGTTGAAAGGGGGGAAAGAATACTTGAGAAAAATTGTGTAATCTCTCTTAGGATTCTAAAGTCCCTTCTTCCTAGTATTTAGAAAGTTCTTCTAAAGGGATAAGTGAGGTCTAAGAAAGAGAGGTTGTAAAGGTTCTCTCCTGAGCCTATCAAAAGGAGAAAGAGTGTAAAAGGATAGTTGATCTTTGCCCATTGAAGGAAGATCGGTAGTGGAAGCCGGTGGCCTCGAGTGAAGAGGAATCGGGAGTGGATGTAGGTCACGATGACCGAACTATTATAAAACTTGGTTTGCATTTACTTTAAGCTCTTTACTTTCATTGCAAACTGCTTTATTTACTTATTCACTACGCTTCCGTATGCTTTCTAATTAACATATTTCCGATAGGGTTTTTCAAAATTGTGATTTTAACGAAAGCACTAATTCACCCCCCCCACCTCTTAGTGTCAACTCAATCCTAACAGTACCACCGCTTGATAGAGCCTCGAAGACCAGGCTTTGGCGGTACCACCACCTGACAGCCATTTTTGGGTGATGGTACCACCGCCCAGACCTCCTGGGAGGCTGAGCCTCAAGCGGTTACACCGCCCACTCTAGGCGGTGCCACCGCCTGGCATGGCTCCAAGTGGCCGAGTGGGTCATCCATCCAACCCAACTCAACCCTAACTTTGGCCCAATGGCCCCCTAATTAAGTTGGCCTAATTTCAACCCAATTACAACTTAAAACTATTTCGATCTAGACAATTATTACATAGCCTTAATCACATGTTTTCCAGCATGTCATTGGTTCATCGTCGCATCGTCCTCTTTTGCGGTTTTTTGCCCAATCGACATGTTGACTTCCGCAACTCCGATCTCCTTGGCGCAATGTCCGTGCTTTGAGGCCTGATGCCCGAACTCATGGCACGAAACCTTCTGCCAACATATCGACCGATCCTCCGGCTCGACGTCCAATCTTCTAACATGTTCCACTCCGGTCAAACATTGATTCTTCCTGCTTTAATTGTCTCTTTATGATCGAAGCTAGTCCTGCATCACTCAAAACATAGATTAGATCATAAACTCTATCGATTGTTTCATCATCAAAATCCGAGATTTAATACATACAAGTCCTGACGTCTCGCAGAAAGGTGCAACAAGCAAGCAATTCAACAAACACTTAGAGAGAGAGCAAGGGAAACCAAGAACTCTGGAAGGGAAAAAGATAGTCACAAGTCCACAAACGACCACTCAACCGGGTGTCAGGGTGTAAGGCACATCTACGCACACTTTATGTCAAACCAAAGTTCGATTCAAACTCTAGTTGAGTTGAACTGATCTTTGATCGGTATCCAATTTGAGTTGAACTTGAATGAGACTTGAGCTGACTTGAATCTGATCATTGAGCTCACATTCGAGCTTGAGTTTGGTTTTAGTTGGATTAGGATTGATTTGGAGTTCGACTCGAACTCCGGTTGAGCCAAATTTGAGTTCACTCAAACTCGAGTAAATCGTACTGGATCAATATCAGTCATCTTAGCCCCGAGTGGGATTTATCCATCACTCATTTTCAAAATCTAATCAACTTTCCCTTTTATAGGTCCTTCAAGACCTCTAGAAGACCGCCTTTAGACAGACCCCTTGTGGACAGATATTGCAATGATATATCACGACTCAGGCAATTCCAACTAAATATCACCTTTTGATGCCATTGAATATTTTTATAAAAATATTTTTATAAAGTTGCCCTAGTAAAGTTGAATATTTTTATAAAAATAAATATAGAAAAAACACATATATCTAAGTAGTATATCCATCTGGTCAAATGAGCGCATTCAAGGAAAACATAATTCTGCTCAAAATCCTAAAAGTATTTGATGATTATAATATTTTATCTAAATCAGATAGTATGAGGAACTAATGCACACTTAGGTGAATCTAACAAGTACCATATCCAGCTAGTATTTAGAATACATATGGCAAGAGATTTTTAAGTACCCACATTCAATAGGTGGCATCTTCGAAGGGGATGAGCAACACATGCAAATTCAATAACCTATAACCTATCCTAATTTGATCCACAAAATAAATCCTTTCCTACATCATCCACTCTCCAAAATGAAGTCATACTTATAGTCAGTTGCCTTTGGTGAAAATCTATCAAACTTCAATTTAATCTGCTACTCATCCATATCAAGCTAACCCTAGTTGTACAACCAACTTATTTTTTAAAAATACAATGGGAGAGGTAGAGGGGAGAAAATAAAGAACGAAAAATTAAAAGAAAAGTGATCACCCATTTTAGCAGTTGACTGTAATATACTTACAATTAGGTAATTTCTTGGAAATTTCTGCATTTATTATCACCCATTTAGAATGCTGGATTGAGAGCAGTATGTAAATTTCTCTTCCATCAAGCTGTGTACACATTATAATTTCCTGATAAAGAACTACAATTTCTTCCCTTTTCTCATTCTTTATAAAAAATAAATAAATAAACAAAACAACAAACTACAGTTGCTAATATAATCAGAGAGTAATATCAGTCAAATCTCTTCGAAACAGACAATCTTCCACTTATGTGATGAATTCAAGGTCGTGTTCATGGAGACTGTTTTAAAGAAAGGAAATAAAATCTTGATAACAATATCATCTTATAACCAATTGTTGGAAAATTATTCCCCATCTTCCACTGCCTTTATCTCCTCACCCCCAGGAAAAGCCATCACATCAATCCACATATGGTACCAGTCTTTAATCACTTCTAGTTGCTACAGTTCACCTAAACTCATCCTCAACAAACCAATAGTTTTTCCAAAGACAGTGTGCCATATTGACATAATAGTCATAAGATACATAACATATCTTAATGAAAAACAAACGTTCAAAAAGAAACTTCTTTTAATTTGCATACACCCATGTTTTGGTCACAATAATTTAAATTGCAAATGAAATATAGAATTGCTTCACATCAGTTAAAGTAGACTTGTAACATGCCTGGAAAACTATCAGTTTTTGGTAAAGAATGTTAATTATAAGCATTTGGCATTTTTTTTAAAAAAAATTAATGCCCCAAACTGCAATCCCATATTTTTCAGAAACTTAAAACCTCTTTGGAATTCAAAGACGACGTGCATCGATCTGGAGTATATTGATGCATCATAAGGTTCGACAACTTAATGGTTAGGATTTTTCTAGTCACCAACACAATTGACGTATATCTGACCTTTCTGGGTAACTTTTGGATAGCCTATGAAGAGATCATGAGCACCCAAACAAGCCTAATGATTGTTTCACAACAGTTGAAACATGTGAAGTATAATGATGTGTCTGTCAATGCAATAAAGAATATTCTTCTTATTCTGTTATGATTATCCCCAGAAGAGAAAAGTTGCTTCAGAACATACGTATAGACTGGAAATGGCCACCCAAAAGGTCAAGAGATCAGGCCATTCAAGTCTAATTTGTTGATATTCACCTAACTTGCTTAGATAACAAAATTTTGCCATTCTCAGATGGTGACCATGATCTGGAAAGCTAAATTCAAGTCCAATATATTTGACAATAAGACTGACCCCAGTTTTCAGCATCAAAATCCATTGTATTGACGATAAATGGAGTCCATGAAGGAACAATTCATGGATTGGGAATCTAATTTTCTGACAATAGTAGCAAGTAACAGTTCTGTTTGTTTACGAGAATTTTCTATTTATTTCTTGGTTGAAAAATACTATATTCCAACTTTAACAATGTTTAGAATTTGATAAAGGAAGGAGACAAAAATACTCAATTACCAATTTTTCATTATACTATGTCTTAATCTTCTTCTTGTCTACTATTTGTGCATGTTTTTCTCCAGCTCAGTATTTCTTTTGATCTAGCATCATATGGGCTTGTTACAATGTTACTAGTAGGAGCATTAACATTTACCCTGTGATAAGATAAAACAAATAAAAAGGGGTGATAAGATGAGATGAGAGGTTGCGTGCGGTTGCAACAACCCATCCAAACCTACGTGTAGGGTGGTTGCAACCCACGCAATCTCATTTCATCGCACACGGTTGGCGTGAAGGACCTCCTCTTATGCCGATATAAGGCACTGAGATGCAGCGTTCAAAACCATCCAAACCAGTGGAGAGTGCAGTGAGAAATAGAGAAGGAAAGAGAAAAAAGAGAGAAGTGACGAGAGAGTCTTCTACTTCATTTGGTTCCTCCCTTTTGTGAGTTTCTCTTCTTTAGCTTTTTCTATTACAAGAGAGAATGTGTCTTGTTTATCCGTATATTAGGGAGAAGGTTGTAATCTCATATTTTATAGTGAATACCTTCTAGCTTGCTTGGCCATGGATGGTTCCTTCAACCATTGAGAGTTGTGCTACGTTATATCTTGATATTATTATTTTAGTTGGTTTTGATCTTTGGCTTTATTGTTTAAGCTTGATGTTGCTTGCCGGCATGCCAACACTTTGTCTTACTCCTAGGGTTTGTGTTTCAAATCATAATGACGAACCAAAAAGCAAAAAAAAGATGTGCAACTTAACCGACAATAGGAATAAACCCAATTGCAACAGATACAAGACAGCTGAAAGTCAAAATCCGATCAATCTTCTACAAAAGCAGAATTTTGAGTCCGAATTGCGGAAGATGAACGCATTACCGGTAAGTTATATACCTGTCGAGCATTGGAAGAGTCCTCCTGTGCCGCAACCGTTGCTGTTCCGAACCCCAGGAAGGAACAAAGGAAGCGTTTTCTGGCGCAGAGGAGACGATGGGAAGGAGAACCGAAGAGAGGGCGATGAGGAGCAGGACAAAGACGGCGTGAGGGCCATCAGACTCTCCTCTCGTCCACCGTGCGCGCGAGCGAACTAGTTATTGTTGATTTAGTTATGTAGCCTTCCGCTAGCCTTCCGCGCTGACCTGGCTGTCGGGCTCGGTCGATCAGCTTCGCGGTCAATCACCCCAGCCATCGTGGATGCCTGAACAATTTCAAAACGACATCGTTGATTGCGCTCTTTATTAAGCGCACTAGATAATAAGTTGCAATCGATCGGTGATGGATCGACCTGATCCGCCCCGATTGAACCAAATTTGATTGGTTATTTTTTTCAGAGGAAATATAGTTTTCAAGGACAGAAACCGCATCACTTATCCTGTCTTGGAAACACCGCGACCACTCGAGCAACAAGCACCCATAGCCACCTTCTGCTCGTGAACGATAACAGCAAACCAACTTAAATCTTAGGTCGAGTATATGCAAACAGGAACTATGCAAACTGACTGTAACAGGCATCTCAAAAACTACTGATTGACAGTCTACTTCATTTGACAAATGGGCAAATTTAAGGTGTCTAATACCAGTAATATCAGTTGAGAAAATAATAGGGGGAACAAGTTACAGGGCATGACTGGCTGGTCTGTATGACAATTATAATATCAGTACATGTACATATGTTGCCAGTTGCACCTCTGAATAAATGCTACTGTACACGTACCACTGCTCTGAGAATACTACTGTATACAATTAACTTGCTATTCCTGAACGACGCCTACCTCAGGTTCCATGCGCCAATGACTCTTGCTGAACTCCAACCTCGCAGTTTCATCTTCATGGGGCTTGGGTAGTTCTGGAACTTTGACAAGGTTCCTCTTGATTGCACCAACCTCACCATTCATGGCTCTCCTTACCTCAATATCTACACCAACAAACTCGGCATCCTCTTCAAACAAACAAGGTGTAGTCTCTTCTGCTTTTGCCAACTCAACAGATTCTGATGCACTCACAGTGCCCTCAAGTGCAAGCTCACCAACAGTGCTAACTGATGCTGTGCTTACAGCAGTTTCTGTGGAGTTTGATTGAGTTGAAACATCAGTAGATCCATCCACCTGAATATCTGAAGCTTCACGCCAACCTACCCATTCAGGCAGCTGTTGATCACCAAAGAGATCCTCATTCTCATCTGTATCAAATCGGAAAAGGCTCACATCATCTGCAACATTTAGTTTTGTCACATCTGTTGACAGCTCACTGAGAGATGCATCCTCTCTAGATGTAACGTGAGCCATAAAATCTGAACCAGAACCAGAATACTCATTTTCGGGCATCTCAGCTTTGGTGAACTCCTCAACTCCGACCACCACCTCATCATCACTGCTGTCACCACCATTGGATGTATCATTTAGATTGACATCATCCATCCTTTCAAGGGTTGTGACATTCGTAGGCTCTGTGGCACTTTCATCATCAAATGCAAACCAGTTGGAGTTTGTGAAAAGACAACTGTGATATAAAAGAAGAGAAGAAAAGTCAACCAAAAATCATGGTACAAAAGAAAGAGCACAGCTTAGATGATTGTGCACCTCTGATTATCACCCCCAAGCCTCAAAGAAGAAATGACGACTCCAGTAGATACTTCATCTAAGTATACATCCTGCAATTATTGTTTGAGTAGATCAAGATTATATAAATGTGACAAAAAAATGCTCCCTCAATAACTTTCTATGATACACATTCTTGTAGTAACAAAGCTATTATTTCTTTAATGTACAACAAAACATGGTACAACAAAATTACAATACTCTTCTGTTGTAGATTACATCAAGATAGCACTAAAACTCATAAGGCATGAAATCTTAGCTCGGCAAATGAAAGAATAATAGAATTTGACAAGTAAAACAAAACAAAACCCAAGAGTTCTTGTAAGATGGAAATCTGACAAGAGCTTAATTAGTTGGGAATTTAAAAAAGGAGTCATTTACTTATAGTTGTCAATCAAGTGTACTAGACGTCACCTACACCAAAGAGCAAAAATAGGATCAAGTTTTACTATGATTTTATGATATTGGACAAATGATCCTTAAAAGATACAACATAGAAAAAGCCTTTTACAAATGTTGTGTAATATGCACTTAAATGTTCAAAGCCATTTGATTATTCTGGGCCTTTTTTTTTGCAATGATTCTAGGCATTTTGCTTACAGTAAACATTGTGTTAACATAAGCAATCTATGGCACTAACTGTTCAATACCACATTATGCTAACATAACTACAACTAATGTCTTGTAGCAAAAGTATATAACTGCAACTAATTTATGCCCAGAAAAATGCATTTCTGTTATTTTCCACCAGCAAAACATTCATATTCAACCTTAAAGAATCTCTACCTACAACTTAAATTACAGTAAGATCCTTCTTCAAAGGAAAAATCTGTTTGACCTCTTAGAATAAAACCTAGTCAAAATGTTTTGTATACTTTCAGTATGCAATATACAACACCATTTATATAACTGACTTCCAGCCAAGGTTCGCAATACCGTACCATACCGGTATTTCGACCTGGGCTCGGTACCGGTACGGTACGGTATACCGAGCGATACACCCAGGTGTACCGAGTCCTATAGTACTGTAGCAGCGCTACAGTGCTACAGTACCTCGGAACGGTAACAGTTGGTCCGCGTACCGAAAACCTGTCGGACCGGTACATACCGCCCGTACTGGGCGGTACGGCTCGGTACGGCAGACCCTGCTTCCAGCTATAGTATATTATGTGATGTTTTAGTTTGACATAATGAGAAATCACCAGCACCATTTCAAGATATAGTATAGTGCTTTTTTCTCCCTTTGGAAAAGGAAAGAGTTAAGAAAACCAATATAAACTAGATGTATGACAGAAGGAAACATACATTACATATAACTCATTATCTCGATTAAGAGAAACATGGGCTGGAAAACAAAACTACTTTATCATTGTTTAAATAGAGATAACCAGAAACCAAAGACTGCTCTTAAGTCTTAACTCAAAGGTATGCTACATCTAATCTTACTATTTACCTCATCCATGTCATCATTCTCATAGACTCGATATCGAAATGCTTGGCTTAGATTGTTTGCTAAGGCAGCAATGTCATAATCTCTATCATGAAGCTCTTCCTCGTCACTATCTCTTGGTCTTTCCTGTAGCGATGTAGGCCGACTACACAAATAGAACATGTTTAAAAAATATCCAGGCATATGAAAGCATGATTCAGCAGGAGATATCTTGCAACTTTAATTTTCTTTAACAAGTAAAATTGATAAAAGGTTAACGTGTCATTGAATTGTGAGGCTAATTCAGCTTTAGACGTTCGAAGTCCTCTTCTGATATGTTAGTTAACCACAATTATCATCAATTTAACACTTTATCAACCATCAGAAAAGCATTTTTCATTACAGAATGATGCTCACCCACAGGCCCAATGATGAACATTTTCCACCGCATTCCGTTCACGCAGCACATTTGTTTGCCAATCAATCCATTCCTCGGATTCCTATTAAATAAACCAAAAATAGAGCGGACAAACAGTTAATAACTGTTGTGAATCTTATACATGAAAAAATATTTACAGTAAAGACAATCAAATCATGAATTATGCAATATCTGGGAGCCAGCACATTTAGCCTTCCCGTGATTTGCTCCTATCACCTCTCTTGATGCCAATATCTCTGTCCTACCTCAGATTATAGGCCTTAACTAGGTACATCCTAGTTAGGCACAATGATACTACACCTCTCCTCACAGAAGCCTTTGCATTTTTCAATTGAACATCTTAGAGAAGCCTCCATAAATTTGGGACTATTGAGTCCATTGCATTTTTCATATGAAAATTTCATCTAGCTGTATCTTTCTTGATAGTACATACTATCATCTCAACATTTTCATTCATGCAGCCTCCATTATATTTTAATATCCAAAGAGGTTAAATATCTAAAAAATATTTTTCTGTAGAATAATAACAATAATAACGAGATCTTTGAATGCTGAAGTGAACAAGGCTTATCAAGTAATCATTGGAACTAATGAGAAATAAGCTGCTTGTTTGTAAGAATAAATATTGATGCATATAAAAGAATTTGAACTGGAAGAAGTCCGCCGCTGACACAAACAGGTCAGTAACTAATAGGTTGAAACAAGTCTTCAGTTGTGGAAAAGGTCACCTCTTCAAATATCATTTTTGTTTTTTTCTCGAGTCAACTTAGGTCTATGGTGTATCCTTCATAATCTAATGATGCTCAACATGTGCAGAGTAAATATGATACTTTTGGATCCAACTGAGAAGGATCTCGGCAAGAAGATATCAGATACAAGCAGAAAAGAGTGCTGATAAAACCATTTATAACCTATGAGAAAACAGATCTCCTGTAGCAATACTTCTGGTCATGGTTTGCCTTACCTGTCCATACTAGTGTGCTGACCAACCATCGATATGGAATGTACCAAACCATACCGATATACCAACACATGTATGTACCACCCATACTGGTCCCCTATGGGACTGACCAGTGATTTAAAAAGCGCTAGGCGCCAAAAGACGCCAAGGTCCACAAACGCCCGAGGCGCTAGGCGCTCGCCCAGGCGCTCGCCTGAGCGAAGCGAGGCGCTAAATTATAAAAATATATAATATAATTATAAAAATATATAATATAATTATTTAAAATTATCTAAATTATAAAAATATATAATATAATTATAACAATAATTTCAAATAAATAAAAATTAACAACATTAAAATCAAAATAATATATTATTAATCTATTAACAAAAAATTAATCATTTCAAAATTCAAATAAACTTAATATTAAGAAGCGGCGAGCGGCGGCAACAGCGGTGGCGAGCGGCGACAGCAGCGGCGGCAGCGGCAGCAGCAGCGGCGAGCGGCGACAGCAGCAGCGGGAAAGGGAAAGGGAGCGGAAGGCGCGAGCAGCGGGAGGCCTCGAGGGAGGCGCGAGCAGCGGGAAGGCTCGCGGGAGGGCTCGCAGGAAGCGAGAGGGCTCGCGGGAGGCGCGAGCAGCGGGAGGGCTCGCGGGAGGCGTGAGCAACGGGAGGGCTCGAGGGAGGCGCGAGCAGCGGGAAGGCTCGCGGGAGGGCTCGCAGGAGACGCGAGCAGCGAGAGGGCTCGCGGGAGGCACGAGCAGCGGGAGGGCTCGCAGGAGGCGCGAGCAGCGAGAAGGCTCGCGGGAGGCGCGAGCAGCGGGAAGGCTCGCGAGAGGGCTCGCGAGAGGCGCGAGCAGCGACAGCAACGAGCAACGGCAGCGGGAGCAGCGGCAGCGAGCGACGAGATCGCGATCGGGATCGGGAGCGGCAGCAGGTTAGTGTTGGGTTAGGGTTAGGGTTAGGGTTGGGGTTATATCGGTTTAGTTGGTTCGATTGAACCAACTAACAACCGAACCAGGACCGAACCAGACCTAAAATTCTGGTTCGGTCGCCTTGGTTTACCCAGGCGCTCGCCCGAAGCGCCCAGCGCCTGGGCTCGGGCGAGCGCTCGGGCCTTGCCTCGCCTTGCCTCGCCTCGCCCGAGCGCCTTTTGCAATCACTGGGACTGACATATACCACCCATATCGAGCGGTACACTATAGTACAACAAACCTTGAGTCTGATAATAAAGTAACCATAACAGAAAGGGACAAGTGTAAGACAACAGAAGAACAGTCAAGCAAGAAAGGCTTGCAGCCTGAGGCTTACAATTTATATTTTCTCAACAAAAGAACTGCCAAATCTTTATCTCATAGACATGACTATCTTTATAGAAGACTACTTCCAAGTGTCATAAATTTAGTCGTCATTACAAACAATAATCTTAGCAGGGTTGTATCACAATTCACAGGTTAATAGATCTTAATGCACTTATCCATAGAAATTTTTTTGTGCATAGTCAAACTAGACATCAAATATGATTAGCAGTCAAAGGAAAGAATTTGCTCCATAAGGTTTTCCATCTCTACCACATACCACAATCTCATTGGTATCCTGCATCATCCTCAGAAATAGGAGCTCTCACAAATTACTCAATAGCTAACTGCACCCTTCTACCTAGGGTGACCTAATGCAACTAGAAGCTATAGACTCACAATCCAACCAAAAAATGTCCTAGGGTATTCCTCCATTCTGCAATGTCACTAGAAGTGTCTACATCTTCTTCCTCAATGTGCTGGATTATCAACAAGACATGAGCTTATGGTGTTTTACATGTCAATCCAACAGAATCCATTGAAAAGGTTACAACAGAGAAACAATGAAAGAAAGCAAAAGAGTAACAAGTAGAAGAAAGAACCAGAGAATAAAGACCAAAAGGGTTGGTGGCCCAACCCTTTCTGCTTTCCAGAAAAGAAACTATAAAATCTCCAGCTCCAACATGAACTCCCACATGAGAACAGAATAAAGAATAGGCGGTGCACAATATTTTTATTAATCTAAATAAACTGCCCTGTGATCTTGTAAGACTTACAATAGATTGAGGACACTTGGAACCATGTAAACAAGCTCCTCGATGACTAATATTGAGCGATGCAGTTAAGGTGTTTGAAGTATGTCCATGACATTTCTCGATTGTTGTTTTCCATTATTTTTTTGGTGTTTTCGAGTGTTTTCTGGTAGGCAGTCCTATTTTAATTTGTTGTCAATGTTTTTATATTTGTTTGTCTTGTAACATTAAAAACGTTTTTGGCTATACGGCATCGCTCAAAGGGGAAAAATAACCAAAACCGCCTCATTCTCATGTGCCACAAACTGATCTCTGGCTGACAACCTTGTGACAAAACATCAACTGTCTCTGTCTCAGAATCCTGGAACCACTAGGTGGCACTAAGCCAGATGGGGCATTGGTTACACATCCGAGGGGTGGCACCGGGTTAAGACTTTGGCGAGCTCACGAAGAGAAGAGAGCAGGGGGGGGGGGGTGGTGCGGGTGGGGCTGACTACGGCTTGGTTTCTTACTTTGTTTTTGTAAGAAAATGGGATCTCATTAAATGATGGTGGGGTTTGAAATTTGAACCTGATTTAGGCGCGATAACCCAAAATCCCAACTTGAATTTTGGTTGAGTATGATCTCTAAAGGCCCAACTTAATCCCAACTTTTGAAAGTTATTTTCCATTTTAATAGTTATCATGTTCATCCGACCCGACTAAGCTAAATTTATTATAGGATTTAAGACAAGTTAGACATGAACAAGTTTGAGTACTTTGGTAATTAGTTAGTTGTTATCGTTATATAACATGTGTGTGTGTGTATATATGTGCGTATGTGTGTGTGTATATATGTATATATATACATAAATATATGTATACAGAGAGAGAGAGAGAGAGATTTTGGAATACTCATGCATATCCAACTCATTTAAATCAGATTTTAATATTGCTTTAAATAGATTCGAAAATGAATAAAATGAAATTCATGAGTGTTCTTATGTGTCCAAAAGGACCTAAATTGATCCAAATGAGTGGGTATTGAAAGGAAACTCATTAATCACATCAAAAAATAAGATTTAGATTGAGATGGCAGTAATTACTTATTAACATTTAGTGGCAATTATAATGAATATAGATGCCTAATTACATCCAATAAAAAATAAAAAAGCAAATAAGATATGCAATACAGAAAGCATTAAAAATGTGTTATGTTTAATGAATCTTTTTATTAGAATATAATAAAAGATAATAGAATAAGAAGTATGGAGATTCTAAAGGCACATAGATACAAAGACTAAAGAATTGATCCCATTTACTCAACGATGGGATATCCTTATTGTTGGGGTTGATAAGTACTTTTGGATTCATGGAGAATCTTAAAGGTTTGGTTATTTTAAAATATCTCATGTTTTGGCGAGGAGCAAGACATGAGGAGATACTTTAAGTGCTTTTAAGTTTCTCTTCAATGAGTCTAGAGGTGGAGGAAAAAAAATAGAAAAAATTCTTTGGGGTTTATATGAGAGTGTACAAGAGGATTTGTGTTTGAGTTGGGGTTAACACAAGAGTGATTATAATTGATCTCACATGGTGAAGAATTTTGTTTTCTCCATGAATATATACAAAGAGTGTGATTTATTTTCTTCTAGCTTTCTCATATATTATTGGATTGATGATCTATGTAATTTATCTTTAATTTTGATATTATTTCACTCTTTCAATTTGGTATAATATGAATAATGTTTGGTATAATCCATTAGTAAAATGGAGAAAAATTAGGTCTTCTAATACAAAGTACACTACACAGTGAACTAGAGTTAGGATAGTAAATCGAATTTTATTGGATATGTAGAATCATTGGTTCAAACAGATTCCGTGTTCCAACTCAGCCAACTTCCCCTGTTGAACCAGTTTAGTGGCGAGTTGCAATAAAGTAGGCAGATCAAGGTCAACAACTCAACGGTAATCACGAGTTACAACATTTGCAAAGGCTTCAATCAAGGCATCGAAAGAATCAGTGGGGGAGAATATTAGAGCGATGTAGTCAAAATGTTATGAAAGTCCATGATGTTTTTCGATTCTCATTTTTTGTTGCTTTTCGATTATTTTCAAGTGTTTTCTCATAAGCTTGTATAGGGAAATACTTTGCAAGATGTAAGTCATTTTCAATATTTTCAATTAGCTCGTAGGCAAGAAATACTACTATCAACCTTATTTTGATTTGTTATCAGTGTTTTTATTATTTATTTCATCTTGTAAAACTAAATAATGTTTTTGGTCATGCAATGTCATGCGAATGGGGAAATAACCAAAACAGCCCCATTCTCATGTGTCGTGCATATTTTTGGTTGATGGCCTTGCAACGTGAAACTTTGGCTGTCTTAGCACCCTAGAACCCCTTGGGTGGCACTGGGTTAGATGGAGCCTTGATTATATGTCTGAGAGGTGGCACAATGTCTTTAGTATTCTCGCTATCTATTCAACAGAAGTGTCAAGTAAACATTAGACTTGCACCTACTTCGAAACATCCTGTGTGTGTGCGACCATTCAACCCATTTACAAGAGTCTAACTTTTGTCTGATAAAAGATGGTTGCTTTATGTTCCTTGCAATCTTAGTTATCTTGCTCTTCTCATGCACGACGACAACATATTACCTGCATGTTCACCTTTATAACATTTTCTTTTCAATGCAGGTCCTTTATGAACTGCACGAGGTTCACATCTAGGTTGATCGAGGAATATGACTTGGGTACCACACGCCCTAGGCGATCCCAAGTAAGGACGTGACATTTGACCATGTAAACAAGCTCCTTAATTACTAACAGTGATTTAAAAAGCGCTAGGCGCCAAAAAGCGCTAAGGTCCAAAAACGCCCGAGACGCTAGGCGCTCGCCCAAGCGAAGCAAGGCTAAAAATATAAAAATATATAATATAATTAATAAATATAATTATTTAAAATTTTAAATAAAAATATGTTATTAAATTAAGAAAATCTAAGATACAAAATCATAATATCAAAATTAATAATTTCAAATAAACCTAACAATATTAATAGTATACAGTATACTGTTAACAGTATACAAAAGGAGAAGAAGGAAGAGTGTAAGGGGGAGCTGACTGAGAAAAGAGGAAGCGACAGCGGCAATGGGAGTGTAATGAGGCAGCAACAACGGGAGCAAGAATGTAAGGAGGCAACGGTAGCGGGAGTGTAAGGAGGCAGCGGCAGCGGGAGCGGGAATGTAAGGAGGCAGCGGGAGTGTAAGGACGCAACGGCAGCGGGAGCGGGTGTGGGAGTGTAAGGAGGCAGCGGCAGCGGCAGCGGGAGTGTGAGGCAACGGGAGCGAGAGCGATGAGCGGCGAGCAACGACAGCGGCAGTGGCAGCGGCGAGCAGCGGGAGCAAGAACAGGAGCAGGAGCGGCGAGCGGCGATAACGACAACGGTTGCGAGCAACAACAGCAGCGAGCAGCGGGAGCGACAACGAGCAGGGTTAGGGTTGGGCAGCGACAGCTGATATCGGTTTTAGTTGGTTCGATTGAACCAACTAACCACAGGAGACCGAACCAGACCTAAAATCCTGGTTCGGTCGCCTGGTTTAACCTAGGCGCTCGCCCGAAGCGCCCAACACCTAGGCTCGAGCGAGCACCCAGGCAACGCCTCTTTGAAGCGCGCCGCCTGGAAGTTTAGCGAGGCGCTCGGGCCTCGCCTCGCCTCGCCCGAGCGCCTAAGCGAGCACCCAAGGGCCTTTTTAAATCACTGATTACTAACATTATACCACTATTATTTGATTACTAACATTATACCACTATTATTTGAGACCTAAATTTGAGAATATATAGATCTAACTTATAGGTCCCTCTACATCCAATATAATGAAAATTAGATTCTAGTTACTTTATACACTTGATGATATAAGTTCTCATCACCACTGTATAGGAACTTCACAAAAGATTGTAATTTTAGGCGATCCTTGAACGTCAGTTGAGCCTTCTAAGTTTGTAATATCTTGAATAGAAGTTGAGCCTTTAGCAAGCTCTATTGAAAGCTATTCACCTTGCTTCCTTTTTCTTCTTTTCAACAATCTAGGTAAGTAAAGTAATAAGTAAAATCATTGTACATGTTGTCATGTGGCAACTTGTAAGTTGTAACATTTATGAAATATACCCTAAACTAATAAAATTTATTAAAATGTTATATACATTAAGCTGGTCTCACATTAACCCCTCATTAAGCAAATTTAATCAAATGCATTGGAACACAATCAGGATGTTTTCCTTGACTATCCACTAATACTTTGGCTTAACCAATTTTTATATGCGGCTAGCTCTGCACCACACAAGTTACTTGGCTGGTGGGTCATTTGGATAACGAGATCAATCTTAGTGTTCTCATATCTAGGAGGCCATATGAGACAAACCGGATCTTAGATGGACATTTGTCATGTTCAAATATTAATTGGCATAATTCACTCCCTAGAAATTGAGCATGGCCACCATATTTCCCGAGAGACACCTCATTGGAATTTCAGAATTTTATCACAACTAAAGGTTCACATAGAATGAGACCAAGTTATATTTGCAATTGAGTCAGCCAATAATAGAATTGTCACTTGGACCATATTAGCTCATAAAATTTTCATGTTTATTCTAAAATGTGTATCTGATGCCATCCTTTTTAAAAGTTGCTGGTTGTCACCTCTCTTACTATAGTCTTCCCTTTTGTATTATTTCTTTTTCTCCTCCCTACTATTGTCTTTATCTGTATGCTCTCTAGCAACATTTTGATATAAATCAAATTTTCAGGTCATGTAAATCTCTTCAATACTGCTAAAATTCATCGAATGTCACAAATCAATCTTTCTCACCCTAGAGGTCCATCTTATCCTCCAGAAAATGAAATTGTATCAATCTTTTGTTATCAAAACCAAAAGATCCAACTAGAGGCCTCCAATTGTCAGATTGCTTAGGTGAATTAGGCAAGCAATGCCATATTATGATTCATAGTCATGAAGAAACATTGAATGATAGGTGTGGCCAGGATGAAAGTATGCATGATAGATTCAGTCTACTGGATATCTTGATGATAAAATAAGCATCAAGAACCTAAAGAAAATCCAAAGATTGATATTGTCATTTATTAGGATATGGAATAGATCAAGATTCTGAAGTTAAAAACTTTAGTGAGAAAATTGTAGAAGATAAAATCATAGAAGAATTGCTTCATATAAATGCTATAATTGCCAAAAAAATCCATGTTATGATGTAACCGAGAAAAAGTAATTTCTTTCTTGATAAAAA
Organism: Musa acuminata AAA Group; assembly: GCF_036884655.1. NCBI lineage: Eukaryota > Viridiplantae > Streptophyta > Magnoliopsida > Zingiberales > Musaceae > Musa > Musa acuminata. Next base: position 14,835,724 of record NC_088353.1, on the reverse strand, counting down.
ACATCCAGTCCTAAGCCCCGTACTCAAATTCATAGTCCCAGACTCCACAGCATTGAACATTCTCCATAAATTTGGAAAATAAAAATGAACAAGTAGTTTATCACATATCAACAAGGAATTGAAAGACGTGACTGGTGTTTTGATCAAGATGAAACCATGACTTAGTTCAAGTGGCATCTATTCACAAGTGTGTAAATGAATGCAATGGAAGTGATATGAAAGCTAAAACTAATTGAAATCAGGTTGGATAATATTAGGTTTAGGTGACAATATGAACCATATTGGTGATACAACTACCATCGATATGTTCTTTAGATATATAATCCTAAGCCCTCTTTTGAGTAGCATGTACAAGTTATTTTAGGTACAGATTAGATGGAGTATTTAATACTGAGATACAAGATCAGAAAGATCTAGATTGAAGTCCAGTTATGTAAGAGATTTTTTATAATCGTAAGTACTCTTTTTAGTAGAAGGTACAGCTCTGCTCTAGATACATACCAGACTGGAGTCATTAATACTGATACACAATCATTAAAATCTAGATTAAAGTTCAGTTGTGTAAGAGAACTTTTCTTGGTGGACTAAAGATTCTAAACCACTAACCCTTCTCTCCTTTTTACCTTCTTAGTATTGGATTTTCCTTTCTTTTATGTTTCCTCAGAGTTTTTCTCTATTCCCTTACTCAAAAACTTGGCCTGTGTTCTAATTTTAATGCACGTGTTAGCATATCTAAATACTAATAATAAAGAGAATCAGCATTTTAATGGTCTCCGACTGGTCACAACTTGATCCCAGGCTATTGGTGTAGCCAAAGAAAGATTAGGTTTAATTAAATCATGCAGCATCCATATTCCCTAAATTGCCTAATAAAGGGAACTTGTTGCTTTTCAGATTTCAGTCTGCCATTACATGAAATAAATACACCAGGACTAGTCCCAACTATTTATGGATGGCCATGGATCAACATGATTAAATGTCAAAAAAGGTACCAGAATGCAACATGTCCATCCATGCTAGAGGTACCCACATGTGGCTACAAGCTGATTTGTTACCTATGCTGGCATGTCAACCAGCATGGTGCAGCATCATTTAGTGTCAGCACACCACACCACATGCCATGACACAAATTCTTGACAGAGACAACAGATCTCAATGCACTGTTCAAAGCTTCAGAGTAATGCCAAAACACTAGAAATTATTCCAATATTCATAACCATCTTCCAATAAAAAAAAAAGAAAGAAGATTTGTTTGCTCAAAATGGTTACCATATGTTGCACAAGTTGAAATAACAAAATGCACAAAATATAGTTGCATGCCTAAACAAATTAAAAACCAATTGTATCATTCAGTAGGGACCCATAATTTACCAGTCGAATGACTGATCTGTATATGGACTGGATGGCATCATCCAATTTGGTCCAATGCCAAGCTTTCTGCTCAGTAAGCTTTACATACTGGCTTACTGGACGGTAAACTGAACAATGGAAACCTATACCAGATGGTAAGGCTCAGTAATCCTATCATCCAAGACCGAGCCCCAGGTCCTCTACTTCGCTCTTCTCACCCGCTGCTGCCTTAGCACCCCCGCCCTTGCTAACCCCCCTCCACTGTCATTTCCCCACCCTAGTCAACTGTCTTCACCACTATGCCTTTCCACTCTGCTCCCCCACCCACAGGCACCCCTTCCCGACACCATTCTTCACTCCTCCGCCTTTCAACATTCATATCTCTCCTCTATGCTTGTAATATTGTAATGATTCGATTCATACCACACTCACTAGCAGTATCAGTCGGATCAAAATAGGTACCAAATTGAGATTTTAATCCTTGGCCTAGAAGATAAATGATCAGAATTGAGTTATCTTATACACCAATACAACAAAGCAACCAACCTGTAGGTAAGACCGGATATGATCATTGTTGCTTCCAAGTTGCACAAGTTTGTTACAGATTCTTGTCATATGTCCAATATTTCCTGGCCGAACTGGCTGTCTTCCAGGGGCTGGAACAGTTACCTACAGAGCAGAAAAAGAGGAAAGAAATTTAATCTGTTTATTAAAAGATAAAGCAACATGAATCACATTAAATATATTTTTTACCGCATTAGAATCAATGGAAAAGAAAGGATTCTTGTCTGCTTGTAGAAACTTAGCAATGATATCACATTCGCAAAAGCAATGATCAACAATTGCAATATTCTTGCTCTCAAGGCATGATATCAACAAGTTCTCTACATGATGATGTAGTGAGTTATTGAAGGGATACCTGCATTTTCCACATTATTAATGCACAAGCAATATGCAGACATTACCAAACTGCAGAAGGTACAGCTTACCTAAAAAAGAGATCGAGGATTATCTGGATGGCACCAGATCGAATCAATTCCCTCTCAGCAGCTTCACAGCCAACTTCTAGCAATACCGAAATGAACTCCACTACCTGAAAATCCAACATCAAACTTTCATCGGGAAAGGAAGAAACCAACGAAATCTAGAAGTCTCTAAACTTTTAAAACCTAAGTATAAGAACATACAAGAGAAGTATATTTCTTATACCGATACATGAGATGCACATAAGTCAACTATAGTATAACTTAAACTAAAACTGTTTCATTTTTTTTTAATGGGTAGTGGGGTGGAATTCGGACAAACTCATAACCCCACAATCAATCAATAAATAGAGCACAAGCATGCTCCAAGTATTACCCATTTCTTTAAATCAATAAATAAATCTGCAAAGTTATGCATACTTTAAGACGATGCTTCCCAAGTGGAGGATGTAGTCCACCATAAGTGGTAGGAAGAGTAGTAACATCAGATGATACATTCAACACTTTGAGCAAGTCATCTGCAGAACAAAATTGGTTAAAAAACTTTACCCATTATCAAGTAACTTAAACAAGCTCTTAATATAGTAAAACAAGTCATTATAGCAAGTGCATGTAATAAAACAAAATAATATAACTTACAATTACATAAACACTAGAAAAAAAATAGCAGCGTCACAAGTAGTTCTCAAGCTGACTAAATTTTAGTAGTCTTATGCCATTGCAAGACTAGATATCCAGAGGATGTTAAGGTGATCAAGAAAACCACCATGATCATTATCAAGGATATATTAAAAGTTTGTAAAACACCTGTGACAGATATGATTATATATCCTTCAACAAGAGACAACAAAGAAAACACAGCTCATAATAATTTGACACTTCCATCTACGATTGCCCAAATCAAAACTCAAGGAGAGCAATCAATCATATAGAAGATGCAGGAGGATAATCATTCTGTCAGAGGGTGTCAGTTCCCTACTATAGCAGAGTTTTCAATCAGTTGGCAAGCATACCCTACTTGAATTAATATATCCAAAATGTTCTATCCTCAATTAAAAGAGGAACATATCGTTAAATGTGTTTTAACATTCAAATGGCCAGTAATTTAAAATTTTAGAGCTGACCAATCATGAAATCACTATGCACATACCAATAATAAGAAGAATTTGGATTGCTTTTGGGTTAATTATAATGTTTTTTATTTCTGGCATTATATTTTTTTCCTCATTGTTACTTGAAACTCTGATCCCCTGATGTTCTCAACACCTACCCTGGTACAATTTCTTAAACCTTGAACTTGCCATGCTTTTGCCTGCACATTAAGTTACGTCGTGCAGATCTCAACGTCGGTGTTAAACAGTAATAAAGGCTAATTTGAGAGAGCTTGAAAAGAAATTGACTGCAACATATCTGGATGCCGCAGAAGTATCAACACAGTAATGCAATTTGATAGGATTTCATCAAAAGAGCTATAGTTGATAAATGGAAATTGAGTAGCCAAGTGAATCAACCAAGTTGGGTAAGAAAACTGCATTAAAAACTATACAATAGGAAACCATGTCTCATCAAAAAAAGGAACTTATCCGTATTTATATGGATTGGATATTTCATAACCTAGTTAGGTAGGAAAACTGCATTAAGAAAACATACAATAGGGAGATTGTCTCTATGTAAAAGGAAACATAAAAGAAATTTATCCCTATTGTATGGACTAAATACTACATAAAATGATAAATGAAACAGATCACCTAGTATTTTTTTGGTGATACCAATCGTTAGGGGTAAATACACCAGTACCATACCATTTATGAAACTAGTATCGGTTTGCTTCCATTTATGTATGAACATATATCTAGTTCCTTCCTTTTATCCTCATATTTTACTATGATGTATAGAATTATGAAAATTAATAAACATAGCCGAGAGTGAATTCATAGCTCCATTGGAGCAGACAAGATGATTTGAGATACTTCGTCCCTCAGTACAAATATGTTGGTATGATAACAATAAGATGGTAATGTCCCAACTATTTGGGTCAATTACATGGCTCTTTTGCTGCCCTTGCACCACGTAAAAGATCATATTCTTAGTCAAATTAAGAGTATTCAAATCTTTATTTATAAATTTCTAATAAATTCTTTTAAAATTGCCCTCCACCTCTTCTCGCACCCCTAGCATTTGTAAGGCATATGGTTTCCAATACACCTTTTCTTTTCTAAAACTCAACTTCTATTATAAGACTTCTTTATCCTAATAAAAACCATATGCAAATCTTTCTTCCTCTCTATACCTTTCATATCTTACTCAACTTTCACTCTTTCCCAAAGTTCCGTAATATGGACTCATAATCTTAATTCCTCTATAATTAGAATTTAGAACCGTTCTGGATATCATTATTCTTATAAATTAATACTAAAAAATTCTTTCTCCATTCATTATACATTTTTAAAACACAAAATTTTGTTAAATAAGCTAATCAACCAAACTTTGCCTCGAACTCTTAAGCTCTACCAAACCACAAAGGAAAATCATTAAGTCCCACACTCCTATTTATTTTCATTTTATTAAGGCTTATTTAACCTCACTTGCTCTAATTTTATGAACAAATCGATGATTATTAAATCTACCACTATAGTCTATCTTAGAACTAAGTTATTTGTCAAACATTCACCAGATAATTTATTAATATAATTTCTCTAATTTTCCTTAATTTTATTATTATCAATACGTATTTTTTTATCGACATCCTTAATCCATCTAATGTCACCTAAATCCTAACTCTTTCTTTCATTAACTTTAGCAATTCAACATATATCCTTTTCCATCCTAATATCACTTGACAATAACACTTGGTATATTAAGTATGACAACCCCTACTTCACCAGAAATCCAAACAATAGCTAAACTTTGGTTGAATGACAGTTCAGTTTTTGTTTCTTATATACCTTCAAATTTCATTGTACTTATTTTCGGGTGCTATTTTAAATTTTTTGTAGATGCATATTTTGAGCTAGGTTCCAAGTTCCAGTTTCATTTTAGGTACATAATGAATTGAAAAGATGCCTAAAGCACTAGGAATTATGTTTTAAAAGATATAGATTTTTCATAGGGTCTGGAGAATTACGAGTTATATTACTACTGGAATACTGTAAGCCTATAAAAAGATTGATTATAGCACTCTTGATTTAAGTCATTAACATTAGAGAAGATTAGTGTTAGGTCCATGAAAGAAATAGTAAGCAAGTTCCCCATCATTTATAGTGCAAGGCCATTGATTTTCTTGGGCAAGGGTTGATACAATATGCTTCAACATTTGGTGTATGTCTAGTGTGGTGTTGTATCTTCTGTTCTTTTTCTTTTTCCTTCTTTTTTTCTTTCTCCTTTTGATATCATAATAAACTATGGACCTAAAAACTGTACCACCTATAGTACCCAATGAAGTCAAGGGGCGCTCATGCGTTCACCTAGGCACCTTGTCACAGACGGCCATTGTGCACTTGCAACACCTTCGTCAAAAAACCGTTCATCACTAATATTTTCTTGTATAGTTTGGCACTATGTTTTGCCTATTTTTTGTCATTTTTCTTGGTTTTTATAAGCCTAGGTAGTTTGCAAGGCTGCACAACGCCCGTTCACCGAACTAGGCAAAACAGGCCCAAAACTACCTCGCTTTCACGTGTCGTGGTCCGATTTCTCAAGCCTATGGTGTGGTCCATATTAGACCCCAATAACCCACAAGTGGCACAAGGCGAGATAGGGCTTTTGGTAGTGTTGGTTCATAATTGGATTCATAAGTTTGTATGCAAAATGTGCGTAGACTTGCCTTACACCCCGGCTCCCTGTTGAGTTGCCATTTGTGGACTTTCGATTGTCATTTTCCCTACCAAAGTCCGTATTTGCTCTCTTTCTCTAAGTGTTTACTAGATTGCTTGTTTGCTAGGCAACAACTGTGAGACGTCGAGACTTGTCTGCCACTTATTTTCTGAAATGTAATCAACTTTCTCTTTTGCAAGTCCTTCGAGACCTATACGAGGTTGCAGGTCCTTCGGGACTTGTACGAGGTTGCTTCTCGACTAATCTTTTACAGATGAATATCACAAGAGTGCCTCACAATTTAGGCAATTTTAGCTAAATCTGTGACAACATGATAACTAGTCCAAGTGAGCACCATCAATTGGGTGTAGCCCAAGAGTCGAGTTGGCCAGGCACTCGCCTGACTGAAATCAAGTCCAGGTCAAGCATATTAGTTGATTCTAGTTCAATCGAACCAAATCAAACCCTCTTCACCGCAACCTCTCCCTTGCACACACACACGAGCCCCTACCCCCTTCAGAAACCTAATCGAGGAACAAAAGAGTGTGATCGACATCTTCCTCTCCATCGACGAATGGTAGCGACGTCTTCCTTCGACGAGCTCTTCCTAGGTATCTCTCTCTCCTCCCCCTTCATCGTTGCATCCTCCCCAAACCCCAATAGCACCCCTTTCCCTCTGACGCAACTACCTCCATCACCTTGTTGCCTGAGCTTTCTCAATACTCGACAATTCCCCCTACCTACCTCCCCCCTTCCTCCTGCAACCAACATCTTCCCAATTTGACCCATATGGGATAGACCAAAGCACTCAAAATGGGGGTGGTTTGCACTTGTGGTAGTTTCTTGTTAGAGGCATATTTCATTCTAAAAAAGACCTTAAATAGGAAATCCAACGAACTCCTTCCCAATTTGACCCAAAGCCTACGCCAGACTTTCTAGGTGGTACTCTTGCAACCTTCATTGTCATTAAGCAAAAGCCCAGTTCATCCTTTTCAAATAAGTTGCAGAAACTAAAGGATACAATACAACTTTAATTGCATACCTAATTGTGTCAACATGGCCTGTAGAGTTTCAGAATCTACATGGCTAAGTGGTGCATGCAAATGCTGACTTCTTAAGTAATGAACTGAAACAGCCGAGGAAGATCTTTTGGGATCCAGCAACGAGATGCAAACAGATAGAGTATGGACAAGAGCAGATTTGGATGGTGAATTTTCCAATGCATGGCCAAATATCCTTGCAACAAAGCTGCATACAAACAGAGTGAAGAAAAACATGATCAAGATGGATAAAGTAGTTTGGACAACACTGTTAAAGCAACCACATCTGTCGAGGATAAAATAACAAGACAGAAACCTTTGACTGGAAAGTTTGGCTGCTAAAGCTGAAGGAGTATTTCGAATAATGGCCATCAAAACCTCAGCCGCATTAGCATTAACTTCAGCAGGGTACTGCTCAATTTGTAAGATGTGAATTCATGAAAAATGATTGATACACTATAAAAATAAACATATTTTTTACGCATAAAGAACAACCTATTCACCAAAATCTAGAGAACAAATATTTATGTCAAGATGTCGTAAACTCAAAATACAATAATAGAACATTATTTATGTCAAGATGTAGCGAACTCCAAATGCAATAACAATGTGTGGCCAAAAGACATTGCAATAACAAATGCAATAACAATGCTGTTCAGATAAGACCTATGGTTATTGAAACGAGCTTCTGTAATCCAACTAGGAGTAACTAAAGTTTATAGCCAAACTAAGAAAATTATAGAACTACAAAATCAATGTTGATGACCTTGTTAAGCATCATCACAACATGATATGAGGACCATGCAAGGTATAACAAGCATTTACAAGAAGTAACCTTTGCTTAAATAAATGTGAAAAAGATATGTAGTCAATCTCAAATACAAGACAGGTATAGCTATTCAGTTCTATGAACATAACATAATTGTAAAAGGAGTTCAAGCATCTGTTTGCAAGTATAACTACAAAAAAATAAAAGAAAGTATGAGATGGAATTTGATGATAAACAGAAAGAAAAAACTTGAAAATTAACAGTATCTCTTTCAGCAACATACTTCCAGCTACACGCTGACAGTTAAAACCTAATGGGAGTTTTAAGGACACTCTAGGAATTTTGGACACAACATGACTGACAACACCACAGCAGTTTATATAAGATCAAACACATGGGTTCAAACAGGATAACCAGAACTAGACCCTTGTTCTAGTTTTAAGGACAATCTAGGAATTTTGGACACAACGTGATTGACAACACCACAGCAGTTTAAATAAGACCAAACATGCAGGTCCAACCAGGATAATGGAGAACTAGACCCCAGTTTGATATAGTTTGGCTACAAGATCCATAATGTAAATTTTTTTTAAAAAGGACTGAATCAGGTTCAACAAACCAACCTTTTACAATCCAGAAAAACTGACCAATCCAAACAAGACAAAGCTGGCTTTGCAATGCCCCAAAAAATAATTAAAAGTTCCACCTTTGTCCTGTTTGTAACTGTCATTGGTTGTGGGCACTTTGTCCTTTAGGATATTTTTAATAAAAAGAGTAGGAAAAAAGTAAAAAACAGACGACTTTAGAATCAAGCCCTAAGTTGCTGTCCTATACCTTGGTAGAGCCATAACTCTTGACATGTAGTTTTTCCTATCCTAATTGATATTATTGTATCCCTATATATTAATATTTCATTTTTTATATGTTCAGTTAAAAATGCTATCTGACCCTGACCAGTGATCTAATGTCCTAAGACTTGGCCAGGATGCCACTCAGTCCAAATCTGAAACTATAGTTCACAGAATAGCAAATAAGCTACATGATCATAACCCGAACAAATGGAGAATTTGGTCAAAAGTATATGCATATGACTTAGTGACCTATTGTATTATTAAAATGCTTCGACATGAAGGAAAGATGGTGTGCAGCAAAGCACTTACTGATGGACTCAATTTATCCACGATCATCTCAGGAAGATTGGTATCTGCCAACCACTGCATGATATCCATGTAGTTTGGATATGTATGATTGTCAGCACCAACAAGATGAATCAAGATCTGAAAAAAGACAAACAAAGACACAAATTGGATTATCATCTTCAACCCGGGTAAAAGCAGAAACGAAAAAATGGAAGCACAATCACAACGATGAAAGAATATCAGACAGCAAGAACTGATTTGGTTTAAAACTGTGGCAGTATACTGCATAGTAACTAATAAGAACATCAAATTGGAAATCATTTACTCAGTAAGCTATACAAGACATCAATAATCAAGATCTAAAGGATATAATAGGAATTAAGAAGGCATTCACTCATCAAGATATTAAAGACAATAATAATGATGATTAAAAAAGCCAGACATGTATTTACTACAGACCAACTTTATTATGAATTAATTGCCTTGAAAAACAGAAGCTGACCAATATAATGCAGATATATTGGATGTTGAAGACTAAGATAAAAGGTACAGAGACAGTTAAGACTTAGCATTAAGCACTAACCTCCATAATCGATGTTATACCTATTAAATCAACCAAATGGTGGAAGACAGCTTCATGGGTCTGATGCAAAAGAATCCAGAGAATAAATCAGCACAGATAGCACAAAGATTGCATAAAACCTCACTACAGCAAGCATAAAACTTGTGTAAAGCAAAAGAGAATGTATTCTTAATGACCTGTGTAATTCTAATTCAAAATGTTGACAACAATTATAGTTTCAACTGTGAAAATCAGAATTCTAAAGACTGTGACTTGCTAATCTCAACCTACAGACATCAAACTTACTGACCTACATTTCATATAACAACTAATATTCTGCACAAATAAAAAAAATAAAGGTAAAAAGTCATCTAGATGAATCCCTAATGACTAAAGTTGTCAAGCCTTCCACAGATTGAAGCTAACATTTTAAAGCAAAACCAAAAAAAATAGATAACAACAAAAACCAGGAACCAAAATAATGAGCCATTTTTGTGAATAACATTTCCAGACAAAGCAATGAAAGTGAAACTTACTTGAACATACATCATAAGAGAAGTGGTCTTCCTAAACATCAGGCACACCACAACCTAGCAAATAACACGAGATTGCAATCAGCTATTTAATCAAATCAAGTCCAACAAATTCTGGCCCTGACTGTTCCATTAAAATATAAAATACTAAGCAGCAATAGTCACAGACCTTGCTAAAGTACCCAGCTAACATTGAATTATGTGTATGATTTGGTTCAAGAAATGAGAAAAGCCTGTTCATCAGCTGCAGTAACAAAAAATATAGTAAAAGTAAACAAACTAAAAATTTCATGTGCCAAGGAGGGTAGATGAATATCATTAATGTGCAGTAACTTACATCTTCATCTTCCACCAAGGTTTTCAGAATGACATCTATTTCACAAGTAAATATCTCACAGGCGATCAATGGGAACCTATATCATTCAGGAGACAAAGGCCAAAGAAAAAAAAGTAGCCCTTGTAATTAATAAGCTCAAAAATTGAGCAAGAAAAAGAAAAAAGAAAAAGAAAAGGAATTGAAATTATTTCTTAATTAACAAATGACAAGCAAAACAACTTTATTTGACAATGGAACATACTTATAGGAGTGCTTGCTATCCACATCTTCAGGAGGATCTTCAATAATATACTGGACCAACTGTTCTACCTGAGCACGATCTCTAAGACTGAAAGCAAATGAAGAGCACTTATGAGGAAACTAGTACAGATGTTAAAGGACTCTAAATCTGAGATTCACAAAAGTTTAGTAAAAGTAATTCATGATTCCATCATACAGAGAACTCAATACTATGTGTGGACACTCAAAAGAATTTTTTGATCAAAGTTACCACCTTGTGAACACTACTATTATCTTTTTTTTATACATGGACCTCCCAAAAGGAAAAAACTTTGAAAGAAACATGAGTTTCAAGGAAGTGCTTAGATCAATTGCATTAAAGATAATTATGCAATGATTCACAACCCCAACCCAACATCATATGGAGAGGAGAAACATCCCAGTTACAAATCCCGCCTAATTATGCAGTTAATATAGAAACTTGATTTGGTTTTATGAGCATCATTACATGATATTACAGCCACTTTTTGTCAAAAAAATTTAATTACAACACCACATTAGTAATATGTATGCAACGATGAATATTACAAATTAATAAGTCGTGTGTTTAAAGCTTTGCATTCTTGAATTATTTCTTCTTCATCCAGAAGTTCTTCCAAGGTGAAGCTATCCTTATCCAAGATAAATTCCACCTGCAGAATTGGCAACAGAAACAAAAGTAAGTCTGTGACCTGATTAGAGAAGATATCAAATGATATATTCTTTCAAAACAGTAACTAACAGAATGTTTAAATTTGCTTGACAAGCTAACGACAGAAGAATGTTAAGTAGGCTAGGCACCAAACATGCAGCGTGGTCTTCTACGCTACCATTAGGTCATGCCCTCATGAGCAACCCAAGATTTTCAAGAATCATAAATGCAGGGTCTACTTCCATCTATGAGCATGGTGCCCTCAATGCGTAGGCCCACAAACATTTTTGCAAGGTTCTGGTACGAAATATTGGCTCAATTTAAAATCGTTGTTATGTTTAAAAGAAAAACAAACAAAAAAGAATCAGCAGGAAAGGATGCAACACTTGTATTCATTCCAAGATAATAAATTTTAACGGAGAAATTTCTTTTGTTTTAGAACCAAACACCAAAATCAAGAGAATATGGCATCTGTGCAGCTATTATAATACCATCCAGAATTTAATACTATTCAGAACCGCTGCAAGCGCTTAGAAAATATCATGAGTCAGAATGCTAACGAAGTTGCGGAAAATTGGACCAAGTTTGAGATGGATGCCGCTACGACGAGCAAAGGTGATTAGATAAGACAACAGAGAAACTGAGTATGCTTAAAGTTAGCATGACCAAGCCAGCGAATCAACAAACAACACAAGAAAACAAAAGAAAATAAGCCACCCAATTCGTCACGGAAGCGACAGATATAAAATCGGCGGATGTACGCGCGAGCGCGACTTACCGGAGACGAGGCGGGGAGGTTGGGAATTCGCCAGAACATCTCCGACTTAGCTAGCGGATCGAGCTACGAGGATAGCTCCGACAGGACCGAAAACCCACAGATTCCACGGAAGCGGGCGAGTTCGTCCAGCGCAGAATGGTGGCCGAGCAACTGAAAGAACAGCTTGGGCAGTGGCGGCGGTGAGGCCCAAGAGGAAGAGAGAAGGCTGAGAAGAGTAAGCCCTAGATTTGGGGGTGGAGAGAAAGAGGTAGGCGTCTCCTTTGTTACGAGGAGAATGCGAAAAATATAAAAGAGACGCATAAAGAAGTATCGGGGGAAGTTGAGGTGGGTCAGGAGTTGGGTCCAAATTTGTGTCGCTAAAAGTTAAGGCCACACCACAAAAGAATCTTTTATAACCGGCCGAACCCTCACTCGTCAATATAGTCGCAGGCAGTGTCGCTCATGTAGGGCCTGCCTGCAGGTATTGGTTGAATCACTCCACGGGTATATTGTCGACGTAATTAAGGAGATGCTCTTTCTCTTTTTTCATTCTCCGGATGACCTGCTGCTACAGGTTAAGCAAAGATTCAATTCGACCGGTGACCAGAACCAGCCGGTACTCTCAATTCAAAAGACGAAAAAAAGGGTCTTGTGCGACATCACACGTCTCCCCTCTTCCTCCGGTTTACATATCCTCCACTACACAGTTACGAAATATGATAATCGCCCCTACAAAGCCCATCGGTTAAAAATTTAGTTATCAGTTGTGAAAATTATGTTTAAAATATTTTTAAAAAGTTCCAAGTACCTTTGTTTTTTCTCATCTATTATTTTAAAACTTATTTCGTGCCTTTCATAAATATCATAAGGATTTACATCAAATATTTAACAAAATATAAAAGATTTAGCTAATAGGGATGAGATTATGAAATAAAGTTGGGAGTCCGCAAGGGAGTCACGAAGAGTACTAACATTTATTGAGGCTTCACTGTCAAATCAACTAATAAATATTAAGGATAATGATAATGTTACAATTTGTTGAATTTTATAATGATATATATTAAGCTTAATTATAATATATATATATATATATATATATATATATGTGCAATTTTATCAATATTTATAGTAACAAGTAATAATATATGTTGATATATGTTGTGCTCCACTTCCGTTGTGTGGTGGAATAGAAAAGACGGAAGAAGGCAAAGCGACCGTTCTCGAAAAATAGCGTGATTGATGAGCTTGCGGACAACCACGTCCACAGGAAACAAAAACGTGCGAGTTGTCTGTCCAAACGGAGATGTGGTGATTGTAAAGGAGGTATTGCGAGGCACTGTACCACTTGCTGCTTGGGCCATCTAATCATGTGATATCATCGTCGTGGGTGGGAACAATGCCTAATATGGAATTGTAATTCTGAAAATAGTATATTTATTATTATGATGTCTAATGTGAGACATATATATATATATAGTAGTATGAAAAAAATATCATAGTGATAGAGGATGTTTAAGTATCACCTAATTGGTCACCATCTTAGATCATACGTGGTATCACTTCAGAGTCACACGTACATAGTTTGACTTAGAAATGATTGTGTCCCGAAGCGATTTCGTCTGGCTCAGAAGGGATACAAAACAGAATCCACGTCACTTGAAATCGCACGATTCCTCTTCCATCGAGGCCATCGGCATCCACTATCAATCTTCCTTTAATATGAGAAGATCAACCTCCTTCTTATACCCTTCTTCTCCTTTTACCGGGTTTAGGAGACAACCCTTACAAGTACACACACTCCTCTCTAAACATAATTCTAATACTTAGACTAGAGGAGGATTCTCATAAGAGATTTCTACAGTATTTTTTCCTTTTTAAATTCTCTATGCTTATGTTTTTTAACCAAAAATGAGAGGGGTATTTATAGGCTTCAAGTTGATTTAAATTTGGAGCCTAAAAATATCTCATTCTAGGTTTCCTAAGTACTGGCGGTACCACCGCCATTCTTGGGCGGTACTACCGCCGTAGGATCTGGTACTAGGTGGTACCACCGCCCAAATTTCCTAGGGTGATGTTCCGTAGGTGGTGCCACCGCTGGCCCTGGCGGTGCCACCACCGGCCAGGGTTTCAGCACCCTAGTTGGGCCTTGAATCTGGCCCAAACCAGCCCAACTTCGGGCCTAGTTAGCCCCTAACAGAGTTGATGAGATTATCTCTCAATCACAACTCTAATTATGGACTAACTATGATTCCTAAGACATAATCTAAGCAAGATAAGTCTGGTTTCTTCCGGTGAGCTTCCGACGGTCTTTCGGCGAACTTCCGACGATCTCTTGACAATGTTCCGGTGGACTCCCAACAAGCTCCTAGACTTCACGATGATCTTCTTGGCGAGTTTCGACGAGCTTCTTTAGCAAGCTCCAGGACTTCTCGATCAATTCCGACAGAACTTCTGACGAACATTCAAACTTCCGATAAACTCTCGAACTACCAACGAAATCGCGTTCTTGACTCCGGGACTTCATTTTGCTTTATGCCTTGCTATCGTAGTTAATCCTCAACACATAAAAATATACTTCAATCTAGACAATTATTAATAAGCATGAATCATATCGTCCGGCATGTCATTGGTCCATCGACGCTTCGTTCGATTCTTCGGCGCATCGTCCTCTCTTGCGGCCTATTGCCCAATCGGCCAGTTGATCTCCGCAACTCCAATATCCTTAGCGCAATATCCACTCTTCTTGGCCCGATGCCCGAATCCATGGCCCAAAGCCTTCTATCGATACGTCGACCGATCCTTCGGCTCGACGTCCAATCTTCTGACATGTTTCTCTAGCCCAACATGATTCTTCCTACTTTAATTGTCTCTCCCTGATCAAAGTACCCTGTGTCACTCAAAACACAGATTAAATCATAAACACTATCAATTGGTTTCATCATCAAAATTCGAGATTCAACACCACCAACCTGAAATATTGACGGATGCTGATAATGTTGGGAAACCTTGGGTAGCATCACATGCATAGCGAAAGAACAGAAAATAAAAATATGTTCCTAAAAATCGAATATCGGATCGTCGTGCGAAGAATGGTGTGCAAAAAATGTAAAATTGAAAATCGTGTAACATGTGTGAGATGATTTACCTAGGGGAGATCATATATCTTTGAAATCATAAATCTAAATCTTTGGATGAAGGAGGTTAGATGTCCTCCTCTCTAACGGTGATCCACACAATAGATTGGGCGATAACACTCCTCAAATCGCAGTACGATCTTCCTCTCCACGCTATCATGGACTTAGCTGGTTTTGCCTAAGTTGTGCGGCACCCTTGCGTGTTCGTCCACAAAGGTCAACCTCCCCGAAGCCTCTCATTGTCCCTTAGGACCAACAAAAGAGAGAACGGGTTAGAGAGAACGCCTCAATCGAGATCCACAAGCAAACATCTTCGAAAAACACTTCATAGATAATGCAAATTACAAACAGACTTTACAAGCTCTAAACAGTTGCACAACAAATGGTAAAATGATCCATTACAGACCGAGAATCTCTCGCACGTGTCCACATGACATAACCTTTATTTACAAGCCTAAAGAGGCCACCAACCCAACTAAAATGAGACTATTAAGCCTTCGGTCGCCCCTCTACATGTTGTACAAGGCATGAACATGCCAAAAGACACGGACATACATAAGCATTACATCAACATCTTGTTTAGAAGTTTGTCCGTGACATTCTCCCCCACTTATTCCTTCGACGTCCTCGTTGAAGCCTTTATCGACATTGCAACTCCTCGCCTTTGCTGAGTCTTCAATCTTCTGCTCCAGCTACAATGCGCCTCTTGGCTCCCAGCTGCTCTCCGTTGTTGTTTTTGAGTACTCGAACCTTTGATCCACCATGCTGCTTCAACTCACCAATGACTCTGACTCTGGTGTGGGGTTGGCCGAGTTGTGTTAATCATTGTTGATTCTTGCAGATCCCCCAGATGAAGGAAAAGACCATCCTTACTGTGCCAGTCTCTCAAATTCCTCATGCTGCTTGAACCGGGTGGATGCTTGTTGGAGCTTTAACGAGCATCATCTCGCAAACTTCTGAAGTTTTGGCTCATTTCTCCACAAAATTTGCTCATTGACTTTTCTTTCACTTAGTTGTCACATCCAAGTAGGTTCGCATCACTCCACAAAATTGGCATTTCGTTGGGAAATGAAGCGGACAATCTACTCTCAGTAGCACTAATCACCGTTGGTGAGGATTTGACAACTATTGTCTTTCATTATCTTCGAAGGGTCTTTGAACTTGTGCAAAGCTCCTCTGCTAGATAGATAAGAGAATTGGGGTACTCAGTTTCGCCCATTCTCTTAAGAGGTGAGAAGGCAAAGGTTACTTGACTTCGCCCGCCTCCTCGAGGTTGTACTTCATGCATCGAGCTGGTTACTAGCATTCACCTGCTCTTTGCTCACACTTCTGAAGCACTTGAAGTGTTTGCACTCCTTGCATTGAGTTAGCTACTGTGATTCACCTTCTCAATGCCATCAAACTTCTGGAATGCAGGAAGTTTTCACCCCAACTTGGAGTAATTCTCTCATAGGTTTGGTCGCCTCTGGGATTGTACCATCTTCTCCATCAACCCTATCGCCTACTCCACTGAGTAGCAAAGGTACAGCACCGCGTGCTGCCTGCTTCGTTCCTTGGTTATGCACTCTTGCATGACCCGAAGTCCTTCACTTTTGGCTATCTTGATGAGAAGCACATTGACACCGGTCTTACGAAGTTCATCGACTTCTGCCCTTCAGCCTTGTCTCGGTACTTAGAGATTGCCTCTGCATTCTCCACCTCCTCGACCCCTTTTCTTTTCAATCAGTAGATATGCCTCTGTGGCACTCCTCCGAGTCCACCTCTATTCTAACTGATGCTTGATTTTGGGTAGCTAAGTCCCTCTAGACTCGTCGTTGCTTCCTCGCCCCTTTAGACCCCCTGCGTCAACACTTCTATGTTCTCCAAGGAGTCCGTTTGGTCGATGGAAAGACAGACTGCAACTCCCATGCATGGCCTCTGCCATCACGTTGTAGGGTTTGCACCGATTCTGTTCTCCTTAGCTTCCTTGGTAGCAACGCTCGCTTACTCGGCCTTGTCCTCTGACTTGCCGGGCTCCCTAAAGCGAATATGAGCTCTGGAGCAGTCCAACTCTCCAGCTGCTTCAATCATACCTCTGCATGATCAAGTCCCTCCCATGGAACTCACTAGTACTTGCATTCGAACTTTTCCCTTGGTGGAACCCAGCCCCCATATGCTGATGACTAGGGCTTTCATCCGATGTAAAATTCGATGCACGCACATAAGACCCGCCTTTACGGTACTATAGCCTTCACTCCTTGAATCCATAGTCCTTCTTGCCGTCGTGTTGTTCACCGAAGTGGAGCTTCCAGTAGCTCCCGATAATACCTCCGTATGATCTAGTCCCTCACGGGACTATGTCGTGTGTATCGCATTGCCACGAACTGTTCCACCACAATCCGCTGCACCATATCGCCTCCTGGTGACATCTTCATTGCATTCTGATCCTTGTGGTATAAACTCGAATTGTGAACCCTCCATGTGTGGCCTCTGCCAATACATCGCTGGGTCTCTTCCACCTTCGATTTTGTTCGCTCCTTTGGCAATTGACCTTCATCCACCCACTCTTGGGTCACACCTAGATGAAGCACCGCTCTAGGACAGTCCGTCGCCTAGTAGCTCTCGAAGTCCACCGACTTCACTGTAATTTGTTCACCATTGTCTGGATCCTGGGCCTCTACCCCTACCAGCATAATCTCCGCTGCACACCGCTTCCTTCATGGCAACTTGAATGGCAACACTGTGGCATATTCTTCAAGAGTACCCGCCTCTGCGTCCTCTTGCCCCGTGCGAAGGCCTTCTGAACCCAACTTCGCCTCCGCAAATTGAGTCGCCTTAGTTCCTCCATCAAATGCTCCTTCAAGATAAGGTGCATGTGCCCAGAAGCTCCCTTCATCTTTGGCACCATGCAAGATGAGTCCTCTCTGATAGAATGAATGACCCATGGAACAATATGATTCTACTCTTGCCTCTGCAAGAGTTTATGTCCTTAACCTTTGTCTAAGGAAAGCACTGTGCCTCTGCTCCATGTTCCAACTTCTATGCTAGCTCTCTTCATGCGGCTTAGGTACTTCGCCAAGTTACACCCAAGTTGCTTCGCTCCTCGTTTTTGCATTGAGTCGATGGTGGCCCTCGCGCCCACCATTCCATGGGTCAGCCCTCCCTTGAGTCCGATCTCCATATCGACTTCAAGTGTGCCTTCATTTAATTTGCTTTGGGTCGCTCCCCCACTTGATCTCGCAATGCATCCACTAATGCATTCTCTCAAGCGAGATCATGCGATGACTCCTCGCCACTTGCTCAGTCCATTGAGCTTCGTGGAGTCGTTGTTTGTTGAGGTACTCCTCCTCAACATGTGAGGTCCGTCTCACATGATTCTCCCTCTGGAGAGCCGGGACTTATCCCTCTTGGATAACTGTCCCATTGTTGCAACATCTCTCTTCGTTTCGGAGACCACCATCCCCTTGGACTACTCCGATCTGCTAAACAAACTATGCATTGTTCTGCCTCCTGCAAACGCACTTGCTAGATTGTGACTCCACATTAATACAACCCCCGCTGCACCACTCAAGGCCTAGCAACATGCTGAACTCGTTGCACACTCCAGCCTCCTACGGACGTATCCTTCACATGCCGAAGAGAAAGTTCCAATGCTCCATGGCACCGAGTTTCGGTCGCCTTGGGATGGCCGCGAACATTCCATCGTCCGCATACAAGCCCATGCATGAGTACCGAATTCTTTGAGTTAGCAATTCCCCTCATCTCTGTGAGCTTTGCACAACTCTTTCGAACATTGAGCAACTCATTCCACCTTGGATGGTCTCATCCTTTACCAAGCGCCTCGCTTGCCTTGAGCACCATCAAGTATAGTTGTCAACGTCGAGCTGTAGCTCAAACTCATCCATCCCAACCTTTGTGCGCTCCACATTCTTCCAAGCTTACCTGTTCTCGTGGTGCCTCTTGCGCGAAGGGTTGGCCATTCCTTTGAATGCCAATGTCAGATGCCCGCTCATCCGAGCGAATCCTTTTCCCTACATCTCCATGCCCGTTTTCCCCCAAACGGTCGCGCATGTGCTGACTGCCCTTAACGCAGCCCCGCTAGGTCCCCCACGTTTGCATGCTAAGTATTTTTATGAGTGATTGTCCCACTCTAATACCATCTATCACGGACTTAGCTGGTTTTGCCTAAGTCGTGCGGCACCCTTGCGTGTCCGTCGGCAAAGGTCAACCTCCCTGAAGCCTCCCATTGTCCCTTAGGACTAATAAAAGAGAGAACGGGTTAGAGAGAACGTCTCAATCGGGATCCACAAGCAAACATCTCCGAAAAATACTTCATAGATAATGCAAATTACAAACAGACTTTACAAGCTCTGAACAGTTGCACAACAATGGGTAAAATGGTCCATTATAGACCGAGAATCTCTCGCACGTGTCCACATGACACAACCTTTATTTACAAGCCTAAAGAGGCCACCAACCTAACTAAAATGGGACTATTAAGCCTTCGACCGCCTCTCTACATGCTGTACAAGGCATGAACATGCCAAAAGACACGGACATACATAAGCATTACATCAAACATCTTGTTTAGAAGTTTGTCCATGACAACACGTATCACAAGACTGCACCGTAATCAAGAAGGCGTCGACCCTTCTTGCTGTCCACATACCCCAGACAAGGGTAGTCGGCTAAGGGGAGAGGAGAGGGAGGAGAATAGGAGGGGCAGCTAAGAGGAGACCAGCCTATGCCACCTTTTGGTCCCTCCTATTTATAGAGATTTCTACCACTTAACTTTAATGAATTCTACCCTATTTGGTATTGGATCTCTATCAAATTACCCAAACCTCCTGGATTAGTGGATCTCTATCCAATAATCTCTTATTAGCTCTTATTATATTTCATCCATATAGGATCCAATAATATAGTCTTATTGGATATCCAATAAGAAAGGGGGTTAGTAAATATCTCATATCCAAATCTTTACTCGTCGCAACACCTACCAATTGTGTGTGACTCTCTAGGTCCAATGCCAAGCTAATCGTGAGTCGTACCTATCAGAACTTCTTTTAATTTAGTGAATTATTATCTCCATAATAATTCACTTGACTTGTCGACTACGGATGTACTATGCTACTATACTATAGTCCCCAAACAATACAGGGGAATCCAATTCATTAGATCTGTCTATCCTTAGTTACCATGTATCTATTGTCCCTCATTCATTTAATATCCTAGAGATTATATACCAGATATGATGCTGTCAAGCCCTACAGAATCTACTCGAGTCTCGCTCTAATCAGATTCTCTCGAAGAACTTCTTTCTCTCTTAATCTGAATGACTATTGCTAGGGATTTGCCTGAGCAAAAATACAGAGGATATTTCTCTCATGACATCAAGAATAGATGATCCTCTATTGACACTCAATTACCCTCGTAAGGTTGGCTACCACTCTTGATAACCGATTGTGCTAGATTTGGAACTTTCAAACATATAAGTTCGGTATCAAAGGATAGAGTACTAATATAAGGCATTCTTGGTGTATCAAATCTAAGGACCATATATTATGATCAAGAACAGCACTAAGAGGGGGGGGGGGGGGGGGGGGGTGAATTAGTGCAGTGGATAAAAATGATAAATTTAATTACTTTCAGAAAACTTCGTACGATGAAACTCTTAGTTTGATGAAAACCGTATTGAAATGTCATTTGACTTGAATAAGTTTATAAGTGAGTAGAGAAGAAAGGATTGGATAGTTTACGATGAAGTAAAGTGGAATGCAGCAAAAGTAAAGTACGCACCAAAAAAAGAACATGCCAAATTTATAGTGGTTCGGTCGTCCAACCTACGTCAACTTCCGATTCCTCCTCCGTCGAGGTTACCGGCATCCACTAATGGTCTTCCTTTAATAGACAAAGACTAACCACCTCTTTACAATGCTTTCTCCTTTTTATCCTTTTTATGGGTTTAGGAGACAACCCTTACAAGCCTTACACCTCTTCTTGGATGATTGCAAAACTAAAGAGAGAGAGGGCTCTTTGTATTTTTACAACACTTTTACATCTCAATACTTAAAGATTTTTTTCACACTTTGAATTTTCTTTCATGCAAAAAAGGGTGGGGTATTTATAGGCTCAAATGACATCAAAATTGGAGCAAAAACGTGTCTCATCTTGGGTTTCTGGGGTACTAGTAGTACCACCACCTGTGTTGAGCGGTGCCATTGCTTGCAGCACTGACATTGGGCGGTACCACCACTTAGTCTGGCAGTACTACTACCTGACAGAGCCTCGGAGACTGGGCTCTGACGGTACCGCCCTTGATAGGGCAATACCACTACTTGGCAGCAATAACTGCCGGCGGTACCACCGCTCAGGCTTCTTGGTGATTGTGCCTTGGGTGGTTCCACCGCCCCAATCTGGCGGTGCCAGCCCTAGACAAGGTTCAACAACTTGGTTGGGTCTTGAATCCAACCTAAATTAGTCCAATTACGAGCCCATATGGCCCTTAATAGGTTTAATGAGATTACTCCCAAACCTAAGCCTAATTATATGCTAACTATGATTTTTAAGGCATACACAAAACAAAACAAGTCCGGTAAGTCTAAGTTTCTTCCGGCAAGCTTCCAGCGGACTTCCGACGATCTCTCGGCAATCTTCTAGTAGACTCCCGGCAAGCTCTTGGACTTTACAATGATATTCTTAGCAGTTCCGATAAGCTTCTCGACCAATTCTGGTAGCACTTCCGACGAACCTCCAGACTCCCGACGAACTCTTGAACTCCCAACGAAATCTCGATCTCAACTCCGGCACTTCGTTTTGCTTTATGCGTTGTTCGCTATCATAGTTAATCCTACACACTTTTTTCAATATATAGATTTGATCAAATAATTTACCAATTGATTTCATCATCAAAATATGATATTCAACGATCTCCCCCTTTTGATAATGATAATCAATTAATGATGGAGTTATGCCATACTTGAGAAAAGACACTCTTGAATTCAAAGCCTTTTGAATTCAAAAATCAAATCGATAAGTTATATGCATTTAAACTTATTGATATGCACATCATGATACTAATTATGATTTACCATTTCAAAATACGATACCACGTATTTATCATAATAAAAATAATGTCAAGGCATGACATCTATTTTAAAGTTCAATATCGAATGATGATAGATAATCATCATTTTCAAGTATGATACCAATTTCAAATATGAAATTTAACACGATTCAAATTTCAAGTTTGATAAAAGATGACAATTCATCAATCCGAGGCATGATACCAATTGTAAATAGGAAATTAAGCATGATAAGTTTGATACCTCATCATAATGATATGAAATCAAGCATGCTTTTAAGAATGAAACATTTTCAAGTATCCATGCCACATTACGATGTGTTTCAAGCATTCATAATACATTTCAAGTATCTATGATACATACGATGCATATGCGATACATTTTGATATTTTTCAAGTATTTGCAATATATTTGACGATACCAATCACATTTCAAGCATTCATAATACATTCAAGCATTTACGATATGATATATTTTACATATTATTTCAAACATCCATAATGTCAAGTTGTCATCAATTTGTCACGTTTTTCCCACTTTGTCATCAACAAAAAGGAGAACCATTCAATAATGCAAGTGTTTTTTAAAAAAAATATTTAAGCAAGTTCTACACTAATTTATTCAGGCTAGTAAAAAAAAAGAGAAGTTAAGCAAAAACTTTGCATGATAACTTATTTTGGTTTTTGAAATGGATAAGCTAGCATTTTTGCTTTAGATGTGCAAAAGCTTTTTTGGTTTTTCTTAAGATGTGCAAGTTTCTTTCTTCCTTTGTTATAAAAATAAAAATAAGAGGAAGAAGAGTAAGGGAGGAATCTATTCTCCATCAAGAACCAAATTAATGAAAGTTAAATTTCATTAAATCAAGCTTCTACTATAGCAAAGAGAGATGATTCATCATAAAGGATCAAGATGTCCATACCAAAAAATCAAATCCCTATTCTTGCAAATGATCATCATATACTAAAAGTCCATGAATATAAATTCTTCTTTCGTGAGAAGAGTGAGGAAAAATTCATGGGAGAGGATCATCAAATGAAGGATAAAAAATCTATGAATAAATCAAATACTTTTTCTTGTAAATAGAAGGAAGAAGGATTCATAGGAATCGATAAAAAATTAAGTTATTAATCCAAAAATCCATGAATCATGGCTCTTCCTTTGCAAATAGAAGGAGGAAGGACTCATGATCATCACAAGAAAATAAGACATTAAGTTGTAAATACCAAAATGGAATCTTTTCTTTTGTAAATATCACGGGAAAGAAAAAGATTTCTCGATTTAAAAAGAAAACTCAAGTTACGAAAAATCGAGAAGTTCAAAAAATGTATCAAGGAATTTATGCATTCAAAAGATTTATCATGCCTAATTCTTAGAGTGTTGCATCCATTATACCATCATCAAGAAGTACATCATTACGTCGAAAGGTACATCATTATCATGAGTATTGCATACATAATCAACATGCATCATATCATGCATGATTCAAATCATCATCATACCTTTCTCCTCCTTTGTCATCAACAAAATGGAGAAAAGTGCAACCAGTATATTTTTGAAACATGCAATTTCTACTTCACTATAGAACATGCAAACTTAGCAAGTTTTAGAAATATGAAAATTAGCAAAAATATATATATTTTTTTAGATGTACAAGATAGCATGTTTTTGCATCTTCTTGAAATATGTAAGTTAGCAAACTTTGCTTCTCTTGAGATTTGCAAGATAGCACTTCTTACTTCTCTTTTAGAGCAAACTAGCAGGTTTTGCTTCCCCTTTGTCATTGCCAAAAAGAAGGGATGGTTACAATAGTGCAAAACTTTTCTCATTGCATCATTTTTTAAATCATCACATGAAATATATCAAGAAAAATTAATTTGGTGATGAGATATACAATTCATGAAAATAAATTTTAAGTTGTGAATATCAAGAAATAAATTATGATTCTCTAGGTTAGCGAAAAGAAGAATCATATTACACACTCTTGATTTATAAGAATCTGTAGATAAAACTCCTTTTTTATAAAAAGAAAAAAGAATCATAGGAAAAACAAATAAAATATCTCGATTATAAAAAATCTCAAGTTGTCAAGATCATGATTTATATATTAAAAAAATCTTAAGTTATAAGTCAAAAAATCATGATTCATAAAAAAAATCTCATTTTTAGTAAACAACAAGAAGAAAAAAGAACTTGGTTCATGCATAAGAAATATTGAGTCATCAAGTGAAGGAATCATGATTCATGTGACAAAAAGATTATCGATTCATGCATTTAAGTAAATATTTTTTAAACTATCATTACTTCAATTCATCATGCATAATTTTAAAATATAAAACCATCGAGTATGATACAAATATTTAATTTTAAAATATTTATTTTATTGAATCATCAAAATCACTTTCAAGGGATTCTAAATGACATAAATAGATTTATTAATTTCTTATTGAAAACTCGATAAGATTTTCGGGATAGAGATATTTTCAAGAATCATGCATTCTCCTTTATTTATGGGTTTCGATTTATGTGATATATTTTAGACAAACATGCCTTTTTCTTTTATGCCAAATAAAAACATATATCATCGTTTAAAACCAAAACCAAGATTTTACAACTATCATCAAGATCAATTGTGTAACACATAATTCCAAAACATAAGATTTCAAGTAATCATTACATCATCATCAATCATGACTTCATTGAATATAAAACATCTTCAATTAAAATCATTTTGTAACTGATAGTTCTAATTCTAATAATATTTCTTTTATTATTTTGGCTAGAGAGTTTTATGAGGTATTTTGGATCTCCGGTCATAAGCCTTAAGCATCCATTATCAAACTATCATTCTTGCTCCTAACTTATGATTATAGACACATATACAAGAAAGGATGTTTTCTTTTAGGTACCCATTTTACCTTGGTTCCTCATAAATAGATCTACCTAACTTATCATTTTGCATTGAGTCATTTAAGGTTCCTTTAGGGACCCAAATTAACTTATGTAGATTATACCTCTTAAATGGACATTTATGAACAACATGTCCGAGTTTGCAATAAAAGTTACATTTGGTGTGGGGTGATACATGCAAGGTAGGGCATTTGATAAGGGTAGTTGGATTTTGGTGAGAGCTACTCACAAATCCGATTATGCCTCTTCTATGAACATGACCCTTATTGGCAAGGATCATGTTCAAGGACTTGCTACCAATCTTAAACTTTTCTAAAGTTTCTTTGAGTATCAAGTTTTCCTTCTCAAGTGTCTCTAAGTGTTCACACTTAGTACATGGAGGCAACGAAGGATTATCATGCTTAATTTTTTCAAATTCATTATTTAAAATGGTATGCTTCTTTTTCAAACAATTAAACTTTTTGCTCATTATTCTACATTCATCGAACAAATCATGGAAGGCACTTAAAAGCTCATTGGAAGATAAATTTGCATATAATGAACCACTTACCTTATCTCCGATAGCCATTAGTGCTTAGTTAGTGATTTCCTTGTTACTTTATTCTTCGTCTTCGGAATCGCTCGAATCATCCCACGCTGCTTTGAGCGCATTCTTCTTATTTAGTTGTTTCTTCTTCATTTGGGGACATTCGCTTTTGAAATGTCCCGGCTTCTTGTATTTGTAGCATATAACTTGTTCTTTCTTGGGTTCAATTTTATTTTTAGTGTCATTTTTAGATTTATTTCTTTTTATGAATTTTTTAAACTTTCTTATCAAGAGTGCCAAGTCATCATCACAGTCCTCATCACTTGAGCTTCCTTTCAAGTAGTCTTTATGAGCTCTTAGTGTCATGTCCTTCCTATTTTTTGGAAGATTGTTCTCAACCTATTCATGAGCATTGCAAGTCATCTCATAGGTCATTAATGACCCGATAAGTTCTTTGAGAGGAAAATTATTTAAATCCTTGGCCTCTTGAATGACTGTTACTTTAGGGTCCCAACTCTTTGGAAGGGATCTCAATATTTTATTAACAAGTTTAAAGTTAAAAAACTTTTACCAAGCACTTTTAGACCATTGATGACATCTGAAAACTGGGTGTATATATCTCCAATGGTCTAACTTAGTTTCATTCGAAACAATTCATAAGAATGGACTAAAAGATTTATTTTGGACTCCTTTACTCTACTAGTGCTTTCGTGAGTAATTTCGAGTGTGTGCCAAATATCAAAAGCCATTTCACAAGTAGACACTCGATTGAACTCAATTTTATCTAAAGTGCAAATCAAGCCATTCATAGCTTTGGCATTTAAAGAGAAATTCTTCTTCTCCAACTCATTCCAATAATTCATTGGAAGAGAAGACTTTTGAAAGCCGTTTTCTTTAATGTTCTATAACTTAAAATCTATAGAAATTAGAAAAATTCTCATTCTAGTTTTCTAATAGATGTAATCCGACCCATTGAACATGGGTTGATATGTGATTGAATGACCCTCTTGGTTGCTGGCAAATGCCATCTCTCTATTGAATCTCAGATTTTGATGATGAAACCAATTAATAGTGTTTATGATTTGATTTATGTTTTGAGTGACGTAGAAAGCTTCGATCAAGAAAAGATAATTAAAAGCATGAAGAATCATGTTAGTGCTAGTTATATGTGCCTAGCAAGCCAATCACGTGAGTGATAACACATATGACTTGACACACAGTCTTTTTGCTTATTATATTTTAACATTTATCACTTTATATTGACTATTGCATATATGCATATATATAATGTGATGTCCTTGGATCTGTGCAATGGGAATCAGATCGTGATGAGATCATGATAATGAGACCGATTCACCTTTAAACATAAACCTTAAACAATTCCGATCATAAGTTACTCGAAAGGGACATCGAGATAATGGATAGACTGGTGTGCTATATACCCGTCCATATGATGGATACAACTGGTTTCATAGCTGCTCGTGTGGGGACACTAGGGATTCATTACAAGTGCTCATTAGAGAATGAGTTCACTGATTGATCCGCTTATAGAATGTTGGATGGTTGATGATACCTTATTGTCAAATAGCGATTCCGTAGTCCTAGTGGTGTATCTGGTCTTTAGACTTGAGACACTAAGGATGCCCTGTATGAGTGCTCCATTTTTTGATATCGGACTTATAGGTTTGGATATCCCAGATCTAGTATAGCCGGTCATCGGGAGTGGTAGTCATCCACTCTCGGTGTCATGAGAGGAATATCCTATATGTTTTTGGTCAGACAAATCCCTTGCTAGGGTCATTCGGATTGAGAGAGAAAGAGTTCTCCGGGAGAATCTGATTAAAGCAAAACTCGAGAAAAAAACATATGGGTTTGATAGCACCATACCCGGTATACGATCTCTAGGATATTAGATGGATAAGAGACTATAAGAACATGGTAATTGAGGACAAACAAGTCCAATGGATTGGTCCCCTGTATCGTCTAGGGATTGCGGCATAGTGACATAGTATATCCGTAGTCGATAAGTCGAGTAAATTATTATGGAGATAATAATTCATTGAGCGAAAAGGAGTTCTGACAAGTATGACTCACAACTAGCTCGATATTGGGCCTAGAGTGTCACACACATATGGTAGGTGTTGCGATGAGTAGAGGTTTGGATATGAGATATCCGCCGGAGCCCCTATCTTATTGGATATCAAATAAGCCCCTGAATTATTGGATCCCATGGACGAGATCCAATAAAGGCCCATGAGAGATTATTGGATAGAGATCCACTAATAGAATAGGCTTGGGTAGTTGGATGAAGTTCCAATACCCAATAGGGGAGGATCTATTCGGGTTAAGTTGATAGGGAACCTCTATAAAGAGGAGAGATTCATTGGTTCATAGGCTAGAGCCTTTGCTTACCTCTCCTATTCTCCTCCCCCGCTCCACCTCAGAGTAGGCCTGGAGTTTTGAGGAGTGTCGTCGTAGCCCTGCTGTGTGGATCACCGCTAGAGAGGAGGGCGCTTGACCTCCTTCACCCTCTCCAAGAGATCTACAAGGATTCAGGGATATACGATCTCCCTAGGTAACACAATCTTTACTATACATAGTTTTCTATTTCCCAGATTTTGCGCACCAATCATTGTACGACAACGAACATGTATTTGGGAATAGGAGATTTTGTTTTCTGTTCTTCTGCTATGCATGTGATGTCGCCCCAAAGATTTCCCAACAGCCCGCGGGCGATGCCGCTTGCAAGCAAGGGCGACGCACTCGCCCCCCGCCGTAGAGGGCTGTCGCCGGCATGGTGGCGGTGCTCGCAACAAGCAAGGAGAAGAGAGGGCTTAGGGTTTTTTTGGCAAAAATATATTTTTACCCTTGTGAATTTTTGAAATTCCAATTATGTCTTTTTTATCCAAATTATAAGAATGACCCTTAGAATTCATAAAATTCCCTACTTGTCCCTGATTTCA
Organism: Musa acuminata AAA Group; assembly: GCF_036884655.1. NCBI lineage: Eukaryota > Viridiplantae > Streptophyta > Magnoliopsida > Zingiberales > Musaceae > Musa > Musa acuminata. Next base: position 14,806,937 of record NC_088353.1, on the reverse strand, counting down.
TAAATATTAATTAATTAAAAAGTTTAATTGATTATTATTTTTATTATTATCGAGTAGTCCTATATGATAATGATTTATACATGTGATGTATGTGCTAGTCATAGGTGCCTAACAAGCCAATCACGTGAGTGATGGGACGTGTGACTTGATACAGAATCTTTTTGTTTATTATATTTTGGCATATATCACTTTATAATTATTGTATATATGCATATATATATATATTGTGATGTCCTTGGATTTGTGCAATGGGAATCAGATCGTAATGAGATCACGGTAATGAGATCGATTCACCTTTAAACACAGATCCTCAATAATCCCAGTCATGGGTTACTCGAGAGGGACATCGTGATAACCGTGTTAGGATCAAGAGCACTAAGAGGGGGGGGGGGTGAATTAGTGCAGCGGAAAACCTTCTACGATTAAAAAAAAACTGCGTTCGTTCGATAAAAGTGATTTCAGTAAGAAAGCCGATTCGTAAATCACTTTACCTTTTGATTAAGCGAGATGCAGCAAAGATATAAATGCAGTTTGTAGTTATGCTTCAAATCAGATAGTAGGCGCAAACTGAAATATGATATTCGTACGAAAAAACTAATTTACATCTAAATGCTGACTCGTAAATCACTTGATTAAGCGAGATGCAGTTAAAGCAAGGATATAAAGGCAGTTTGCAGTTATGATAGAAATCAAAACATAAACGCAAACTGAAATATGATGATCGTACGATAAAACTGATTTACATCTAAATGCCGATTCGGAAAGTGCAAAGCTTGAAAACTAATCGTATATGCGCAGAAAGCAGTAAGCTTTTGAGGAGGTTTGCAGTAAAGATAATATACTCAAAGTAAATGCAAACCAAGATTTAGAGTGGTTCGGTCAATCTTGACCTACATCCACTTTTGGCTTCCTCCACCGACGAGGTCACCGACGTCCACTAGAGGCCTTCCTTCAATAGGCGAAGGCCAACCACCATTTTACAGTTTCACTCCTTTTGACGGGGTTAGGAGATAACCCTTACAGAATTTTCTCTCCTCTCTTTAAAGATCAGAACTTGGAAGAAAAGAGGGAGAAGAACTTTTGGATTTTACAACAATTTTGAGTTCTAAAAATCACAGAATAAGATCAGGATTTTGGTTTGTTTGAGTGCCCTTTCAGTGCTGAAAGGGTGGGGTATTTATAGGCCTCAACCCAGTTTGAATTCCGAGTTCAAAACTGTCAATTCCCGGAATTCTAGGATCTGGCGGTTACAGCGCCTGACTGAGGCGGTTGCACCACCTGGCAGAGCTCGAAGACTGAGCCTCTCGGCGGTGCTACCTCCTATCAGGGGCGGTTGCACCTCCTGTTAGAACTCGAAGATCGAGCTCAGGCGGTGCCACCGCCTGACTGAGACGGTTGCACCTCCTGCCAGAGCTCGAAGACCGAGGTCAGGCGGTGCCACCTCCTGTCAGGGGCGGTTGCACCACCCAGTCTCGCTCGAAGACTGAGCCTAGGCGGTTTCACCACCTGGCTGGGGCGGTTCAACCGCTTGGCAGAAATCAGGGTTCGAATGGGTTGATCCATTCGGCCCAATTTGGGTTTTTCAGGGGCCCAATTGCCCCAAGATTAAGTTAATGGGATCACCTCCTATTTCCAACTTAATTATTGTGCTAACTACGTTATTTCCTAAGACATTTACTGCAACTTGCTCCGGTGCATCAATCGCTTCTTCCGGCGAGCTTCCGGCGAACTTCCGTCGATCATCCGATAAACCCTTGGTGATGCTCCTACGGACTTCCGGCAAACTCCTGGACTTGCGACGATCCACTTGGCGAGTTCCGACGAGCTTCTTTGGCAAGCTCATGGACTTATCGGATTTGTTCCCGCAGAACCTCCGACGACTGTCCGAACTTCCGTCGAACTCTCAAACTCCCAACGTGATCATTGTCTTGACTCTGGCGCAACTCCTGTTGCATATCTTACTTTCATCATAGTTAATCCTGCACACTTATCTCAACATATAGATTAGATAACAAATGACAATTGACTTCATCATCAAAATCCGAGATTCAATAATCTCCCCCTTTTTGATGATGACAATCAATTGATAATGGAGTTAACCTTAACTCCCCCTGTCTATATGCCATACTTGAGATAAGTCTTTCTTGAATTCAAAACCTTTGAATTCAAGCGACATATTGATAAGTTAAAATCATTTAAACTTATTAATACTCCCATCATGATTCCCATCATGATGTATCTCTCTGAAGATGATGTCAAGGCTTGACATTCATTTTCAAATTTTACATTACAAGTTTGAATGATGGTAATAGTAGCAATTCATCATATTGTAAGATATCAACATGTAAAACTGCGAAGTAAGATTTTTTGTTTGTTATCTTGACATGATACAAACAAGGCATAATGCAAATTATAGCAATCATAGCATAGCAATTCATATATCTCTTGGTGATGCAAGCATGGCATTAATACTCATATATTTCTCCCCCTTTGTCATCAACAAAAAGCATGGTAATTATGATACCAAGAGAACAATATAAGCGAATTTTGAGCATATGTGTGATGCCTTTACTAGGTTCATGTCATTTTCAATAGTGAGTCAATTATGCAACTATGACATGGAGATATCAATTCTGTTTTTACCCCGCATCTCCACCATCTATTTGTGAGTTTACTTTAAATGAAGTTAAAATTGATGAGAGATTAAATCTTGCTTCATTTTCACAAGGATCAAGATATGTATTAGAAACGAATCCTTGTTAGTAAAAACACTATCATTCATATAATCAGGAATCATTTTATTAAATCTATTTCTTTAAAGAATATTCTTCACATAGGTGTATGAGAGATGTATTTCATATGTCAACAATGATGAGAATTAAACTTGTTATGACATATGCTTTATTAAGTCCGGAAGAGGATAATGTATCGAGAAACTCTGATTTTTAAGAGAATCCGAAAACGAAATTAAGACTTTCATGCATTCGGACGAGACTGTGCTATTGATTTTCAAATATGATCATGAAGACAAAACATGCTTATCATCATGGAAATTTTTATATTCATACACATAATTTCTAACATGTAATTGTGTAAAATCATTATAGCAATTAAGTGAAATTGATCAATCAATCAATAAAGTCTGAAAAATAATTTCAACAAGTTTATGTATTCGGACACATTAACATTCCTAATTCTCTTCTTATGAAATCAAATTGTTCTTCACTTAGAGGTTTAGTAAAAATATTAACTAGTTGATGTTTAGTGTTATGACAATAATAATATCATGACAATTTCATGACTCATCAATAGCATTGGTATATCATTTTCTCAAATCATATTTATCATGGAAACCAAGGCACAAGGTTTTCAAAGTAGTTATAAAAACATTTAGTTTCAATGTAAAATCCGATAATAAATAACAAGATTAAACAATGAGAGATGTTTGTAACTCTGCATATGCTCACAAATAAATACACCAGGTAACCATATCAAGGATCAAGGCAAAGGGCATCATGGTGAGTAACATAAAGAGTTTACAATAACAATAGGTGATTGTGTTCATATACAAGCTCATTCAGGAGGTGGAAAATGAAAGTGCCTAAATAAAGAGTCAAATTGTTGATGAATTTGCTGCAGCTCAAATAGGATTTGATCTTGTCGATGTTCAAGCCGTTCTTGTCTTTATTCAAATCGGTCCATCCGAATCCCAATATCTTCGACAAATGATGCAGTAGCTTGCTCAAATGAATGTGTTTCCTCAAAGGGACAGATCAGAGGAGATTGAGTACCCCTAAAGACTGGTGTTTCCGGTTCCGATTCAGGTTGGGGGAGATCGATTCTTCTAGGCATTCTAACCCAGTTACCGTTTCTATAAACACATCTTAATCGGTGAAGTAGATTTTTATTTATTATGCTAAATCTATCTACTTTTATTACTTCTTCTTCCGGTGGTATTGGAATATCGTATGCTTTTAGTATTCTAGTGATTATACCACCATATGGAAGCATCATGTATTTTTTAGATAGTTCTAACATGTTTTGCTGGATAAGATAACCAAGATAGATGTCATGTCCTTTCATGATCCAATACATAGTTCCTAATTCTATTTGGCTTACTTCATCATGATGGTATTGTTTAGGGAGAATAATGCTAGTTAGGATATGATGAATTACCTTAGTGTTTAGTGGTAGTAGATGTTCACAACTTTTAGGAACAAATGCTAAGTTGGGATTGGCGAAAATTATTCCTAAGGCTTCAACATATGTTGTCCCAACAGTTTCATCATCCCATGATCCTCTAAAATAAAGTCCTCTATTTTTTAGGGGAATGCCTATCATGTCGCAAATGAATTTATCCGTAATGGAGATGTGTTGTCCTAAGAGATAGGTAGACATTCGTTCTTCTTCATCTACTTGTATATTGTTGTAAAACAGTCTAACAAGTCTTGGATAGATGGGTTCACTAATTTGTAAAATAGGGAGTATATCTAAGTTTGCAAACCATTGGATTGTCTCTAAGTCTCTTAGTTCATTTAAATCTACATGTTTTCCTTTATTGACACTCCTAAGTTCGAAAGAGGAAAACTTTTCAGCATGATATTTTGAATCGAAAAGGGTAAGAACAAAATCTTCCACTAATCTCCTCTTCCCTTTGTCCCTTGATGATCTTCTAGACCCCATAACTACTGCTATTTAAGAGGATAGTAATGAGCAAGAGTAAATGAATCAAAAATAGAATTTAAGGGGTTCTTAGAGAATACCTTAGTGAGATCTTCAATAGAAGGAGAGATTGTTGATCTTTTGCTTCAAAATGAGGAGTATTTGGGATGCTATGAGGGGTGAAATGGAGGTGGCGAAGCTTTGGAAGAGTAAAGAGGGGAAGGTAGTGAGTTGGGGTCGGTTCCACCGTTGGCCCTAGCTCGGGTTAAAAAGAGGTAGAATTGCGGGTGGTTGCATCGCTGGCTGGGGCGGTGCAACCGCTTGCAACACGTGACAGCCGGAGGTGCTACCTCCAGCTGGGGCGATGCCACTGCCTGCAGGCGGTGAGCACTTGTTCTGACTGCAGTGTGATCTGATTTGAATGTTTTTGACTTAAGAAGAATTTTCATTTAGAGCAATCAACTTTACTTACGTAATTACGTAAGAATTTTCATTGTAAGATAAGAAATTTTGCATGATCAAGATAGATCTTGTGACGTGCATACTCTAAATGTCGTGCACATATTTGTGACAGATTGTTCAAGTTGGTAAGCCTTGCAAGTTCATGAAAACTTAGTAAGTTCATGATATAGTTGGATTCGAAAGTAACGAACGGATGACATCAATGGGTTCGAAAATCCAGAGGATATGTGAAGTGAGAATCATGGGTTTCCAATTCTGAGGGATCAAATAGGATTGTATCTATATCGCATTTGTAATTTTAATTTTCTAATCCTCTTCTGTTATTTAGGCTAGTGAGCATCGCGAGTTCTTTTTGGATCTCGGGTCATGAATATCGAGAATCCAAAGAACAGGATATTATTTCTTGCTCCCAACTTATGATGTTTTATGTCTTTACAAGAAAGGATGATCTTTAGGTACCCATTTACTTTTAGGTGCCTCAAAAATAGATCTACATTTTTTATCATGTTGCATATAATTTATCATGGTTCCTTTAGGAACCCAAATTAATCTGTTCGGACTAATTTTCTTGAATGGACAATAATGCGTTTTGTGTCCAAGTTTGCAACAAAAGTTGCATTTGCTTTGGTGTCGAACATGTAAGATGGGGCCTTTTATGAAGGTGGTTGGATTTTGGTGAGGACTTCTCAAAAATCCAATTCCACTTCTTTTGGGAACGTGACCTTTGTTTGCAAGGATCATGTTCAAAGACTTGCTACCAACCTCGAATTTCTTTAAGGTGTCTTTAAGTAGCAAGTTTTCCTTTTGGAGAGTTTCTAGATCATGGCATTTTATGCATGAACCTAAACTATCATGATATTCAGTTTTTAACTTATCGAAATTACAAGTAAGACTATCATGCTCCTTTTTTAGCAATTTGTATTTTCTGCTAATAATCTTGCATTCATCAAATAAGTCATGGAAGACATTTAATAATTCATCAAATGATAAATCTGCATCTATTAAATTCGTTACCTCCTCTCCAATGGCCATTAAGGCGTAATGAGCAACTTGCTCGGTGTTGGACTCCTCTTCTTCGGACGCGCTCAAGTCATCCCACGTTGCTTTGAGCGCCTTCTTCTTTGATGTTCTCTTTTTGACTTGGGGACAATCACTTTTGTAGTGTCCCGGCTTTTTGCACTCGTAACAAATAACTTGGTCCTTCTTGGGTTCAAGTTTATTTTTTGTGTCATTCGTAAACTTGTTTCTTTTAATGAATTTTTTAAATTTTCTTGTTAAAAGTGCCACGTCATCGTCATAGTCCTCATCACTTGAGTTTTCTCTCAAGTGGTCTTCTAAAGTTCTGAGTGCCATATCCTTCCTGTGTTTTGGAAGGATGTCTTCTTGCTCTTCATGAGCTTTGCAAGTCATCTCGTAGGTCATTAATGACCCGATGAGTTCTTCAAGAGAGAAGTTGTTTAGATCTTTCGCCTCTTGAATAGCAGTGACTTTAGGATCCCAACTTTTAGGAAGGGATTTTAGAATCTTATTTACGAGCTCAAAATCCGAAAAACTTTTTCCGAGTCCTTTTAGACTGTTGACGACATCCGTGAAACGGGTAAACATGTCGCCAATAGTCTCACTCGGTTTTATCCGGAAAAGTTCGAAAGAATGTATCAAAAGATTGATTTTTGACTCTTTCACTCTACTTGTGCCTTCGTGAGTCACTTCGAGTGTGTGCCAAATATCAAATGCGGTTTCACAAACTGAAACACGGTTGAAGTCGTTTTTATCAAGTGCACAAAATAAGGCATTCATAGCCTTTGCATTAAGAGCGAAAGCCTTCTTCTCCAATTCATTCCAATCGATAATTGGAAGATAAGACTTCGAAAATTCATTTTCGACAAGATTCCAATGTTCAAAATCCATAGAAATAAGAAAGATCCTCATTCGGGTCTTCCAATAGGTGTAGTCCGTCCCATTGAACATGGGTGGACGTGTAATAGAATGGCCCTCTTGGTTTCCGACGTATGCCATCTCTCTTGGGTTTTAATCTGTTTGAGAGTTAACCCCGCTCTGATACCAATTGTTAGGATCAAGAGCACTAAGAGGGGGGGGGGGGGGGGGGGGTGAATTAGTGCAGCGGAAAACCTTCTACGATTAAAAAAAAACTGCGTTCGTTCGATAAAAGTGATTTCAGTAAGAAAGCCGATTCGTAAATCACTTTAACTTTTGATTAAGCGAGATGCAGCAAAGATATAAATGCAGTTTGTAGTTATGGTTCAAATCAGATAGTAGGCGCAAACTGAAATATGATATTCGTACGAAAAAACTGATTTACATCTAAATGCTGATTCGTAAATCACTTGATTAAGTGAGATGCAGTTAAAGCAAGGATATAAAGGTAGTTTGCAGTTATGATAGAAATCAAAACGTAAACGCAAACTGAAATATGATGATTGTACGATAAAACTGATTTACGTCTAAACGCCAATTCGGAAAGTGCAAAGCTTGAAACCCAATCGTATATGCACAGAAAGCAGTAAGCTTTTGAGGAGGTTTGTAGTAAAGATAATATGCTCAAAGTAAATGCAAACTTAGATTTAGAGTGGTTCGGTCAATCTTGACCTACATCCACTTTTAGTTTCCTCCACCGACGAGGTCACCGACGTCCATTAGAGGCCTTCCTTCAATAGGCGAAGGCCAACCACCCTTTTACAGTTTCACTCCTGTTAACGGGCTTAGGAGACAACCCTTACATAATTTTCTCTCCTCTCTTTAAAGACCAGAACTTGGAAGAAAAGAGGGAGAAGAACTTTTGGCTTTTACAACAATTTTAAGCTCTAAAAATCACAGAATAAGATCAGGATTTCGGTGTGTCTGAGTGCCCTTTCAGTGCTGAAAGGGTGGGGTATTTATAGGCCCCAACCCAGTTTGAATTCTGAGCTCAAAACTATCAATTCCCGGAATTTCGGGATCTAGCGGTTGCACCGCCTAACTAAGGCGGTTGCACCGCCTGGTAGAGCTCGAAGACTGATCCTCTGGGCGGTGCCACCTCATATCAGGGGCGGTTGCACCTCCTGCCAGAACACGAAGACCGAGGTCAGGCGGTGCCACTGCTTGACTGAGGCGGTTGCACCTCCTGCCAGAGCTCGAAGACCGAGCTCAGGCGGTGCCACCTCCTGTCAGGGGTGGTTGCACCACCCAATCTCACTTGGATACTGAGCCCAAGCGGTGCCACCGCCTGGCTGGGGCGGTTCAACCACTTGGCAGAAATCAGGGTCCGAATGGGTTGATCCATTCGGCCCAATTTGGGTTTTTCAGGGGCCCAATTGCCCCAAGATTAAGTTAATGGGATCACCTCCCATTTCCAACTTAATCATTGTGTTAACTACGATATTTCCTAAGACATTTACTGCAACTTGCTCCGGTGCATCAATCGCTTCTTCCGGTGAGCTTCCGGCGAACTTCCGTCGATCATCCGATGAACTCTCGATGATGCTCCTGCGGACTTCCGGCAAACTCCTGGTCTTGCGACGATCCACTTGTCGAGTTCCGACGAGCTTCTTTGGCAAGCTCATGGACTTCTCGGATTTGTTCCCGCAAAACCTCCGATGACTGTCCGAACTTCCGTCGAACTCTCGAACTCCCAACGTGATCATTGTCTTGACTCTGGCGCAACTCTTGTTGTATATCTTACTTTCATCGTAGTTAATCCTGCACACTTATCTCAACATATAGATTAGATAACAAATGACAATTGACTTCATCATCAAAATCCGAGATTCAACAATCTCCCCCTTTTTGATGATGACAATCAATTGATAATGGAGTTAACCTTAACTCCCCCTGTCTATATGCCATACTTGAGATAAGTCTTTCTTGAATTCAAAACATTTGAATTCAAGAGACATATTGATAAGTTAAAATCATTTAAACTTATCAATACTCCCATCATGATTCCCATCATGATTCCCATCATGATGTATCTCTCTGAAGATGATGTCAAGGCTTGACATTCATTTTCAAATTTTACATTACAAGTTTGAATGATGGTAATAGTAGCAATTCATCATATTGTAAGATATCAACATGTAAAACTGAGAAGTAAGATTTTTTGTTTGTTATCTTGACATTATACAAACAAGGCATAATTCAAATTATAGCAATCTTAGCATAGTAATTCCTAAGACATTTACTGCAACTTGTTCCGGTGCGTCAATCGCTTTTTCCGGCGAGCTTCCGGCGAACTTCCGTCGATCATCCGATGAACCCTCGGTGATGCTCCTGTGGACTTCCAGCAAACTCCTGGACTTGCGACGATCCACTTGGTGAGTTCCGACGAGCTTCTTTCGCAAGCTCGTGGACTTCTCAGATTTGTTCCCGTAGAACCTCCGACGACTATCCGAACTTCCGTCGAACTCTCGAACTCCCAACATGATCATTGTCTTGACTCCGGCGCAAGTCCTGCTGCATATCTTACTTTCATCGTAGTTAATCCTGCACACTTATCTCAACATACAGATTAGATAACAAATGACAATTAACTTTATCATCAAAATCCGAGATTCAACAAACCGGACAAACTATTATGCTGTATAACTGTCCATATGATGGATGCAGCTTGTCTTATAGCTACTCATGTAGGGACACTAGGGATACAGTACAGGTACTAATTGGAGAATGAGTTCACTGATTGATCCTCTTACGGAATGCTGGATGGTTGATGATGCCTTATTGTCAAACAACGATTTCATAGTCCTAGTGGTATATCTGGTCCTTAGACTTGTGATACCAAGGATGTCTTGTATATGTGGAACCGATTCCCGGTGTTGGTTGAGTTGGTCGAGTCCCTCGAGACTCACCTATATCGTGATTTGCTATCTTGCTTACGACATAGAGATATCACCGGTGACCTGAGGACATAATATGCTTGGTCGAGTCCCTCGAGGGTATATCATCAAATCAGACTCATCTTATAACGATGGTGTTGACTTAACCTAGCATCATGGTTGGTCGAGTCCCTTGAGACCATGGTGATTCGGAGGCCGAACAAGACGGGAATCACAAGGAGTTGTGATGGGCAAGAGTTGCATACCTTTTAGGCTTAGTGTGATTGGTCGAGTAGCTCGAGGTTACACTAAGATGCTGATTGGATCCTGATCCCCACTAGAAGTTTACCGGAGACTTTCGTTTCACGTGCTGAGGGTGTCGCGTGACTCGTTAGTAAAATAGTGGGAGCATATTAAGATAGAAGTCCATATCTTGATAGTTTATTTCTTGCAAAATCTGCATGTTATTCTTTTTTGCTGCATCTTTATTTTCAGAAAATGTCGCTTTCAAATCACTTATGTGGCATACTTGAGAATTATTCTCACAGCGGAGAAAATCGTGTACATCCTTGATACAGTGATGCCTAGGCCCGAAGAAGGGGCAAGCGAGGATGAGATCGCTCGCTACGTGAAGTACATTGATGACTCCACTCTTGCTTAGTGCTATATGTTAGGCTCTATGACTCCTGAGTTACAGAGACAACATGAAAAGATGGATGCTAGATCCATTCTCCTACATGTCCGTAAATTGTTTGAGGAACATGGAAGGACTCAGCGATATGAGATATCTAAGAGCCTCTTCCGTGCTAGGATGACTGAGGGGACACTGGTTCAGAATCATGTCCTAAAGATGATTGAGCGGATAGAGAAACTCACAAGTCTAGGAATGGTCCTAGAGGATAACTTGTGTGTGAACATTGTGCTTCAGTTCCTACCAAATTCCTTTTCACAGTTCATAATGAATTTTAATAAGAACAAGCTTGCGGTGACTCTCCCAGAGCTCCTCAATATGTTAAGGGAGGTAGATAGTACTATTAAGAAAGAGAAGCCTGTTCTCTACACTGGTGAGACCCGAAAGAAAAGGAAAGCAGAAATGTCCTTTAAGAAGGGAAAGGGCAGACCAGGTAAAGCAAATGTTGCTAAGAAAAACCTAGCAAAGGACAAAGGCTAGTGCTTCCACTATGGTAAAGATGGGCACTGGAAAAGGAACTACAAAGAGTACCTTGCAGAAAGGGCGAAACAAAAGCTTGATGAAGCTTCAAGTACATATCATGAATGTAAATGTGTCCAAGAGGAAACGAGATGAGATGAACAGTGCATACCTATGGCATTGTAGGCTAGGTCACATCCATGAAAGAAGGATTCAAAAGTTGCTAAATGATGGATATCTAGATCCATTCAACTATGTGTCTTATTCAACTTGCGAGCTTTGCCTTCGTGGAAAACTGACAAACTCTCCATTTAGTGGAACTGGAGAGAGAGCCACTAAGCTGTTGGAACTCATACATAGTGAAGTATGTGGACCCATGTCAACTCATGCCATTGGTGGTTACTCCTACTTCATTATCTTTACTGATGATTTCTCAAGGTATGGATATGTGTACTTAATGAAGTACAAGTCTGAGGCCTTTGAGAAATTCAGAGAGTATAAGAATGAGGTGGAGAACCAGACTGGAAAGAGTATCAAAACTCTTCGATCAGATCGAGGAGGTGAGTACTTAAGTACATAATTTACTCAGTACCTCAAGGACCATGAGATATTATCCCAATGGACACCTCCTTATACACCTCAGCTCAATGGTGTCTCTGAAAGGAGAAAATCGTATGCTATTAGACATGGTACGGTCCATGATGAGTTTCGCTGACCTACCCATCTCATTCTGGGGATATGCCCTAGAAATCGTAGCTTACCTTCTGAATAGAGTTCCAACTAAGTCGATAGTGTCTACACCATATGAGATATGGAAAGAGAAGAAGCCTGATCTTAAGGTTGTTAAGTTTGGGGCTGCCTTGCCCACGTTAAAAGACACAACCCCAATAAGTTAGAATCAAGGATAGAGCGATACAAATTTGTGGGATACCCCAAGGAAACTTGTGGGTATTATTTCTATCATCTCGAAGACCAAAAGGTCTTTGTAGCTAAGAGAGCAGTGTTCCTTGAGAAGGAACACATTCTTGGCGGAGATAGTGAGAGAATGATAGAGTTGAGCGAGGTTGGAGAACCAAACTCAAGCACCACTCTACAGCCCGAGTCTATTCAAGTACCTAATACACAAGTTTCAACTTTACGTAGGTTTGATAGAGTATCTCATCCTCCTGAGAGATATGTGGGACATATTAGAGGAGAGGATATTGAGGATATTGATCCTCAGACCTACGAGGAGGCTATTATGAGTATAGACTCCGGGAAGTGGCAAGAAGCCATGAATTCTGAGATGGATTCTATATACTCCAACAAGGTTTGGAACCTAGTTGATGCGCCCGAAGGTATTGTACCTATCGGTTGCAAGTGGATCTTTAAGAAAAAGATCAGAGTAGATGGAAAGGTAGAGACCTATAAAGCAAGGCTAGTGGCTAAGGGGTATCGTCAAAGGTAATGTGTTGACTACAATGAAACCTTCTCACCCATAGCAATGCTGAAATCCATTAGAATTCTATTGGCTATTTCAGCACACTATGATTATGAGATCTGGCAGATGGATGTGAAAATCGCATTCCTCAATAGGAACCTCGATGAGGAGGTGTATATGATGCAACATGAGGGATTCGTGTCCAAGAACTTCCGAGATAAGGTGTGTAGGTTGCTTAGATCCATTTATGAACTAAAGCAAGCTTCTCGAAGTTGGAACATAAGATTTGATGAGGCAATCAGATCTTATGACTTCGTTAAGAACGAAGATGAGGCTTGTGTGTACAGGAAGGTAAATGGGAGCGCTATTACCTTTTTGGTGTTATATGTGGATGACATCCTGATCATTGGGAATGACATATGAATGCTATCCACAATAAAGGCTTGGTTATCTAGACACTTCTCCATGAAGGACTTAGGGGAAGCATCCTATATCTTGGGGATTAGAATCTATAGAGATAGATACAAGAGGATACTTGGCTTGTCCCAGTCCAGGTACATAGAAACCATTATCAAAAGGTTTGGCATGAAAAATTCCAAGAGAGGTCTCATACCGATGAGACATGGGATATAGCTTTCTACAAGTATGTCCCCAAAGACTCCAGAAGAAAGGGCGAACATGGATATGATACCTTATGCCTCAGCAAGAGGGTCTATCATGTATGTCATGCTATGTACTAGGCCTGATATAGCGCATGCTCTGAGTGTCACGAGCAGGTATCAGGCAGATCTAGGCTTGGAGCAATGGAAAGCAGTAAAGTGTATCCTTAAATTCTTGAGGACAAGGATCTTATACTAGTATATGGAGGTAGTAACCTTAAGGTTGAAGGATACATAGACTCAAGTTTTCAGTCTGATGTCGATAATAGCAAGTCGAATTCGGGGTATGTGTACACCTTGAATGGAGGAGCAGTGTGATAGAAGAGTTCCAAGCAAGATACTACTGCTGACTCGACCACAGAGGCGGAGTACATTACTGCATCAGATGCAGCAAAGGAGGGAGTCTGGGTGAAGAAGTTCTTCACAGATTTGGGAGTTGTGCCGGGTAGCGAGGAGCCGATCTCCTTATATTACGACAACAACGAGGCGATTGCTCAAGCGAAGGAACCTAGGTCTCATCAGAAATCTAAGCATGTTCTGAGGAGGTTCCACCTTATTAGAGAGATCTAACCCGAGGAGATGTAACAGTGGAAAGAGTTCCATCCGAAGATAACATTGCAGATCCACTGACAAAGCCGTTGTCTCAAATTGTCTTTGAGTGTCATAGGGGTCTGATGAGGATCAGACACATAGGTGATTGGCTTTAGGTCAAGTGGGTGATTGCTAGTCATAGGTGCCCAACAAGCCAATCACGTGAGTGATGGCACGTGTGACTTGATACAAAATCTTTTTACTTATTATATTTTAGCATATCTCACTTTATAACTATTACATATATGCATATATATATTGTGATGTCCTTGGATTTGTGCAATGGGAATCGGATCGTGATGAGATCACGATAATGAGATCGATTCACCTTTAAACACATATCCTAAATAATCCCGGTCATAGGTTACTCGAGAGGGACATCGTGATAACCGGACAGACTGTTGTGTTGTATACCCGTCCATATAATAGATGCAGCTGGTCTCATAGCTGCTCGTGTAGGGACACTAGGGATACAGTATAGGTACTCATCGGAGAATGAGTTCACTTATTGATCCGCTTACGGAATGCTGGATGGTTGATGATGCCTTATTGTCAGACAGCGATTTCGTAGTCATAGTGGTATATCTGGTCCTTGTTAGGATCAAGAGCACTAAGAGGGGGGGGGTGAATTAGTGCAGCGGAAATCTTATAATAATTTAAGAACAAAAAGCTGCGTTCGTTCAAAAACGATTATGATGCAAAAGCAAATTCTCAGTTTGTATCTAAGTACAGTTTGCGTCTAAGCGCAGATTGCGTCTAAACGCAGTTTTACGTCTAAACGCAGTTTTACGTCTAAACGTAGTTTTACGTCTAAACGTAGTTTTACGTCTAAACGCAGATTTACGTTTAAACGCAGTTTTACGTCTAAACGCAGTTTTACGTCTAGACGCAGATTTACGTCTAAACTTTGAAACTCGTTTGTATATTCGCAGAAGGCAGTATGCAGTTGAAATCAAAACGTAAACGTAAACTGAAATCTGATGATTGAGCGAAGAAAGCCGATTTACGTCCGAATGCAGTTTTACGTCTAAATGTTGAAACTCGTTCGTAAAATCGTAGAGGACAGATTGCAGTTATTAATAGGATTAAAATGCAAGCGTAAACTGCAAGGAAGCTCGTTCGTAAAAGCGCAGAAAACCGTTCTGCAGAATCAAACGTAAACGTAAACTGTACGAAAATACGAGTTTACGTCTGAATCCAGATTTGAAAGAAAAGCACTTAGAACTTGTTCGTGAAAGCGCAGAGAGCAGTAGTGACGAGGGAGGTTTGCAGTAATGATAAAGTGCTCGAAATTAAACGCAAACCAGAGATTTATAGTGGTTCGGTCAGCCTTGACCTACTCCACTTTTGGCTTCCTCTACCGATGAGGTTGCCGACGTCAACTAGCTGCCTTCCTTCAATGGGCGAAGGCCAAACTTCCCTCTTACAGTTTCTCTCCTTTTGACAGGCTTAGGAGACAACCTTTACAGACCTTTCTCTCCTCACTTTACAGTTGAAAACTTGAAGAACAGAAGGAGGAGACTCAAGGCTTTACAACTCGTTTGAGCTCTTTGGAATCACAGAAAAGATCACAATTTTGGTATATGTCTGTATCTTTTCAGTGCTGAATGGGTGGGGTATTTATAGGCCCCAACCCAATTCAAAATTCGTGCTCAAATCGATCAAATCGATCCAATCCCAGAATTTCTGGGATCAGGCGGTTGCACCTCTCGACTGGAGAGGTGGCACCGCCTGGCAGAGCTCGAAGACTGAGCTCTGCCGATCGCTTCTTCTCTGCCAGAGCTCGAAGACTGAGCTCGATGGTTGCATCACCTGGCAGAGCTCGAAGACTGAGCTTGGTGGTTGCATCACCTGGCAGAGCTCGAAATCTGAGCTTGGTGGTTGCATCACTTGGCAGAGCTCCAAACTGAGCTCAAGCTGATGCACCATTCTGCCATAGCTCGAAGACCGAGCTTGGTGAATTCATCACCTGGCAAAGCTCGAGACTGAGCTCAGGCTGATGCACCACTCTGCCAAAGCTCGAAGACTGAGCTTGGTGGTTGCATCGCCTGGCATAGCTCGGAACTTGAGCTCTGGCGGTGCAACCTCTTGGCTGGAGCGGTTGCACCTCCCAGCCTTGCAACCCTGGCGGTTGCACCTCCTGGCTGGGGCGGTTGCACCTCCCAGCCTTGCAACCCTGGCGGTTGCACCTCCTGGCTGGGGCGGTTGCACCTCTCAACCCCACAGCCCAGGCGGTTGCACCTCCTGGCTGGGGCGGTTGCACCTCCTGGTGCAATCAGGGTCCGAATGGTTCACTCCATTCGACCCACTTTGAATCTTTTCAGGGGCCCAATTGCCCCAAGATTAAGCTAATGGGATCACCTCCCATTTTCATGCTTAATCATCGTGCTAACTACGATTATCTCTAAGACAACTTCTGCAGCTTTGCACCGATGCGTCAATCGCTTCTTCCGGCGAGTTTCCGGCCAACTTCCGTCGATCAACCGATAACCTTCGGTGATCCTTCTGCGGACATCCGGCATACTCCTGGACTTTGCGACGATCCACTTGGCGAGTTCCGACGAGCTTCGCTTGGCAAGCATCTGGACTTCTCGGATCTGTTCTCTCTGAACTTCCGACGACCGTCCGAACTTCCGTCGAACTCTCGAACTCCCAACGTGATCCTGATCTTGACTCCGGCGCAACTCCTGCTGCTTGTCTTAATCTCATCGTAGTTAATCCTGCACACTTATCTCAACATATAGATTAGATAACAAATGACAATTGACTTCATCATCAAAATCCGAGATTCAACAATCTCCCCCTTTTTGATGATGACAATCAATTGATAAAGGAGTTATCCTTAACTCCCCCTATCTATATGCCATAGTTGAGATAAGTCAACCTTGAATTCAAGACCTAAGAATTCAAGTGACGCATTGATAGGTTAGATCAGTTAAACTTATCAATGCTTCCATCATGATGCCTATCATGATGTATCTCTTCAAGAATTATGTCAAGGCATGACATACATCAACAAGTTTGTATTATAATGTTTGTAACCAATCATCATGTAATCATATAAAGCAACGAAGGACTTTTTACATGATGCTCACATTTGAGATATTCTAGTAAGTTTGCATTTTCTTTATAATATCAAATCAAGACATGATGCAAACTATAGTACATGTTCACATATCTCTTGGTGATGCAAGGATGGCATAACATTGTTTATAGCATCACTCAAGTATTTGCAACTATGACATAGATATGATTATGGCAGTTCAGTTATGACATAGTGTATGTTCACATATCTCCTGGTGATGCAAGGATGGCATAACATTGTTTATAGCATCACTCAAGTATTTGCAACTATGACATAGATATGATTATGGCAGTTCAGTTATGACATAGTGTTTATCAATTCATATTTTTCTCCCCCTTTGTCATCAACAAAAAGCATGATAGCATTATTAAGCATATAAAAGAAGTCATGACACATATATCACTGTATTGTTTTTGCTTGACGGAGGAAAGTCATTTTCCAAGGAGTTTTAATAAGAGTGTACGGGAACATCCCATTTTTAGCATACATCCTGAAAAATGAACTTCTTACATGCATTTGGTTAAAAATATTCGTCACATAATTTGCAACATGTTATTTGATCAAGCGTTGTCAAGGCATGTAATAGTATTCGAATAATTTTGATGTAGTAACACAATTATTTTAAGTGCAGCATTATATCATATTGCATAGCAGGATTTTTATTTCAGCAAGTGTAGCATTGTATCACATGGTAAGATATCAGCTCGTATGATGCAAATTTTTGTTTGATACATGCCATGATAGCAAACATATTAGCAATAGCTACCATATCACTGTCATACTGCTAACTTATCAACTTACATTGGTATGTTGCTTCATATTTTCAAGGCATGTAATAGTAATAACATCCGAAAGATAATTTTAACTAGTTTAAGTATTCGGACACATCAACATTCCTAATTCTCTTCTTATGTAATCAAATTGTTCTTCACATAGGGGTTTTGTGAAGATATCAGCCAGTTGATGTTTGGTATCAATAAATTCTATGGTCACGTCATGATTAGTGACATGATCACGTATAAAGTGATGTCTAATATCAATGTGTTTTGTTCTTGAGTGTTGTATAGGATTTTTAGTTAAGCATATTGCACTCGTGTTATCACATTTAATGGGAATATCTTTAAGATTCACTTTGTAATCTTCTAAAGTGTTTTTCATCCATACAACTTGTGCACAGCATGCACTTGCTGCAATGTATTCAGCTTCGGTTGTTGATAGGGCAACTGAGTTTTGTTTCTTAGATGACCAGGATACAAGGGCATGTCCTAAAAATTGACATGATCCTGATGTGCTTTTTCTGTCTAGTTTACAGCCAGCGAAGTCCGCATCAGCATAAGCTGTTAATTCAAAATTTTCTGATTTTGGGTACCATAATCCTAGATTGGTAGTTCCATTAAGATATCTGAGTATTCTTTTGACAGCTTTGAGATGAGATATCTTAGGGTCTGATTGAAATCTAGCACAAAGTCCTACACTGAACATAATGTCTGGTCTTGTGGCAGTGAGGTAAAGTAAACTTCCTATCATACCCCTATAGGTTTTTTGATCGAAGCTTTCTCCATTCTCATCAATTTCTAACTTAGTGGAGGTGCTCATAGGAGTGTCAATGGCTTTTGAATTATTCATTTTGAACTTCTTTAGCAAACTTACAGCATATTTGGTTTGACTAATAAAGATGCCATTGCTTAGTTGTTTGATTTGTAGGCCTAAGAAGAATGTTAATTCTCCCATTAGACTCATTTCGAATTCATGACTCATAGTTTTCGAAAAGGATTCACAAAGAGATTCATTTGTAGAACCAAAGATAATGTCATCAACATAAATCTGAACAATGAGAAAATCATTTTCAAAATTCTTGATAAACAATGTAGTATCAACCTTGCCTTTTACGAAATTATTTTCAATGAGAAAAGAGCTAAGTCTCTCATACCAAGCCCTTGGGGCTTGCTTTAAACCATAGAGAGCTTTAGTTAATCTAAACACATGATTAGGGTAGCCATTATTTTCAAATCCAGGAGGTTGTTCAACATAAACTTCTTCAGAAATGAAACCATTTAGAAAAGCGCTTTTAACATCCATTTGAAATAATTTAAAATTATTGCAACTAGCATAGGCAAGGAGCATCCTTATGGCTTCCAATCGAGCCACAGGTGCGAAGGTTTCTTCGTAATCGATACCTTCTTCTTGGTTGAAACCTTTGGCCACTAATCTAGCCTTGTTTCTAACCACGATACCATTTTCATCTTGCTTGTTTCTAAAGACCCATTTAGTACCAATTACTAAATGGTCATTTGGTCTAGGAACAAGCGTCCACACCTCATTTTTCTCAAATTGATTTAATTCATCTTGCATTGCGAAAATCCATGAATCATCTTTCATGGCTTCATCAACACATTTGGGTTCAATTTGGGAGAGAAAAGCGGCGTTGGCACAAAAGTTTTTAAAAGAAGATCGTGTTTGAACCCCCTTTGATGTGTCTCCTAGGATTAGTTCCTTAGGATGAGCATCTATATACTTCCAATCCTTGGGTAAGGATGTTTTGGAAGTAGATGCAACCAAGTTGCTAGTTGGAGACGGGGTTTCGTTTAAATTCAAGGAATCAAAATTAATATCATCATCAAGATCATTTTTCTTAATTTCTGAAATCTCATTGAAAACAACATGGATGGATTCTTCAATAATTAAGGTTCTTTTATTGAAGATGCGAAAAGCTTTAGAAACCGAAGAATAACCAAGAAAAATTCCTTCATCAGATTTAGCATCGAATTTTCCTAAGTTATCCTTTTCATTCAAGATAAAACACTTACACCCAAAGACTTTAAAATATGAGACATTGGGTTTTTTGTTATTCCATAACTCATAAGGAGTTTTGGTGAGTAAGGGTCTTACTAGGACTCTATTTAAAATATAACATGCAGTGTTTACAGCTTCGGCCCAAAAATATTTGGGTAGGCTATGTTCATTCAACATGGTTCTAGCCATTTCTTGCAAATTTCGATTTTTTCTTTCTACTACCCCATTTTGTTGAGGATTTCTTGGAGTAGAGAAGTTATGGTTGTATCCGTTGAGTTCACAGAATTCTTGGAAGTCATGGTTTTGAAATTCTCCACCGTGATCACTTCTAATTGACGAAATCATAGATTCCTTCTCATTTTGAACAAGTTTACAAAACTTGGTAAAATGTCTAAAGCATTCATTTTTTTGTTTTAAGAAGTAGGTCCATGTATATCTGCTGTAGTCATCAATAATGACAAA
Source organism: Musa acuminata AAA Group (assembly GCF_036884655.1). NCBI lineage: Eukaryota > Viridiplantae > Streptophyta > Magnoliopsida > Zingiberales > Musaceae > Musa > Musa acuminata. The sequence continues at coordinate 14,786,842 of NC_088353.1, read as the reverse complement.
GGCGTATTTGCTACCTCCTAGACTCGATGTGGAGATTGGTCCGAACAAGTCCATATGGATCAATTGTAAGGGCCTAGAGGTGCTTATTTGATTCTTAGCTTTGAAGCTACCCCTAATTTGCTTACCTAATTGGCAAGCATCACATACATTATCTTTGATGAACTTGATATGAGGAATTCCTCTTACAAGTTCTCTAGATGATACTTGATTGATTAGTTTCATGCTAGCATGACCTAATCTTCTATGCCATAGCCAAGCATCCTCATTCATAACGGCAAAGCACATTTCATCACATAAGTTATTGATGTCAATAGTGTATACGTTGTTTTGTTTTAATGCAATCATAGATATATTTTTGTGTGGTTTTTCAATGATGCAGGCATTAGATTCAAATCTTATAATATATCCTTTATCACATAATTGACTAATGCTCAAGAGGTTATGTTTTAAACCATCAACTAGTAAAACATCTTCAATAGAGAGGTTGGATTTGTTACCAATGGTTCCTTTGCCAATGATTTTACCCTTGTTGTTGTCTCCGAAGGTGACATATCCTTCGTCTATGCTAGAGAGCTTAGAGAATTGAGATGGATCTCCGGTCATATGCCTTGAGTATCCACTATCAAGGTACCATTTCTTGCTCCTAGCTTGCAATTGTTTAGTTTTCTACAAGAAAGGATGACGTTTAGGTACCCATTTGCTTTTGGGTGCCTCATAAATAGATCTACATTTTCTATCATGTTGCATAGAGTTTATCATGGTTCCTTTAGGAACCCAAATTAATTTGTTTGGACTTATTTTCTTGAATGGACAATAATGTGTCTTGTGTCCAGATTTGCAACAAAAGTTGCACTTGGTTTGGTGTTGAACGTGTAAGATGGGGCCTTTTACAAAGGTAGTTGGATTTTGGTGAGGACTCCTCACAAATCCAATCCCACTTCTTTTGGGAGCATGACCCTTGTTTGTAAGGATCATGTTTAATGACTTGCTACCAACCTCGAATTTCTTCAAGGTGTCCTTAAGCAGCAAGTTTTCTTTTTGTATAGTTTCTAAATCATGACATTTGATACATGAGTTTAAACTATCATGATGTTCGACTTTTAACTTATCAAACTCACAAGTAAGATTATCATGTAGCCTTTTTAGCAACTTGTATTTCTTATTTATAACTTTGCATTCATCAAATAAATCATGGAAGGCATTTAGTAATTCATCGAAAGATAAATCAGCTTCTAATAAATCTGTTACCTCCCCTTCGATGGCCATAAAGGCGTAATGAGCAACTTGCTCGGTGTTGGATTCTTCTTCCTCGGATGCGCTCGAATCATCCCATGTTGCTTGGAGCGCCTTCTTCTTTGTTGTTCTTTTCTTGACTTGGGGACAATCACTTTTGTAATGTCCCGGCTTTTTACATTCATAGCAGATCACCTGGTCCTTCTTAGGTTCAAGTTTATTTTTCACATCATTTTTAAACTTGTTTCTTTTGAAGAATTTTTTAAACTTTCTTGTCAAAAGTGCCAAGTCATCGTCACAATCCTCATCACTTGAGTTTTCTCTCAAGTGGCATTCAGAAGTTTTAAGTGCCATATCCTTCCTGTTCTTTGGAAGGATGTCCTCTTGCTCTTCATGAGCTTTGCATGTCATTTCGTAGGTCATTAATGACCCGATTAGTTCTTCAAGAGGGAAATTTTGCAGATCTTTTGCCTCTTGAATGGCGGTAACTTTAGGATCCCAACTCTTAGGAAGGGATCTTAGTATCTTATTAACAAGCTCAAAATCCGAGAAGCTCTTTCCGAGACCTTTTAAACCGTTGACGATATCCGTGAAACGGGTAAACATGTCGCCAATGGTTTCACTCGGTTTCATTCGAAAAAGTTCAAAAGAATGTAGCAACAAATTGATTTTTGACTCTTTCACTCTACTTGTGCCCTCGTGGGTCACTTCAAGTGTATGCCAAATATCAAAAGCAGTTTCGCAAGTTGAAACACGATTAAATTCGTTTTTATCTAGTGCGCAAAATAAGGCATTCATAGCCTTTGCATTAAGAGCGAAAGCCTTCTTCTCCAAATCGTTCCAATCGATCATTGGAAGAGAAGATTTTGAAAATCCATTTTCAACAAGGTTCCATAGTTCAAAATCCATAGAAATAAGAAAGATCCTCATTCGGGTCTTCCAGTAAGTGTAGTCCGTTCCACTGAACATGGGTGGACGTGTAATCGAATGCCCCTCTTGGTTTCCGGCGTATGCCATCTCTCTTGGGTTTTAATCCTTTAGAGAGTTAACCGAGCTCTGATACCAATTGTTAGGATCAAGAGCACTAAGAGGGGGGGGGTGAATTAGTGCAGCGGAAATCTTATAATAATTTAAGAACAAAAAGCTGCGTTCGTTCAAAAACGATTATGATGCAAAAGCAAATTCTCAGTTTGTATCTAAGTACAGTTTGCGTCTAAGCGCAGATTGCGTCTAAACGCAGTTTTACGTCTAAACGCAGTTTTACGTCTAAACGTAGTTTTACGTCTAAACGTAGTTTTACGTCTAAACGCAGATTTACGTTTAAACGCAGTTTTACGTCTAAACGCAGTTTTACGTCTAGACGCAGATTTACGTCTAAACTTTGAAACTCGTTTGTATATTCGCAGAAGGCAGTATGCAGTTGAAATCAAAACGTAAACGTAAACTGAAATCTGATGATTGAGCGAAGAAAGCCGATTTACGTCCGAATGCAGTTTTACGTCTAAATGTTGAAACTCGTTCGTAAAATCGTAGAGGACAGATTGCAGTTATTAATAGGATTAAAATGCAAGCGTAAACTGCAAGGAAGCTCGTTCGTAAAAGCGCAGAAAACCGTTCTGCAGAATCAAACGTAAACGTAAACTGTACGAAAATACGAGTTTACGTCTGAATCCAGATTTGAAAGAAAAGCACTTAGAACTTGTTCGTGAAAGCGCAGAGAGCAGTAGTGACGAGGGAGGTTTGCAGTAATGATAAAGTGCTCGAAATTAAACGCAAACCAGAGATTTATAGTGGTTCGGTCAGCCTTGACCTACTCCACTTTTGGCTTCCTCTACCGATGAGGTTGCCGACGTCAACTAGCTGCCTTCCTTCAATGGGCGAAGGCCAAACTTCCCTCTTACAGTTTCTCTCCTTTTGACAGGCTTAGGAGACAACCTTTACAGACCTTTCTCTCCTCACTTTACAGTTGAAAACTTGAAGAACAGAAGGAGGAGACTCAAGGCTTTACAACTCGTTTGAGCTCTTTGGAATCACAGAAAAGATCACAATTTTGGTATATGTCTGTATCTTTTCAGTGCTGAATGGGTGGGGTATTTATAGGCCCCAACCCAATTCAAAATTCGAGCTCAAATCGATCAAATCGATCCAATCCCAGAATTTCTGGGATCAGGCGGTTGCACCTCTCGACTGGAGAGGTGGCACCGCCTGGCAGAGCTCGAAGACTGAGCTCTGCCAATCGCTTCTTCTCTGCCAGAGCTCGAAGACTGAGCTCGATGGTTGCATCACCTGGCAGAGCTCGAAGACTGAGCTTGGTGGTTGCATCACCTGGCAGAGCTCGAAATCTGAGCTTGGTGGTTGCATCACTTGGCAGAGCTCCAAACTGAGCTCAAGCTGATGCACCATTCTGCCATAGCTCGAAGACCGAGCTTGGTGAATTCATCACCTGGCAAAGCTCGAGACTGAGCTCAGGCTGATGCACCACTCTGCCAAAGCTCGAAGACTGAGCTTGGTGGTTGCATCGCCTGGCATAGCTCGGAACTTGAGCTCTGGCGGTGCAACCTCTTGGCTGGAGCGGTTGCACCTCCCAGCCTTGCAACCCTGGCGGTTGCACCTCCTGGCTGGGGCGGTTGCACCTCCCAGCCTTGCAACCCTGGCGGTTGCACCTCCTGGCTGGGGCGGTTGCACCTCTCAACCCCACAGCCCAGGCGGTTGCACCTCCTGGCTGGGGCGGTTGCACCTCCTGGTGCAATCAGGGTCCGAATGGTTCACTCCATTCGACCCACTTTGAATCTTTTCAGGGGCCCAATTGCCCCAAGATTAAGCTAATGGGATCACCTCCCATTTTCATGCTTAATCATCGTGCTAACTACGATTATCTCTAAGACAACTTCTGCAGCTTTGCACCGATGCGTCAATCGCTTCTTCCGGCGAGTTTCCGGCCAACTTCCGTCGATCAACCGATAACCTTCGGTGATCCTTCTGCGGACATCCGGCATACTCCTGGACTTTGCGACGATCCACTTGGCGAGTTCCGACGAGCTTCGCTTGGCAAGCATCTGGACTTCTCGGATCTGTTCTCTCTGAACCTCCGACGACCGTCCGAACTTCCGTCGAACTCTCGAACTCCCAACGTGATCCTGATCTTGACTCCGGCGCAACTCCTGCTGCTTGTCTTAATCTCATCGTAGTTAATCCTGCACACTTATCTCAACATATAGATTAGATAACAAATGACAATTGACTTCATCATCAAAATCCGAGATTCAACAGTCCTTAGACTTGAGACACCAAGGATGTCCTGTATGAGTGCTCCACTCTTTGATACCATACGTATAGGTTTGGTTGTCCCAGATCTAGTACAACTGATCATTAGGAGTGGTAGTCGACCTTACGAGGGCTATTGAGTGTCGATAGAGGATCATCTACTCTCGGCATCATGAGAGGAATATCCCATGTGTTCTTGCTCAGACAAATCCCTGGCTAGGGTCATTCGGGTTGAGAGAGAAAGAGTTCTCCGGGAGAATCCGATTAGAGCGAGACTCGAGTAGAAACCGTATGGGTCTGACAGCACCATGCTCGATATACGGTCTCTAGGATATTAGATGGATGAGGGACTATAGGTACACGGTAACTGAGGACAGACAGGTCCAATGGATTGGATTCCCCTGTATCGTCTAGGGACTACGACGTAGTGGCCTAGTACGTCCGTAGTCGATGAGTCGAGTGAATTATTACAGAGATAATAATTCACTGAGTTAGAAGAAGTTCTGACAAGTATGACTAACGGCCAGCTCGATATTGGGCCTAGAGGGTCACACACATATGGTAGGCATTACGATGAGTAGAGGTTCGGATATGAAATATCCGACGGAGCCCTTATCTTATTGGATATCCAATAACCCCCTGAATTATTGGATCCCATGGACGAGATCCAATAAGAGCCCATGAGAGATTATTGGATAGAGATCCACTAATCTAAAAGGCTTGGGTTATTGGATACATATCCAATACCCACTAGGGGAGGATCCATTAGGGTTTGACATGGGACCTCTATAAATAGGAGGGATTCAGAGCCTCATAGGTTAGAGCCTTTGCTTGCCTCTCCTATTCTCCTTCCCCTCTTTACCTCAGAGCAGGCCTAGTGTTTTGAGGAGCGTCGTCGTAGCCCTGCTATGTGGATTACCGCTAGAGAGGAGGACGCTCGACCTCCTTCACCCTCTCCTAAGGATCTGCAAGGAAACAAGGATATATGATCTCCCTAGGTAACACAATCTATTATATACGCAGTTTTTCAGTTTCACAGATTTTGCGCACCAATCTTCGCACGACGACGAACATCTCTTTGGGAATCGGGGATTTTGTTTTCTTGTTCTTCCACTGCACATGTGATGTCGTCCCCCAAGATTTCCCAACAGTATGATGTGTGGATGGATGATCAAGGACCGTGTGATGTGTGTACTTATGATTATTATTATTGGAGCTTGCGAGCCTCTATTATTTCTCATTTATTGTCGGGCCTATGTGCCTATGTTTAAGTTGTAATCATACAAGGAGGCACAGCGGGAGCGTGGAAGCCATAGCGGGACCCATAAGATGGACGATCGTGATGCATGGAGATGCGTCGAGATGCCAATGGAACTAATGAGGACGAGATGGACGATCACAAGGCATAAAGATGTAGCATTGCACACATAGATCTTGATGTGAGTGATTAGCCCCATTGGCTCGGGCCTGATCATATTACGTTGTGGTCCATGATCATCTAGTGTGATTGCTTATACACATACTAGATTTGTATATATATATATATATATTTGCATGCGATGTATATATATATTAAATATGTGTATGTGTGACATGTCATATTACGAGACCAAATCATAGAAACCCCTCTCTCGATAATATTAAGTCGGCAAATATGAGGCAATTATATTGACCCACGTGGCCTTCCATTGTTATAAGTGGGGACTGATTCCTAGTGTAGGTTGAGTTGGTTGAGTCCCTCGAGGCTCACCTATATCGCGATTTGTAATCTTGCCTACGACATAGAGATGTCACCGGTGACTTAAGGACATGGTATGCTTGGTCGAGTCCCTCGAGGGTATATCATCGAATCAGACTCATCTTATAACGATAGTGTTGACTTAATTGAACATCATGGTTGATCGAGTCCCTCGAGACTATGGTGATTCGGAGGCTGAACAGGATGGGAATCATAAGGGGTTGTGATCGGCAAGAGTTGCCTACCTTTTGGGCTTAGTGTGATTGGTTGAGTCTCTCGAGGTTACACTAAGACGCTGATTGGATCCTGATCCCCACTAGAAATCTGTTGGAGACTTTCGTTTTATGTGCTGAGGGAGTCGCGTGACTCGCTAGTAAAATAGTGTAAGCGTATTAAGATAGAAGTCCATATCTTGATTATTTATTTTCTACAAAATCTGCATGTTATTTATTTCTGCTGCATCTTTATTTTCAGAAAATGTCGCTTTCAAATCCCTTACGTGGCATACTTGATGTCAACCGCCTCATTGGTTCAAATTATATGGATTGGATCCACAACTTGAGAATTATTCTCATGATGGAGAAAATCACGTACGTCCTTAATACAGTGATGCCTACGCCTGAGGAAGGCGTAAGAGAGGATGAGATCGCTCGCTATGTGAAGTACATTGATGACGCCCGAGGAAGGGGCTATATGACTCTTGAGTTATAGAGAGAACATGAAAAGATGGATGCCAGATCCATTCTTTTACATGTCCATAAACTGTTTGAGGAACAAGGAAGGACTCAGCGATATGAGATATCCAAGGGCCTCTTCTGCACTAGGATGACTGAGGGGACACCAGTTCAGAACCATGTCATAAAGATGATTGAGTGGATAGAGAAACTCATAGGTCTAGGAATGGTCTTAGAGGATAACTTGTGTGTGGATATTATGCTTTAGTCTCTACTAGATCCGTTTCACTGTTCATAATGAATTTTAATATGAACAAGCTTGAGGTGACTCTCCTAGAGCTCCTTAATATGTTGAGGTAGGCAGAGAGCACTATCAAAAAGGAGAAGCTAGTTCTCTACACTGGTGAGTCCAGAAAGAAAAGGAAAGCAGAAAAGTCTCTTAAGAAGGACAAGGGCAAGGGCAAACCAAGTAAAGTAAATGTTGCTAAGAAAGACCCGGCAAAGGACAAAGGCTAGTGCTTCCACTGTGGCAAAGATGGGTACTAGAAAAGGAACTATAAAGAGTACCTTGAAGAGAGGGCGAAATAGAAGCTTGGAGAAGCTTCAGGTACATTCATGATCAGTCTCTAGTTGTTAGATTTTTGTGATAGTGCATGGTATTGGATACCGGTAGTGCTTATCATATCTGTAATTTGTTACAAATTCTGGCAAAGCCTAGGAGATTGGCGTAAGGATCTTTGCATAATGGTTTATTTATGCTAGATACTACTCTATATATAATGAATGTAAGTGGGTCCAAGAGGAAATGAGATAAGGTGAACAATGCATACCTATGACATTATAGGCTACATCACATCCATGATGGAATAATTCAAAATTTGCTAAAGGATGGATATCTAGATCCATTCGACTATGAGTCATATGCAACTTTCAAGCTTTGCCTTCGTGGAAAACTAACCAACTCTCGTTTTAGTGGAATTGGAGAGAGAGCCACCGAGCTATTGTAACTCATACATAGTGATGATATATGTGGACCCATGTCAACACATGCCAATGGTGGTTACTCCTACTTTATTACCTTCACTGATGATTTCTCAAAGTATGAATATGTGTACTTAATGAAGTACAAGTCCGAGGCCTTTGAGAAATTCAAAGAGTATAAGAATGAAGTGGAGAACTTGATTGGAAAGAGTATCAAGACTCTTCAATTAGATCGAGGAGGTGAGTACTTAAGTACAGAGTTTACCCAATTCCTCAAGGATCATGAGATTTTATCCCGAAGGACACCTCCTTATAGTCCTCAGCTCAATGGTATGTCTGAAAGGAGGAATCGTACGCTGTTAGACATGGTACGGTACATGATGAGTTTCGCTGACCTACCCATCTCATTCTAGGGATATGCCCTAGAGACCGCAACTTACCTTCTGAATAGAGTTCCAACTAAGTCAGTAGTGTCTACACCATATGAGATATGAAAAGGGAAGAAACCCGATCTTAAGGTTGTTAAGATTTGGGGCTATCCTGCCCATGTTAAAAGATAACCCCAAGTTGGAATCAAGGACGGAACTGTGTAAGTTCGTGGGATACCCTAGGGAAACTTGTGGGTATTATTTCTATCATCTAGAGGACCAAAAGGTCTTTGTAGCCAAGAGAGCAATGTTTCTTGAGAAGGAACACATTCTTTGCGGAGACAGTGGGAGAATGATAGAGTTGAGCGAGGTTGGATAACCTAGTTCAAGCACCACTCTATAGCTCGAGTCTGTTCAGTTACCTAATATACAAGTTCCAACTTTACGTAGGTCTGGCAAAATATCCCATCCTCCTGAGAGATATGTTGGATATATTAGAGGAGAGGATGTTGATAACATTGATCCTCAGACCTACGAGGAGGCTATTTTGAGTATAGACTCCGGGAATTGGCAAGAAGCCATAAATTCTGAGATGGATTCTTTGTACTCCAACAAGGTTTGAAACCTAGTTGATGTGCCCGAGGGTATTGTACCTATCGGTTGCAAGTGGATCTTTAAGAAAATGATCAGAGTAGATGGAAAGGTAGAGACTTATAAAGCAAGGCTAGTGGCTAAGGGATATCGTCAAAGGTAAGGTGTTGACTATGACGAAACCTTCTCACCCGTAGCAATGCTAAAATCAATCTAAATTCTATTGGCTATTGCAGCACACTATGATTATGAGATCGGCAGATTGATGTGAAAACTGGATTCCTCAATGGGAACCTTGAGGAGGAGGTGTATATGATATTACCTGAGGGATTCGTGTCCAAGGACTGCCCAGATAAGGTGTGTAGGTTGCTTAGATCCATTTATTGACTAAAGTAAGTTTTCCGAAGTTGGAACATAAGATTTGATGAGGCAATCAGATGTTGTGACTTCGTTAAGAACGAAGATGAGCCTTGTGTGTATAGGAAGGTAAGTGAGATATATGATGCTTCCCCTAAGTCCTTCATAGAGTAGTGTCTAGATAACCATGCCTTTAATGTAGATTGCATTCCTATATCATTTCCAATGATCAAGATGTCATCCACATATCATACCAAAAAGGTTTGGCATGGAAAATTTCAATCATACCGATGAGACATGAGATATCACTTTCTAGGAGTATATCCCCAAAGACTCCTGAAGTAAGGGTGAACATGGATAGGATACCCTATGCATCGGCAATAAGGTCTATCATGTATGCCATGCTATGTACCAGGCCTGATATAGCATATGCTCTGAGTGTCATGAGTAGGTATCAGGCGGATCCAAGCTTGGAACACTGGAAAGCAGTAAAGTGTATCCTTAAGTACTTGAGAAGAACTATGAATCTTTTACTAGTGTATGGATGTAGTAGCCTCAGGGTTAAAGGCTACACAGACTCAAGTTTTTAGTCCGATGTCGATGATAAAATGTCAAATTCAGGATATGTATACACCTTGAATGGAGGAGCAATGTGCTGGTAAAGTTCCAAGCAAGATACTACTATTGACTCGATCACAGAGGCAGAGTATATTGCTGCAGCAGAGGCAACAAAGGAGGAAGTCTGGATGAAGAAGTTAATCACAGATCTAGGAGTCATGCCGAGTAGCGAGGAGCCGATTTCCTTATATTGCGATAACTACGGGGTGATTATTCAAATAAAGGAACCCGGATCTCGTCAGAAGTGTTCTGAGGAGGTTCTAACTTATTAGAGATATCATAACTCGAAGAGATGTAGTAGTGGAAAGAGTTCCATCCAAAGAAAACATTGCATATCCACTAACAAAGCCAATGTCTCAGATTATGTTTGAGTGTTAAAGGGATCTGATGGGGATCAGACACATAGGTGATTGACTTTAGGTCAAGTAGGAGATTGCTAGTCATATGTGCCCGACAAGCCAATCACGTGAGTGATGACACATGTGACTTAACACAGTCTTTTTGCTTATTATATTTTGGCATTTATCACTTTATATTGACTATTGCATATATGCATGTATATATTGTGATGTCCTTGGATCTGTGTAATGGGAATCAAATTGTGATGAGATCACAATAATGAGATCGATTCACCTTTAAACACAAATCCTAAATAATCTCGATTATCGGTTACTCGAGAGGGACATCGAGATAACTGGATAGACTGGTGTGCTATATACCCATCTATATGATGGATGCAGTTGGTCTTTTAACTGCTCGGGTGGGGACACTAGGGATATAGTACAGGTGCTCATTGGTGAATGAGTTTACTGATTGATCCACTTACGGAATGCTGGATGGTTGATGATACCTTATTGTTAGATAGTAATTCTGTAGTCCTCATGGTGTATTTGGTCCTTAGACTAGAGACACCAAGGATGTCCTCTATGAGTGCTTCATTCTTTGATACCGAACTTATAGGTTTAGTTGTCCAGATCTAGTACAACCGGTCATCGGGAGTGGTAGTCAACTTTACGAGGGCTATTGAGTGTCGATAGAGAATCATCCACTCTTGGTGTCATGAGAGGAATATCCTATGTATTCTTGCTTAGACAAATCCCTGGCCAGGGTCATTCGGATTAAGAGAGAAAGAGTTCTCCGGGAGAATCCGATTAAAGAAAGACTCGAGAAGAAATCGTATGGGTTAGACAGCACCATGCCCGGTATACGATCTTTAGGATATTAGATGGATGAGGGACTATAGGTACATGGTAACTGAGGACAATCATGTCTAATATATTGGATTCCCCTGTATCATATGGGGACTGCGGCGTAGTGGCCTAGTACATTTGTAGTCGATGAGTCGAGTGAATTATTATGGAGATAATAATTCACTGATCCAAAAGGAGTTCTAACAGGTATGACTCATGACTAGCTTGATATTGGGCTTAGAGGATCACACATATATGGTATGCATTGCGATTGTTGAATGTCATATTTTGATGATGAAACCAATTAATAAGTGTTTATGATTTGATATGCGTTTTGAGTGACGCAGGATGCTTCGATTAGGGAGAGACATTTAAAGCAGGAAGAATCATGTTGAGCCGGAGAAACATGTCAGAAGATTGGACATCGCGCCGAAGGATCGGTCGACGTATTGACAGAAGGCTTTGGGCCTGGTTTCGGGCATCGGGCCAAGAAGAGTGGATATTGTACCAAGAATATCAGAGTTGCGGAGGTCAACTGGCTGATTGAGCAATAGGCCACAAGAAAGGACGATGCGCCGAAGAATCAGACGAAGCATCAATGGACCAATGACATGCCGGACAACATGATTCATGCTTAGTAATAATTGTCTAGATTAAAGTATGTTTTACGTGTGCAGGATTAACAATGATAGCAAGGCATAAAGCAAATTAAAGTCCCAGAGTCAAGAACGTGATTTCATTGGGAGTTCGAAAGTTCGTTAGAAGTCCACACGTTCATCAGAAGTTCTACCGAAATTGACCAAGAAGTCCTGGAGCTTGCCAAAAAAGATCATCGGAACTCACCAAGAAGATCGTCGTGAAGTCCAGGAGCTTGCTGGGAGTCCGTCGGAACATTATCGAGAGATCGTCAGAAGTTCGCTGGAAGATTACCGGAAGCTCACCGAAAGAAACAAGACTTATTTTGCTTAGAATATGTCTTAGGAATCGTAGTTAGCACAAAATTGAAGTTGGGATTGGGAGGTAATCCCATCAACTCTGTTAGGGGCCAACTGGGCCCAAAGTTGGGCTGGTTTAGGCCAGATTCAAGGCCCAACCAGGATGCTGAAAGCCTAGCCGGCGGTGGCACCGCTTGGGGAACACCACCACAGGAATTTTGAGCAGTGGTACTGCCCAATGGCAGGGTGCCAGGCGGTGGCACCGCCCCTGTTAAGCGGGGGTACCACCTAGTGTCAGACTGACATTGGCGGTAGTATCACCTAGCACAGGCAATGGTACCGTCCGTACCCAGGAAACCCGGGATGAGATATTTTTAGGCTCCAAGTTTGAATCAACTTGAGGCCTATAAATACCCCTCTCATCCCTGGTTAACATACTCACAACTGAGAGCGAAAAAGAAAGAAAACTATATTGCAATTGTGTGTGAAACTCCTCTCAAAGTTCTAAGTGTTAGAATAGTTTGAGAGAGGAGTAAGTGGGGGTGTAAGGGTTATCTCCTAAACCTAGTAAAAGGAGAATCGAGTTGTAAAAGGTGGTTGGTCTTTGCCTATTGAAGGAAGACCGATAGTGGATGCCGGTGGCCTCGACGGAGGAGGAATCGGGAGTGGATGTAGGTCACAACGACCGAACCACTATAAACTCAGTTTGCATTTAGTTTGAGCAATTTACTTTTATAGCAAACTGCCTCTCCTCCTTACTGTGCTTTTACTATGCCTACGCTTATATACGCTTTCAAGTAAATACCTTCCGAGATTGGTTTTAATTGTATGAAGATTTTATGAAACCGACGGTTTTACCACTGCATTAATTCACCCACCACTGTTAGTGCCGCTCTTGATCCTAATAATTGGTATCAGAGCAAGGTTCACTCTCATTTGATTCAAAACCTAAGAGAGATGACATTTGCTAGCAACAAGAGGGTCACTCAATTACATATATTGGAAGACTAGAATGAGGATCTTCCTAATTTCAATAGATTTCGAATTATGGAATATTGTCAGAAATGAATTTCAAAGGTCTTCTCTTCGAATAAACCTTTGGAATGATTTGGAGAAAAAAACTTTTTCTTTAAATGTGAAAGCTATGAATGGTTTGTTTTGCGCTTTGGATAAAACTGAGTTTAATCGGGTTTCTACTTGCGAAATGACTTTCGATATATGGCATACTCTTGAAATCATACACGAAGGCACAAATAGAGTAAAAGATTCGAAGATCAATCTTTTAACGCATGATTTTAAACATTTTCATATAAAACCAAGCGAAACCAATGGAGACATGTACACCCATTTTACGGATGTCATCAATGGTTTAAAAGCACTTGGTAAAAGGTTTTCGGATTTTGAACTTATAAACAAAATTTTATGTTCTCTTAATAAGAATTGGGATTCAAAAGTAACTGCCATAGAAGAAGCAAAACATTAAAATAAATTTCCACTCGAAGAACTTATCATGTCTTTAATGACCTACGAAATGTCCAATGTGGCACAAAATGAACTTTAGGACAACCTTCCAAAGAACAGGAAGGATTTCAAACTTAGAATAATTGAAGATCACTCGAGCATAAGCTCAAGTGATGGTGAGCTTGAACTCATCACTATGAAATTTAAAAAGCTCATGAAACAAAAATTAAAGAACAAAAAGAATGGAACTACTTGCTATGAATGCAAGAAGAAGTTGCCAAAAGACGAATCGAGCTCCTCCGAAGACGAGGAGAAAATCAATAAAAGCGAGGTGGCAAACTATGTCTTAACAGCTTTCGACGATGAGGTAATCAAAATGCCCTTAGTTTACTTTGAAATTACATAATGCTTTTCATGAGTTATTGTTAATTTAGTTAAAAAAAATATTTTTCTTAAAAATTATATGTTTAATAATGTAATGAAAATGTAAAAATTGGAATCATGCTTATCCTTCTAGTAATGATCATGAAAATTACATGTTTTATGATAAAGGAATAAAATATTGGATTTAAATGTAATGATAATCCTATGTATGTTTTTAAAAAGAAAAAATATATATCTTGATGTCTTAATGAAAATGTTAAGAGGTTTTATATCATGCTTAATATGATATTGTGCATGTTATAACTTGAAAACTTGAAATTGTGTTTTGATGTCATACCCAAAGTAATAATGATTTGAGATCATGCTTAATTAGTTTATATTTTGAAATTATGCATAATGATTCTTACGATTTATGGATTATCATTTTTTACCGTAATGAAAGTGGCTTTTACGATTCTAAAAATGATGCATATTTTTGTTTGGTATAAATGACAAAGGCATGCTTGTATGAAATAAATCACATGAATTGAAACAACTATAAAGAGGAAATCTTCCGGCGAACATCCGACGAGCTCTCGGAGATGCTCCGGCGGACTCTCGGCAAGCTCTTGGACTTTGCGACGATATTCTTGGTGAGTTTCGACGAGCTTCTATGGCAAACTCTTGGACTTCTCGGCTGGTTTCCACAAAACTTCCGACGAACGTCCGAACTTCCGACGAACTCTCGAACTCTCAATATGATCTTGATCTTAACTCTAGCATAACACCTGCTGCATATCTTACTGCCATCGTAGTTAATCCTGCACACTTAAAACGATAAGAGAGTTTCATTAAATCATGCTTCATTTTTCATAAGGATCAAGATATACATGTGAAATTAAATCCTTATAAGCGTTCAACTAAAAAAAAAGTTCTTCCGAAGGAATTCATGTGAAAGAATCATTATATCAAATCCACTTCTCCAATTAAAAATTTACAAGAGATAAATCCATAAAAGATGCATTTGTCAATTAATTCCATGTATAAAAAATCATTAAGTGATGGAACATGGATATGAAATAGCTTTTATATGGTATAGGCTCATAAAAGCTCCATTCAAGAAATACAATAAGTCCGAAAGAGAAATACAACAAAATCATGCATTCAGACATGTTTTGTCATAGCTTTTCAATCATGAAGATAAACATGATATTGCATGATCATAGAAACTTTTTACAAACTTTCCAATGTGAACATGTTATTGAAGCACAAAGTCAAGTAAAATTCTCAGTCTCTGAGCTTTGCCAAGCGGTGCAACAGCCCCTGTTAGGCGGTGGCACCGCCCAGAGGCTCAGTCTCCGAGCTCTGCCGGGCGGTGCAACCACCCCAGTCAGGCGATGCAACCGCCAGATCCCGGAATTCTAGGAGATGACAGTTTTGAGCTCCAAATTCAAATTGGTTTGGGGCCTATAAATATCTCTCTCATCCCTGGTTTATTCACACAAGCACAAAGAGATTAAAAGAGAGAAAATGCTTCTGCAATCTCTAGAATTTCCCTCCTCTAGCTTAAGTGTTAGAATTCTGTTTAAGAGAGGAGAGTGAGTGCTTGTAAGGGTTGTCTCCTAAACCTAGTAAAAGGAGAAGAGGGGCGTAAGAAGAATGTTGTTCTTCGCCTAGTAAAGGAAGATCGTTAGTGGATGCCGGTGGCCTCAACGGAAGAGGAATCGGAGGAGTGGATGTAGGTCACGATTGATCGAACCACTATAAACTCTCGTCTTCTCTGGTTTGCATTTACTTTGAGCATCTTATCTTTACTGTAAACCTCCTCAGTAGCTTACTGCCTTCTGCTCATTTATGAACGTGTTTCTTAGTTAAGTATTTTCCGAATCGACGTTAGACGGAAATCGATTTTATCGTACAAACATCATATTTCAGTTTGCGTTTACATTCTGATTTCTATCTTAACTGCAAATTGCCTTCCTTACTTTACTTCAAATACATTTTCGTAAGCTTTCAAAGTTATTATCTGCACGAACGACTTTTACGTCGGAATCAGATTTCAACGTACGAACGCAGTTTTAATCGTCGAAAGTTTTCTACTGCACTAATTCACCACCCCCTCTTAGTGCTCTTGATCCTAATAATTGGTATCAGAGCCCGGTATTTCTCATTTCAGATTTACACCCGAGAAAAATGGCTCTTCATGGCTTTAAAGAGGGTTTTTCGGTTGTTCGTCCACCGTTGTTTAACGGATTGAACTACACTTATTAGAAAACTCAAATGAGAGTTTTCTTGATTTCTATGAATTTGGATTTATGGAATATTGTTGAAAATAGTTTTCAACTTCCCTCTAAACCGATGAACGAATGGTCGGATTTGGAGAAGAAGTATTTTTCTTTAAACGCAAAGGCTATGAATGCCTTATTTTACGCTTTGGACAAAAATGAGTTCAATCGGGTTTCTTTGTACGAAACGGCTTTTGACATATGGCACACTCTTAAAATCACACACGAAGGCACTTCTAGAGTTAAAGATTCGAAAATCAACTTTTTGATGCTTGATTTCGAGCTTTTTCAAATGAAGCCAAGCGAAACCATTGGTGACATGTGCAACCGTTTTACGGATGTCGTCAATGGTTTAAGAGCTCTTGGCAAATGTTTTTCGGATTTTGAACTCGTAAATAAGATTTTGCGTTCTCTTTCTAAGAAGTGGGATTCAAAAGTAACTACAATACAAGAAGCTAAAAACCTAAACAACTTACCACCTGAAGAACTAATTGGTTCGTTGATGACATATGAAATGGTGCATAATGCACATGATGAATATGATGAACAAAACAACCTTCTAAAGAACATGAAGGATTTGGAACCCCGAACAAATGGATACCACTTGAGCGATGACTTAAGTGATGAGGACAATGATGATCTTGAACTTCGAACACTAAATCTTAATAAGTTTATTAAACAAAAATATAAAATAAACAATGAACTTGAACGGAGGAAGAGGCCAAAGAAGAGTAAGGCAACCAAGGATGAATTAGGAACTTCTAAAGGTGAAACGATGAATTGGTCTTTGACGGGCTTCGACTACAAGGTAAGTAACTCAACTCTCTTGAATTATTTTGAAATTACTTGAAGTCCTTCATGAGTGCTTAATTTAGATAGTTGTAATAGGAAATAAAAATTATTTTTCAAAAATTATATCATGTTTTTCTTTTTAGCATCTTTGAAAAATTAAAAATTTGATCATGAAAAGTATATTGCTAAGGTTTCATGCATGTTATGTTTTGAAATGTTGAATGATGTATGCAACATTATGGATGATAATATGATATGTGATAATGCTTAGGATTAATCCATGCATGTGTATCTTGATGATTTTATGTCATGCATGAGTTTTTGAAGTAAATGTTGATTTGAAACTCTCATTTTAGATTAATATGTTTTTGGTCTAATCGTTTTTATGACGAATTAAGATGACATTCTCATGACATATTAAGACGACATATTGTATGTACATCTATGTATGAATTTCTTGATAGTCTTTTGATGATAGATGTGATATGATGATGTGTTTGGTCTTGATGACTTCATGACGAAACTTATGTTTTGATTTTAAATGATAATACATGTTTTCACAAAAGACTTGAATACTCTCATATGAAATCAATTGTATGAAATGGAAATAATTTTCTATCCTATTGAGATTAATGAATTTATTTTACCAATCTTATGAATCTTATGAAAATAAACATGATGAATATTTTGAAAATAAATTAGTGTATCATGCATTTGGTCTTAATGATTTCTCTTTAACATACTTTTTGAAATCATACTTGATGATGAATATCAAGATATTAAAAGGATGTTATCATGGAATCATGCTTGATGATTTGTTTTTTACCTTTCCATCTTAAATGTTGACACTTGTTTTAGGTAAAGACATGCTTATAAGTAGCAAATCACATGAATAGAAGTTTATAAAAACGAAATGCGATCCTCTATCTTATCGTCTTTTCAATAAATCTATGCTTGTCATGTATGAATTTATTGAATGTGACTTTGAGGATGATTTTGGATTTTACAAATGCTTGATTCATACTTATGACATGAGACACATTTTAAATATGAATCATGTTCAATGCTTCAATCATGTTACATCTCCTTAATTCATTTTGTTCTCCTAGATTTATTTACCAAAGAGGAGAATCTTCCGAATGAATAAAATGATACAAATGAATCACTTATCGATATATCTTTTTGAAATATCTTTTTAATGTGATGTTGATATTTTGAGATGCCTATTGGAATTCATGACATGAGATAATTGAATCCTTGACTTACTCTTTATATGGCTTGAAAATAGATGTTGAAAATCTTGCTTGATGAGTTGTTTTATAAGATTTTGCCTTTACGTCTTGAACTTTCATGCTTATCTTGATTTGGCATATAAAGACTAAGGCATGCTTAGATGAAAAAGAATCACTTAAAAAATGCTTTTCCCATCTGATCGAGATTAATGATTTCATGATATTTTGTGAATCTCGAAATTGATTTTGATGACTTGATTATGAGTTTCAAGTTAACGATTTGATTTGAATGAGTTTTATCTAAATCATAATCTTGATCTTGCAAAATTGGAATCATAAATAATATCTTTTGGTATTCATGAATTGATACTCACAATATGAAAGTATTGGTATTCATGACTTGAATTTGATTGAAACATTGCATGCTTAAATTAATCATTCTCCTATGTTTCAAAAATTCTTTAAATGCCTTATGTGATGACTGAAAATTAATTTGTTTTATGATGAATCATGAATCATGACTTGATCTATGATATTGATATATTTTAATCATGATCATTAATTGTATAATTCTTTTGCTCTATTAAAAGGATTTGTCGAATGAATCATGTCCTTCTTGAATTTTCTTGATATCATGACATGATTTTGTAATATGGCTTGTATAATGATTAAAATTTTTTGGCCATTGATTTCTACCTTCTTTTCGGTAATGACATAGGGGGAGAAAGATTGCTAGCTCAAGGCAAATGCTGGCTAGCTTTTACTCTTCCCTTCTTTTCGACAAAAACAAAGGGGAGAAAGCTTTTGCTAGTTGGAAAATGCAAAGAAAAGCAAAGTGCAATTTTGCACAAGAAGCAAGTGTTGAATTGCCATGATTGAACTTAAGAATCTTGCTATGCTTTTGTACTTATATGTTGTGATGAAAATCTAGCTTCATGTTACAAAAACTTGCATATCTTTTAAAATAGCTAGAGCTACTTCTCCTTTTGTTGATGACAAAGGGGGAGATTAATGATTTTCCCATCTGATCGAGATTAATGATTTCATGATATTTTGTGAATCTCGAAATTGATTTTGATGACTTGATTATGAGTTTCAAGTTAACGATTTGATTTGAATGAGTTTTATCTAAATCATAATCTTGATCTTGCAAAATTGGAATCATAAATAATATCTTTTGGTATTCATGAATTGATACTCACAATATGAAAGTATTGGTATTCATGACTTGAATTTGATTGAAACATTGCATGCTTAAATTAATCATTCTCCTATGTTTCAAAAATTCTTTAAATGCCTTATGTGATGACTGAAAATTAATTTGTTTTATGATGAATCATGAATCATGACTTGATCTATGATATTGATATATTTTAATCATGATCATTAATTGTATAATTCTTTTGCTCTATTAAAAGGATTTGTCGAATGAATCATGTCCTTCTTGAATTTTCTTGATATCATGACATGATTTTGTAATATGGCTTGTATAATGATTAAAATTTTTTGGCCATTGATTTCTACCTTCTTTTCGGTAATGACATAGGGGGAGAAAGATTGCTAGCTCAAGGCAAATGCTGGCTAGCTTTTACTCTTCCCTTCTTTTCGACAAAAACAAAGGGGAGAAAGCTTTTGCTAGTTGGAAAATGCAAAGAAAAGCAAAGTGCAATTTTGCACAAGAAGCAGTGTTGAATTGCCATGATTGAACTTAAGAATCTTGCTATGCTTTTGTACTTATATGTTGTGATGAAAATCTAGCTTCATGTTACAAAAACTTGCATATCTTTTAAAATAGCTAGAGCTACTTCTCCTTTTGTTGATGACAAAGGGGGAGAAATATATGAATTGATACTATGAGTGCCATATTTGAATGAGAAATATATGAATTAATGCTATAAGTGCCATATTTGAATTTGAATTATGTTAAGATATCAAAAGAAGCTTGCATCGAAATATATGGTAAATTGATAATCGAAATGCTATGATTGCCATATGCCATGTTTGCATCATGTTAAGATATCAAGAACTTGCATCGTAATTTTACTTGCTGATATCTTGCCATGTGATGAAATGCTACGATTTGTTGTTAAAATGATGCATGCAATACTTATGCTTTTTATGTGATGTATTGCATATGATGTGAATCATGATTAAAATTGCCTTAATTTGAATTCAAGGTTTATCTCAATTATGAAATTTTGAAATAAGAATGTTTACTCACCTTTGTCATGATTTAGAAATTGACATAAAGGGTCTTCCCTTCTTTAGAAAGGGTCTTCCCTTCTTTTTGACAATGACTAAGGGGGAGATAGCTAGCTTGCATAATTCAAGAAGAAAGCAAAAATTGCATTTCTCAACAGAGAAGAAGTTGCTTTCTTGAACATCTCTAAATTGCTAGCTTGCAAGTTCTAAAATGTTATAAAATTGCTAGATTGCATGATGATAAAAATTTAATATTATATTTTTCATGCAATGAGTTGAACTTATATTACAAACACAAGAATAGTTGTACTTCTCCTTTTTGTTGATGACAAAGGGTGAGAAGTATATTGATGACATGACATGTTATGCATAAGTTTATGCATATGTTCATGATGACGTGTTGCAAGTATTCATGATGAATATTGCAATGACTTGAATTCATTTTGAATTCAAGGTTCTATCAATATGGCATATTGATAGGGGGAGTTTGTTTAAACTCCGGGAGTTAAGTTTAACTCCGTCATCAATTGGTTGTCATCATCAAAAAGTAGGAGATTGTTGAATCTCGTATTTTGATGATGAAACCAATTGATAATTGTGTTTATGTTTTAATCTGTATTTTGAGTGACGCAGGATGCTTCGATCAGGATGAGACAATTAAAGCAGGAAAAATCATGTTGTGCCGGAAGAACATGTCAGAAGATTGGACGTCGGGCCAGTGGATCGGTCGACGTATCGACAGAAGGCTTCGGGCCATGGACTCAGGCATCGGGCGAAGAAGAGCGGGTATTGTGCCAAGGATATCGGAGTTGTGGAGTCAACTGGCCGATTGGGCAATAGGCCGCAGGAGAGGATGATGCGTTGAATAATTAGACGAAGCGTCGAGGTACCAATGACATGCCGGACAACTTGATTAATTGCTTAGGATTAATTGTCTCGATCGAAGTTTTGTTTTACATGTGCAGGATTAACTACGATGGATGAAAGACATGCAACAGGAGTTGCACCGAAGTTAAGACTATGATCACGTTGGGAGTTCGAGAGTTCGACGGAAGTCCAGACGGTCATCGGAGGTTCTACGGGAAAAAATCCGAGAAGTCCAGGAGCTTGCCAAAAGAAGCACATCGGAACTCGCCAAGTGGATTGTCGCAAGTCGAGGAGTTTGCCAGAAGTCCGCAGGAGCATCACCGAGGTTTCATCGGATGATCGACGAAAGTTCGCCGGAAGCTCGCCGGAAGAAGCGATTGATGCACCGGAGCAAGTTGCAGTAAATGTTTTAAGAAATATCATAGTTAGTATGTAGATTAAGTTTTTGTTGTTTACCTTTCTCATGCTTTGAAAATTATTGTAAAGGGAAAAGGGGGATAAATATTGCTAGCTCATCTTGCAAAATTTAGAAACTTGCACTTTGTAAAGGAAGCAAAATTGCTAGCTCAAACATTGCAAAGGAAGCAAAATTTTGCAAGCTTGCAAATTGCATGGAGAAATAAGTGCTATCTTGCTTATCTCATGAAGCAAAATATGCTTACTTGCACATCTAGCAAAATTTACAAACTTGTATATTTCAAGAAGCAAGAGTTGCTTTCTTGAACATCTCAAAATTGCTAGCTTGCATGTTTTAAAATATTGTAAAATTATTGATAGCTTTCATGATGATTAAACTTGAGATTTATTATGCAATGATTTGAACTTGTATGTCTAAACACTTGAAAGTTACACTTCTCCTTTTTGTTGATGACAATGGGGGAGACGTATGATCATGTTATGTATGATGATGTGTTGCAAATATTCATGGTAAAATTTGTAATGACTTGAATTCATCTTGAATTCACGGTTTTATCAATATGACATATTGATAGGGGGAGTTAAGGTTAACTCCATCATCAATTGGTTGTCATCATCAATTGGTTGTTATCATCAAAAAGGGGGAGATTGTTGAATATCGTATTTTGATGATGAAACCAATTAATAAGTGTTTATGATTTGATATGCGTTTTGAGTGATGGAAGATACTTCAATCAGGGAGAGACATTTAAAGCAGGAAGAATCATGTTGGGCCGGAGAAACATGTCAGAAGATTGGAGGTCACGTCGAAGGATCGGTCGACTTATCGACAGTAGGCTTTGGGCCATAGTTTCGAACATCGGGCCAAGAAGAGTGGATATTGTACCAAGGATATCGGAGTTGCGGATGTCAACTAGCCGATTGCGCAATAGGCCGCAAGAAAGGATGATGCGCCGAAGAATCAGACGAAGCGTCGATGGACCAATGACATGCCGGATAACATGATTCACGCTTAGTAATAATTGTCTAGATCGAAGTGTGTTTTACGTGTGCAGGATTAACTACGATAGCAAGGCATAAAGCAAAACTAAATCCTGAAGTCAAGAACGTAATTTCGTTGGGAGTTCGAGAGTTCATCGGAAGTCCATACGTTCGTCGGAAGTTCTACCGGAATTGACCAAGAAGTCTTGGAGCTTGCCAAAGAAGCTCATTGGAACTCACCAAGAAGATCATTGTGAAGTCCAGGAGCTTGCCGGGAGTCCGCCGGAATATTGCCGAGAGATTGTCGGAAGTTCGCCGGAAGAAACCAGACTTATTTTGCTTAGAATATGTTTTAGGAATCGTAGGTAACACATAATTGAAGTTGAGATTGAGAGGTAATCCCATCAACTCTGTTAGGGGCCAATTGGGCAGAAAGTTAGGCTGGTTTGGATCGGATTCAAGGCCCAACCAAGATTCTGAAAACTTGGCCGGCGGTGGCATCGCTTGGGGAACACGATTCCAGGAATTCTAGGTAGTGGTACCACCTAGTGTCAGACTGACACTAGCGGTGGTACCGTCCAGCACAAGCGGTGGTACCGCCTGTACCTAGGAAACCCGGGATGAGATGTTTTTAGGCTCCAAGTTTGAAACAATTTAAGGCCTATAAATATCCATCTCATCCCTAGTTAACATACACATAACTGACAGCGAAAAAGAAAGAAAACTCTATTGCAATTGTGTGTGAAACTCCTCTCAAAGTTCTAAGTGTTAGAATAGTTTGAGAGAGGAGTAAGTGGGGGTGTAAGGGTTATCTCCTAAACCCAGTAAAAGGAGAATCGAGTTGTAAAAGGTGGTTGGTCTTTGCCTATTGAAAGAAGATCGATAGTGGATGCCGGTGGCCTCGACGGAGGAGGAATCGGGAGTGGATGTAGGTCATGATGACCGAACCACTATAAACTCAGTTTGCATTTAGTTTGAGCAATTTACTTTTATAACAAACTGCCTCTCTTCCTTACTGTGGTTTTACTATGCCTACGCTCGCATACGCTTTCAAGTAAACACATTCCGAGATCAGTTTTAATTGTTTGAAGATTTTATGAAACCGATGATTTTACCACTATACTAATTCACCCCTCTCTCTTAGTGCCACTCTTGATCCTAACAATTGGTATCAGAGCAAAGTTCAGTCTCGTTTGGTTTAAAACCCAAAAGAGATGGCATTTACTTGCAACCAAAAGAGTCATTCAATTACACGTCTGCCCATGTTCAATGGGACGGATTACACTTATTAAAAGACTAGAATGAGGATCTTCCTAATTTCAATGGATTTTGAATTATGTAATATTATCAAAAATAGATTTCTAAGGTCTTCTCTTCCATTGAACCATTGGAATGATTTAGAGAAAAAGACTTTTTCTTTAAATGCGAAAGCTATGAATGCTTTGTTTTGCGCTTTGGATAAAATTGAGTTTAATTGGGTTTCTACTTACGAAATGACTTTCGATATATGGCACACTCTTGAAATCATACACGAAGGCACAAATAGAGTAAAAGATTCGAAGATCAATCTTTTAACGCATGATTTTAAACATTTTCATATGAAACCAAGTGAAACCATTGGAGACATGTACACCCGTTTTATGGATGTTATCAATAGTTTAAAAGTACTTGTTAAATATTTTTTAGATTTTGAACTTGTAAACAAAATTTTATGTTCTCTTAATAAGATTTGGGATTCAAAAGTAACTACTATACAAAAGGCAAAATACTTAAACAAATTTTCACTCGAAGAACTTATCGGGTCTTTAATGACCTACACAATGACTAATGTGGCACAAAATGAACTTTAGTATAACCTTCTAAAGAATAGGAAGGATTTTAGACTTAGAACAATTGAAGACCACTCGAGCATAAGCTCAAGTGATGGTGAACTTGAACGCCTCACTATGAAATTTAAAAAGCTCATGAAACAAAAATTAAAGAACAAAAAGAATGAAACTACTTGCTATGAACGCAAGAAGAAGTTGCCAAAAGACGAATCGAGCTCCTCTAAAGACGAGGAGAAAATCAACAAAAGCGAGATGGCAAACAACGTCTTAACGGCTTTCGATGATGAGGTAATCAAAATACCTTTAATTTACTTTGAAATTACATAATTCTTTTCATGAGTTATTGTTAATTTAGGTTAGAAAAATTATTTTTCTTGAAAATTACATATTTAATAATGTAATGAAAATTCAAAAATTGGAATAATGCTTATCCTTCTAGTAATGATAATTAAAATTGCATGTTTTATGATAAAGGAATATAATGTTGGATTTAAATGTAATGATAATCCTATGCATGTTTTTAAAAAGAAATAATATGTATCTTGATGTCTTAATTAAAATGTGCATGTTATACCTTGAAAACTTGAAACCATGCTTAATAAGAAATTGTGCATGTTATACCTTGAAAACTTGAAACTATGTTTTGATGTCATGCCCAAAGTAATGATGATTTGAGATCATGCTTAATTAGTTTATCTTTCGAAATTATATGCATAATGATTGTTGCGATTTATGGATTACAGATTTTTACCCAAATGAAAGTGGCATTTTTAGTTTTAAAAATGATGCATATTTTGTTTAGTATAAATGACAAAGGAATGCTCGTATGAAAAATAAATCACATGAATTGAAACAACTATAAAGAGGAAAATATTTTTCTCGAAATTTTTTTTCTATCTTTTTGAGTTGTGATTAAGAGATTGATAAATCTATTTATATTATTTTGAATCTCTTGAACTATACAAGTGATTTTGATGATTTGATGATTTAAATTTGAATAAATTTTTATCCAAATCATGACCTTGATTCCTTGATATTTACAAATTAAGATTTATTATGAATCGAGATCGTTTGTGTTCTCTCATGACTTTATTTGCTATATGAAAATCTTTATCTATATCATTGATCTTGAATTCTTGGAATCAAAACTTGATAATTTCTTTATATAAATAAGATCCCTCTCTTTTATTCTTGAATGACTTCTTGTATTTTGTTAAAGGAAATACTTATCAAAAGAAATCATGTCTATTACTATTCACATGATATTTGATATTATCTTTCATGACATGATGTGTAAATTTCTTTGTATTTGTGGTTGTAAACCTCATGTTATAAATAGAGCATTGATGTAAAAATTGTATTCTTCCACTCTACTTCTTCCTTGATTACAATTAAGGGGAGAAAGAAAATTGCTAGTTTGAATGTTAAATTTAGACAAATTGTGAAAAATGCATAAACTCTCCTCGTACATTCTTTTTCGGATCATGATCTTGATCTCTCGAATTTTAGACTTGAATTTTCTTTTTGAATCAAGATTATTTTCTTATCATGCTTTCTTGTAAAAAATGATATATAATCTTTTGACATTCAATTTTGTTGTTTACCTTTTTCATGCTTTAAAAATTATTGTACAGGGAAAAGAATTACAACATTGTATTCTTCCATTCTTTTTGACAATGACAAAGGGGGAGAAATATTGCTAGCTTATCTCGCAAAATATAGAAACTTGCACTTTGTAAAAGAAGCAAAATTGCTAGCTCAAACATTGCAAAGGAAGAAAAATTTGCAAGCTTGCAAATTGCATGGAGAAAGAAGTGCTATCTTGCTTATCTCAAGAAGCAAAATATGCTTACTTGCACATCTAGCAAAATTTACAAAACTTGTATATTTATAGAAGCAAGAGTTGCTTTCTTGAACATCTCAAAATTGCTAGCTTGTATGTTTTAAAATGTTGTAAAATTATTGATAGCTTGCATGATGATTAAACTTGAGATTTATTATGCAATGATCTGAACTTGTATGTCCAAACACTTGAAAGTTACATTTCGCCTTTTTGTTGATGACAAAGTGGGAGAAGTATGATCATGTTATGCATGATGGCATATTGCAAATATTCATGATGAAATTTGCAATGACTTGAATTCAGCTTGAATTCACGGTTCTATCAAGATGACATATTGATAGGGGGAGATAAGGTTAACTCCGTCATCAATTGGTTATCATCATAAAAAAGGGGGAGATTGTTGAATCTCGTATTTTGATGATGAAACCAATTGATAAGTATTTATGATTTGATATGCGTTTTGAGTGATGCAGGATGCTCCGATTAGGGAGAGACATTTAAAGCAGGAAGAATCATGTTGGGCTAGAGAAACATGTCAGAAGATTGGATGTCGCGCCTAAGGATCGGTCGACGTATTGACAGAAGGCTTTGTGCCATGGTTTCGGGCATCGGGCCATGAAGAGCGGATATTGTATCAAGGATATTAGAGTTACGGAGGTCAACTGGCCGATTTGGCAATAGGCCACAAGAACGGACAATGCGTTGAAGAATCAGATGAAGCATTGTTTTAGAACCCTACAGATTCTAAACTTGTGGTTGATCTCTTTAGGGGATTGGCCTCCTTGGAACTCTATAGGGGTTCCTCCCTCCAAGTTACTACTCAAAGGCTGCAGAAATGATTCATCTATTACTTATAGAAAGAGGAGGAATACATGGCTATTTATAGGGCTTCTAAACCCTAACTCCTAATAGGATTCCTACTCAGGACTCCTACTTCTAACCAACTTCTAATAGGACTCCTACTCAAGACTCCTATTCCTTTACAACTCCTAATTATTCTTTGAGAAACAACCTCCTAACTCTAGTGTAACATCCCTCATTTTTAAAAATTTAGTAAAAGGTTTGTTTGCAAAAAATAAGGATTATTTAATAATTATTTTATATTCAATGATATTATATTAAAAGTTTATAGCTAGGGACCTAAGAGTAAATATTAGAAGTTTGATATAATTTATGAAAGATTCAGATTTAAGTTAAAAAAAAAAAAATATAGTGGACATGTGTCAATAGCTAACCTAAGGTTGGTGCCACTTATCTTTGCTCTAAAGATGACACATAGCCCCTTTCATGCATGCATGACACCTTGCAACTTTTGCATTAGTCATAACCCAAATAATTAGATGAAAGGTTAAAGTAAACAAACCTGAAGAGTTGCAGCCAACGTGAGTTTGAGAAAAGAAGAAGAAGAAGAGGAAGAAGAAGAAGAAGAAGAACTTGAGGTTTTTCATCAATTTTCCCACATTTGGGATTAAAATAATTTTAAGGTAAGTGTTCTAACCCCATCCCACAGTAACCTTAATCTCTATTTCTATTTTTATTCTACAAAATTTGAAAGATTTCAACTGAGAACCAGACCTTCTTTCGTTTTGATATAAAGCTATGAATCTGTAATTTTTCGGGAATCTGACCTCTATGCAATGTTTCGGTCATAACATTTTGGAATAAACTCTGATTTAGACAAGACCTATTCCATTAGAAAGTAGACAAAAAAATATTTATTTTGATACTAAGATCAAATGATTTAGATTTTAAATGCCTACTAAGACTTCTATTTAAATTAACCCTACAGATTCTGCAAAACAGGGACTGAAATTTCTGACCTCTTGTTGCTTAACTACTTATAACTTTCTGCTGTAAACTCAGATTCATACAAAGTATGATTTATTCGAAGCTAGCTCAAAATGATTTCTGCGTATTCCTGATTTGAAATTTTTGAAGTAAAATTGCTAACTAAAACATCTACTTTCATCGACCTTATGGATTCAGTAAAACAAAGCTAATATTTTCAGACCTTTCACTATGAAGTTATCTGTAACTCTCTGTTGTAAATTCAAATTCTTGTAAAACTTGATTTGTCTAAAAACTAGATTGACAAAGCTTTCTAATGACACCTATTTTGTATAAATTGGAGCATAATTGGTTATCCAAATAGTTCATACAATGTTCCTATCAAATCCTGCCAGAATCGAGCTTTGGTCGATTTCGGCTTTCCTCGTTTCTTCTCTTTGGAAATCGATTTCGGCAAACACTCTTACTTTAGTTAACCTTTACATTATTACCTTAAATTCCTGTATACTTTTGTCCTTTATTTATTTGTACATATGCAGCTATCATCTAAAGATCATGTTTGCATCATAATGATTCGGCACATGCATCCCATTGTTCTGCATTTGCTTTCGATATGTGCCTCTTCCAGTTTCATTTCATTGGACATTGAATTCACCTAACTTTCTTATTTCAATTGAGCTATATGTGATTTCTTGAAATCCTTGTATGCTCTTGCTTTTGTTTTCTTTCAAATCTGAATACATTTATGAAAGATTATGTTTGTATCGTATTGACTCGAAAGGCATATATACATTTTGTTGTTCCGCATGTGCTTCCGATATGTCCCAATTCATTATTCACAATACCCTTTTGTACTATGGTGTTTGTGAGATTATTTGGACCTTTGTCAGAAATGGTAAAGGGTATGTGCTTAGAGCCCGCGATGCTCTAGATTATGTTTGGTGGTCATTCGGAAATGGATGGACTATTATGTTTATAATCCCACTTTACCTTCTGTCTGTTTGATATGAAATTCAGAGCCAACTTAGCACTTGGGCAAGGTAAGAGGGCTCGAGTAGGAAAGGGCTACCCGTGGATGGAGTCGAGAACTCATCACAGCGTGGAGCCACCACTGAGTTAAACCTCACATGCACTGTGCTAGAGTACGACGTTTGAGCTTCTATTTCGTATTTGTTCTTTGATATGTTTTGAAATGCTTCTTATGCTTCCAAAATATTTCCATATGCCATTGATACGTTCTGAAGCATTTCATTCACCATTGATATATTCCGAACTGTTTCATATGCCATTGATATCCAAAATGCTCCTTACGTCTTTGTTATGCTTTGAAATTACCATATGTCATCAATATGCTCCTTATGCCAATGATAAGCTCCAATTACCTTTCCTTGATTGTATGAACAAAACGTGCTTCGAACGAAATGACATCGTAATTATGCATTTATGATATCTAAAATGCTCCTTACGTCTTTGTTATGTCTTGAAATTACCATATGTCATCGATATGCTCCTTATGCCAATGATATGCTCCAATTACCTTTCCTCAATTGTATGAACAAAACGTGCTTCGAACGATACGACATTATAATTCTGCATTTAAACAAAACATGCTACTGTTTCATCTTGTATCTTTTCTTTGTATTTTGATATCTTATTTGTTTGAAACCTATCCTCTTTGCTATGGATATGTTAGTCATTTTCTGAGCTTTATATGCTCACTCCGTTGCTATATAAATTTTTTAGAATAGCTTATCGCTCACTAAAATGTGTAAATTGGGTTGAGGTAGTGGGAAGCTAGAAGATTTTGGGGCAAATCTTTCGTACTTGATATGTTGATATTGTATAAGTTCCTTTTGTGTGTATCAGCGACAAATCTAGATTGATGTATCCTGTAAATTTTTGAAAAGTACCTCTCATGTTAGGATTTTGGGAATGTTAAGTTAAAATTATGTAATGAATGATATAAACATGTGGTACATGTTGGTTTTGTAATTGTATAGATTCTCACAACTATGGATTTATGATATGGTTATGGTTTAGTTAAGTTGCCTTTGGATTTTAAGAATCATCTAGTGACATGGTGTATGATTATAAACTGCACAGGTTTTGTGAATTGTGGATTGTAGAGGTAAATGACTTGAATGCTTTTCTTAGTGACCTCAAATGTGTGATTGGATCTTGGATTGTTTGTTGAATTATAATATTATCAATTTTGAGTTAGGTTCACACCTCCTGAATGAAAATTAAATTGGGGGGGGGGGGGGGGGGGGAGGGGGGCGTGACAGAGTGGTATCAGAGCATTGTTTGAGGATCATTGAAATATTTGATATGCTGACGTGCAAAATATATTTTGGTCTAGTGAACCATAGTGATCGATAGAAATTTTCTTTGATGCATTTTAGGAATCTAGGATGATGAGGATATTTAGTCCTCCTACTTCACCTGCTTTTGATTAATTAAGTGTGATAAAAGGGTTGATCGGGGATATTAAATCAGAGTGGCGCAGTAGAAGCGTGGTGAACCTAATACATTTGTAGTAGAAAAATGGATGATGCGATTGGAGAAGATATTTGATGTACAAAATTATTCTGATGATCAAAAGGATTTCTGGAGATTAAGAACAGGAATAGCAAGGATAAGTTTACAAAAAAAAAGAAAAGATTAGTAATGAATTAGAATGTGATAACAGGAGGGTCAAGACATCATCGATTTGAAAAGGGAAGTCACCACAAAAAAATTCAATCCTGTGTAAGATGCGAGTTCAATTATGAAATAAGTTTGTATTCGTAGGGTGACTAGAGCCTATTTTTCTTATGGAAAGTTGGATCATTAAATAAAAGACTGTCCTTTGAATAAGAAGAAAGAATCACTGCCTCATAAATCATCAGTCCATGTCAGAGTATATGTTATCACGGAATATGATTCTAAAGTTTCTGAATTAGTGGTCGAAGGTACTATTCATGTTTATGAAGAATGCAAATATTTGTTTGACCATGTGTCTCATCTATGATAGTAGATGGCAGCAAAGGTTTGATAGAAATCAGTAGAAGTTTGCTGCAGAATTGTGTTGTCATGTAAGAGCAGAATTATCATCGAAGAAACAATGGTTTCTTGATGAAATTTCCACCAAAAAACTTGAGAAATTTAAGGAGAGAATTGATAGTAAAATCTCAGTTTATATGACAGCAAGGATGTCCAATTTAATTAAGAAAATTTTGGTAGTAACAGTAAGAGAATTGGTACAAGTTGCAATAGCAGGATTCTCGTCGAAAAATTTTAGCGGTATACGACAAAAATTTACAGCAACTCAAAATCGTTTTTAGAGATAAATTCTTTAATAGATTAATTTTATATAGAAGCCAAGATAATCTATGAAGTATATAAGAAATTTCATTCAAGAAAGATTGCAAATAGATGGGTTAAGGCAACAATATGCGGCTGAAATTTTCTACAGCACAGATTTTTAATTATGGCAGATTAGACGTAAAAGTTCAGTAGTTTATATTAAGAATTTTTCAACGAAATCAAAGGAAAATCTACTGTTAGGAAGTTGCAAAGCTATCATAAAAATTTTATAGAGATTTGGATAGAAAAAACATAGTATCAAGATCAAATAATTAGTGCTATACGGCTGAAATTTTATAGTGCAGATTTTTAAGTATAGCGGATTAGACGTAAAAGATCAATGGTTTATATTGAGAATTTTTTGACAAAACCAAAGAAAAATCTACTGTTAGGAAGTGTCAAAGCTGTCATAAAAAATTTGTAGAAATTTGGATAGAAAAAACATAGTAGCAAGATCAAACAGACTCTGTTATGCGGTTGGAATTCTGCAATGTATCTTTCGCCGTAGAGATGAAAACTTTATGACGAAAAGTTTATGCAGCAATATAGGAACAATTTTTTTTGGATTTTCAAATAAGGATAACTAAATTGCAGCAGCAGTAAGGTAGAAAACTAGAACCTATTGCAATTCACGGGATGATCAAAGGATGATCCACGGTGGTGGAGATGACAACAGAATTTGGCGACGATCTTTTAAGCAATTGTGGGAATTGCTTTGGGCGGCTGTGGAGGGCTAATGGATGGATGTGGAAGGGCAATGATACACCAAGAACGCTGCTATGATACTTGATGTTAGAACCCTTGTAGATTCTAAACTTGGGGTTGATCTCTTTAGGGGATCGACCTCCTTGGAACTCTATAGGGGTTCCTCCCTCCAAGTTGCTGCTCAAAGGCTGCATAAAAGATTCATCTATTGCTTATCAAAAAGGAGGAATACATGGCTATTTATAGGGCTTCTAAACCCTAACTCCTAATAGGACTCCTACTTCTAACCAACTCCTAATAGGACTCCTACTCAAGACTCCTATTCCTTTACAACTCCTAATTCTTCTCTAAGAAACAACCTCCTAACCCTAGCGGACCTCTTCACCTCTTTAATAGGGGTCAGCTTAGGTAGGTTTTACATGAATGTCCCTCTCAATTAGGACTCTCATAGCTAGAGTCCTAACATATCAATGGACCAATGACATGTCGGACAACATGATTCATGCTTAGTAATAATTGTGTAGATCGAAGTGTATTTTATGTGTGCAGGATTAACTACGATAACAAGACATAAAGCAAAATGAAGTCTCAGAGTCAAGAACGTTATTTCGTTGGGAGTTCGAGAGTTCGTCGGAAGTCCAAACATTCGTCGGAAGTTCTGTCGGAATTGACCGAGAAGTCCCGGAGCTTGCCAAAGAAGCTTGTCGGAACTCGCCAAGAAGATCGTTGTGTAGTTCAGGAGCTTGCCGGGAGTCCAATGGAACATTACCGAGAGATCGTCGGAAGTTCGCCGGAAGATTGTCGGAAGCTCACCGGAAGCAACCTGACTTATTTTGCTTTATGTCTTAGGAATTATAGTTAGCACATAATTGAATTTGGGATTGGGAGGTAATCCCATCAACTCTGTTAGGGGTCAATTGGGCCCAAAGTTGGGTTGGTTTGTGCCAGATTCCTAGCCCAACCAGGAGGTTGAAAGCATGGCAGGTGGTGGCACTGCTTGGGGAACAACACCCCAAGATTTCTGGGCGGTGGTATTGCCCAATTTCAAACTATCAGCCGGTAGTACCACCCGTACCCAGGAAACCTGGGATGAGATGTTTTTAGGCTCCAAGTTTGAATCAACTTAAGATCTATAAATACCCCTCTCATCCCTAGTTAACAAACACACAACTGAGAGTAAGAAAGAAAGAAAACTCTATTGCAATTATGTGTGAAACTCCTCTCATAGTTCTAAGTGTTAGAATAGTTTGAGAGAGGAGTAAGTGGGGGTATAAGGGTTATCTCCTAAACCCGATAAAAGGAGAATCGAGTTGTAAAAGGTGGTTAGTCTTTGCCTATTGAAGGGAGATCGATAGTGAATGCCGGTGGCCTCGACGGAGGAGGAATCGGGAGTGGAGGTAGGTCACAACGACCGAACCACTATAAACTCCATTTGCATTTACTTTGAGCAATTTACTTTTATAGCAAACTGCCTCTCCTCCTTACTATGCTTTTACTACGCCTACGCTCGCATATGCTTTCAAGTAAATACCTTCCGAGATCAGTTTTAATCGTACGAAGATTTTTCTGTTGAATCTCGTATTTTGATGATGAAAGCACTTGATATGTGTTTATAATTTAAACTGCAATTTGAATGATGCAGGTCTACTCGATCAGGATTAGACAGTTAACGCAGGAGGAATTGACATTGCGCCGGAAGATATCACGTCAGGATATTGGATGGCTGAACGCTTCGGACGTTGGACATCGGGCCAAGGAGAGCGAAATTGCGCCAAGGATATCAGGGTTGCGGAGGTCAACCGTCGATTGGGCAACAAGCCGCAAGAGAGGATGATGCACCGAAGAATTGGACGAAGCACCAACCAATGACGTGCCGGGCAACAGAATGTCAATTCGCATTGTAATAATTGTCTAGATCAGAGTTGAGTTTTGGTTTGTGTGTGCAGGATTAACTACGATAACGATGACGACATAAAGCAAAACAAAGTGTTGGAGTCAAGCGCGAAGGATTTGTTAAGAGTTCGAGAGTTCGACGGAAGTCCGAAGGTTCGTCGGGAATGCTGCCGGAACTAGCCGAGAATGAGTAGGGAGCTTGCCGAAGGGTTTTTCGGAAGCTCGCCGGAAGGTTCGTTGGAAGTTCGCGGAGCTCACCGAGAAAGATCGGAGCTTGCCGAAGAAGCTCGTTGGAACTCGCCAAGATCAAATCGTGAAGTCTAGGAGCTTGCCGGGAGTCCGCAGAATGGTTTCCGAGAGTTTATCGGAAGACCGTCGGAAGTTCGTCGGAAGCTCACCGGAAGAAGTCTTGACTTACGGACTTTGTAATAGCTTAGAAAATGTCTTTAAATTCGTAGTTAGTATGTTAATTAGGGTTAGGATTAGGTGTTAATCCTATAACCCAAGTAGGGGCCAATTGGGCCCGAGTTCGGACTGGTTTGGGCCAAGTTTGGAACCCAACCAATGAGCTGAATTGGCCTAGGCGGTGGCACCGCCCAGCACCCGAAAGCTGGGCGGTGGCACCGCCAGCATCAGAAACCGAAGAGAATTCAAATTTTGGAGCCCAAATTTGATCCTCTTGAGGCCTATAAATATCCCTCTATTCTCAGCTGAGATAACAACCTTTTGAGAAGCTAGAAGTTGAGAAAAGCTTTAGGAAAAGTCTTGTTTTCAATAGCTTGAGTGTTCACCTCCTTTCTTTTCATTGAAATCTTTGTAAAAGGGTGAACCACTTGTAAGAGGTTGTAAGAGGGGTGTAAGAAGGAGGTTGATCTTCGCCTAGTAAAGGAAGATCATTAGTGGATGCCGGTGGCCTCGACGGAAGAGGAATCGGAGGAGTGGATGTAGGTCATGATTGACCGAACCACTATAAACTACCGTCTTCTCTGGTTTGCATTTACTTCCTGCTATTACCTTACTGCAAACCCCTTCAATAGCTTACTGCCGTCAAGTTAAAACGCAATCGAAATGGTTTCAAATGAAACGTTGATTTTATCGTATGAAGTTTCTGAAAGTGTTTAAATCGTCGAAAGTTTATCATACTTTACCGTTGCACTAATTCACCCCACCCTTCTTAGTGCCGCTCCAGTCCTAACAATTGGTATCAGAGCCCGGTATTTCTCATTTCGGATTTACACCCGAGAGAAATGGCTCTTCATGGCTTTCAAGAGGGCTTATCGGTTTTTCATCCTCCGTTGTTTAACGGATTGGACTACACTTATTGAAAAACTTGAATGAGAGTTTTCTTGATTTCTATGAATTTAGATTTATGGAATATCGTTGAAAACAATTTTCAACTTCCCTCTAAACCGATGAACAAATGGTCGGATTTGGAGAAGAAATATTTTTCTTTAAACGCAAAGGTTATGAATGCCTTCTTTTGTGCTTTGGACAAAAATGAGTTCAATCGGATTTCAACGTGCGAAACGGCTTTTGATATTTGGCGAACACTTGAAATCACGTACGAGGGAACTAGTAGAGTCAAAGACTTGAAAGTTCACATTTTATTGCATGATTTTGAGCTTTTTCAAATGTAACCAAGCGAGACTATAGGCGACATGTACACCCGTTTCACAGATGTCGTCAATAATCTAAGAGTTCTTGGTAAATCTTTTTCGAATTTTGAACTCGTAAACAAGATTTTGCGTTCTCTTTATAAGAAGTGGGATTCAAAAGTAACTTCAATACAAGAAGCTAAAAACCTAAACAACTTACCACTTGAAGAACTAATTGGTTCGTAAATGACATATGAAATGGTGCACAATGCACATGATGAACATGATGAACAAAATCACCTTCCAAAGAACAGGAAGGATTTGGAACCCCAGACAAATGAATACCACTTGAGCGATGACTCAAGTGATGAGGACAATTATGAACTTGAACTTCGAACACTAAATCTTAAAGAGTTTATTAAACAAAAATCTAAAATAAATAATGAACTTGAACGGAGGAAGAGGCCCAAGAAGAGGAAGGCAACCAAGGATGAATAAAGAACTTTCAAAGGTGAAACGACGAATTGGGCTTTGATGGGCTTCGACTATAAGGTAAGTTGTTGAATCTTGGATTTTGATGATAAAATCAATTGATGGGTTATTTGATCTAATCCATATTATTGAGTTAAGTATGCAGGATTAACTACGATAACCAGAAAACACAAAGCAAGAATACCGAAGTCAAGTTCGATGAACGTTTAAGAGTCCGAAGAATCGTCGGAGATGATGATGGAACCAACCGAGAAGAAATCGGGAACCTATTGGAAGTTCGCCGAAGAGATCGTCGGAGGTTCGCAGAGATCACCGAGAAGTCTCGACTACTCATTAAAGTCATCACAAGTTCGGGAGCGTGCTTGGACCCCGTCGGAAGAAGTTCGTCGGAAAGCTCGCCGGAACAAGACTTGACGCTCGCGGTTGATAAATTGCTTAGGATGTGTTTTGTTATGTAGTTCACTTGTAATTAGGATTAGGATTAAGAAGATAATACTATATCCTGGTTAGGGGCCAACTGGGGCCAAAGTCAGATTTGGTTTGGGTTAAAAGTAAGCCAAACCAAGTGAACCGGAGAGCTGGGCGGTGCCACCCGAGTGCTGGGCGGTGACACCTCCTTGGCTGGGCGGTTGCACCGTCCAGCACCCGAGCACTGGGCGGTGGCACCGCCTGGCTGGGCGGTGGCACCTCCAGCACCGGGAACCCTAAGAGAATTCAAATTTTGGAGCCCAAAATTTGAATCCTCTTGAGGCCTATAAATACCCCTCAAATCTCAGCGGAGATCATAACTTTTGAGAAGCATTTTAATTGAGAGAAAAGACTTAGAAAGTCTTAGCAAGTCTTGTTTTCAATTTGCTAGAGAGTTCTCCTCCTTCTTTCTTATTGAAAATTTGTAAGAGGTTGAACTGCTTGTAAAAGGATGTAAGAGGGGTGTTTACCCTTCCTTTTCAAGAGATTTGCTAGTGGAAGGTGGGAGCCTCATCGAAGAGGGGCATCGCAAGTGGAGTAGGTCATTTGACCGAACCACTCTAAAAATCGGCGTAATCTCTGGTTTGCATTTTATTATTGTCATTTACATTACTGCAAATCTTCTTACTGCTTTAGTTCCTTATTACCCTTGCTGCGCAACTTTAAGAATACGCTTTCAAGTTAAACTTTTCAAGTTCCGTTCTTATCGTACGAAAGATTTTGTTAAAATCGAAGTTTTAATCCGCTGCACTAATTCACCCCCCCCTCTTAGTGCCGCTCCGATCCTAACAAGTGGTATCAGAGCAAGGTTATCTCTCATATTTGGTTTAACACCCAAGAGAGATGGCTTACTCCGGCATGCAAGAGGGCCACTCTATTGCACGACCACCTTTGTTTAATGGGTCGGATTACACATATTGGAAGACTCGCATGAGAATCTTCCTCATTTCTATGGACTTTGAGCTTTGGTCTATTGTTGAGAATGGATTTCAAAAATCTTCTCTTCCGATGAGCGAATGGAATGAATCGGAGAAGAAGGTTTTTGCTTTAAATGCAAAGTCTATGAATGCCTTGTTTTGTGCATTAGACAAAAACGAATTTAATCGTGTTTCAATGTGTGATTCGGCTTTTGATATTTGGAGAACTCTTGAGGTCACTCATGAAGGCACTAGCCGAGTGAAAGAGTCCAAAATCAACATCCTTGTGCACTCTTATGAACTTTTCCGAATGAAACCAAGTGAGTCCATCGGAGACATGTACACCCGGTTTACGGATGTCATCAATGGACTCAAAGCTCTTGGTAAAGATTTTACTAACTTTGAACTAGTAACAAAAATCTTAAGATCTCTCCCTAAAAGTTGGGATCCAAAAGTTACGGCCATTCAAGAGGCCAAAGACCTTAAAGCATTCCCTCTTGAAGAACTCATTGGGTCTCTAATGACCTATGAAATGACATGTCAAGCTCATGACGAGCTCGAGAACTCCCTTCCAAAGAACAGGAAGGATATGGCACTCAAATCACAAGAAGACCACTTGAAAGGAACATCAAGTGATTAGGACAGTGACAATGACATTGCACTTTTGACTCAAAAAATTAAAAAATATTTAAGAAAGAATAAATTTAAAAATAATACAAAAAATAAATTTGAACAAAAGGACCAAGTGATTTGCTATGAATGCAAAAAACCGGGACACTATAAGAACGATTGTCCTCAAGCCAAAAAGAGAACATCAAAGAAGAAGGCGTTCAAGGCAACGTGGGATGATTCAAGCGCATCCGAAGAAGAGGAGTCCAACACCGAGCAAGTTGCTCATTACGCGCTAATGGCGTTAGGAGAAGAGACAAACCCACAAGCTAGGAGCAAGAGATGGTATCTCGATAGTGGATGCTCAAGACATATGACTGGAGATCCATCTCATTTCTCTATGCTCACTAGCAAAGAAGATGGGTACGTTACCTTCGGAGACAACAACAAGGGCAAAATCATTGGCAAGGGAACTATTGGTAACAAATTTAATTTTTCCATTGATGATGTCTTACTAGTTGATGGATTGAAACATAATCTCTTGAGTATTATTCAACTATGCGATAAAGGTTACATCGTTAGATTTGAATCAAATATGTGCATTATTGAAAAACCAAATCATAACATGACTATGATTGCTTTAAAACAAAATAATATCTATACCATCAATCTTGATGAACTAAGTAATATAATATGTTTCTCCGCCGTAAATGATGATGCTTGGCTTTGGCATAGGAGATTAGGCCATGCAAGCATGAAAACAATATCTAAGATCTCATCTCAAGAATTAGTACGAGGAATTCCAAATATAAAGTTTATTAAGGACAAAGTATGCGATGCATGTCAACTAGGCAAACAAATAAAAACAAGCTTCAAACCAAAAAATCAAATTAGCACCACTAGACCATTACAATTGATCCATTTGGACTTATTTGGACCAATTGATACAACAAGTCTAGGTGGAAGCAAATGT
Source organism: Musa acuminata AAA Group (assembly GCF_036884655.1). NCBI lineage: Eukaryota > Viridiplantae > Streptophyta > Magnoliopsida > Zingiberales > Musaceae > Musa > Musa acuminata. The sequence goes on along the minus strand of NC_088353.1, from coordinate 14,747,836 downwards.
GCTTTTGTGATTGTGGATGACTACTCTAGATATACTTGGACCTATTTCTTAGCTCACAAAAGTGATTGCTTCAAGTGTTTCTCTAAATTTTGTAAACTCACTCAAAACGAAAAAGGCTTCATGATTTCATCAATTCGGAGTGATCACGGTGGTGAATTTCAAAACCATGACTTTCAAAATTTTTGCAAAGTTAATTGATACAATCACAACTTCTCAACTCCAAGAAATCCTCAACAAAATGGTGTAGTTGAAAGAAAAAATAGAAACCTACAAGAAATGGCAAGAACTATGTTAAATGAACATAGTTTACCCAAATATTTTTGGGCCGAAGCCGTAAATACGACTTGCTACATCATGAATAGGGTTCTAATAAGACCATCTCTATCAAAAACTCCCTATGAATTATGGAATAACAAAAAACCAAATATTTCTTATTTTAAAGTTTTTGGTTGTAAATGCTTTATTTTAAATGAAAAGGATGCCTTAGGTAAATTTGATGCTAAATCCGATGAAGGCATCTTTCTTGGCTACTCTTCCGTTTCTAAGGCTTTTCGGATTTTTAATAAAAGAACCTTAGTAATAGAAGAGTCTATTCATGTAGTTTTTAATGAAATTTCCGATTTAAAGAAAATGATTTTGATGATGATCTTGGTTTTGATAATTTGAATTTAAATGAACCCTCTCCTCAAAATAGCCATTTGAATGCATCTTCTTCCGAAATTTCTTTACCAAAAGAATGGAAGTATGTAGATGCTCATCCAAAAGAGCAAATTATAGGAGATACATCAAAAGGGGTTCAAACTCGTTCTTCTTTCAAAAATTTCTGTGCTAACGCCGCTTTCCTTTCTCAAATTGAACCTAAATGCATTGACGAAGCCTTAAAAGATGATTTTTGGGTCATTGCAATACAAGAAGAATTGAACCAATTTGAGAGGAATGAGGTATGGAAGCTTGTTCCTAGACCAAGTGACCACTTAGTCATAGGTACTAAGTGGGTCTTTGGAAACAAGCAAGACGAAAATGGTATCGTGGTTAGAAACAAGGCTAGATTAGTGGCCAAAGGTTTCAACCAAGAAGAAGGTATCGATTACGAAGAAACCTTCGCTCCCGTGGCTCGATTAGAAGCCATAAGGATGCTCCTTGCCTATGCTAGTAGTAATAATTTTAAACTATTTCAAATGGATGTTAAAAGTGCCTTCTTAAATGATTTTATTTCCGAAGAAGTATATGTCGAACAACCTCCCGGATTTGAAAATACTCTTTTTCCTAATCATGTATTCAAAGTGACTAAGGCTCTCTATGGCTTGAAACAAGCTCCTAGAGCTTGGTATGAAAGGCTTAGTTCCTTTCTTATTTTAAATAATTTTACCAAAGGCAAGGTTGATACTACATTGTTTATTAAACATTTTGAAAATAATTTTCTTATTGTGCAAATTTATGTTGACGATATTATTTTTGGCTCTTCGGATGAATCACTATGTGAATCATTTGCCAAATCTATGAGTCATGAATTCGAAATGAGTTTAATGGGGGAATTAACTTTCTTTTTAGGATTACAAATCAAACAACTTAAGGATGGTATATTTATTAACCAATCTAAATACACATTAGAATTGTTAAAACGATTTAACATGGATAATTCAAAAGCAATAAACACCCCTATGAGTACTGCGACTAAGTTAGATATGGATGAAAATAGTGAAAATTTCGATCAAAAAACATATAGGGGAATGATAGGTAGTCTACTCTACCTTACCGCGACTAGACCGGATATTATGTTTAGTGTAGGACTTTGTGCTATGTTTCAATCAAATCCTAAATTATCTCATCTCAAAAGTGTTAAAAGAATATTTAGGTATCTTAAAGGAACTCCAAATTTAGGATTATGGTATCCAAAATCTGAAAAATTTGATTTAATAGCCTATGCGGATGCCGATTTTGGCGGATGTAGAATAGATAGAAAAAGTACATCCGGAACATGCCAATTTTTAGGACATGCACTTGTTTCTTGGACTTCCAAGAAACAAAATTCAGTTGCACTATCTACGGCAGAAGCCGAATACATAGCTGCAAGTGCATGTTGTGCACAAGTCATTTGGATGAAAAATACATTAGAAGACTATGGAATTCACTTTAAAAATATTCCCATAAAATGTGATAATACTAGTGCCATATGTCTTACTAAAAATCCAATTCAGCATTCTAGAACTAAGCACATCGACGTTAGGCATCATTTCATACGCGATCATGTCCTTAACAATAATGTTGTTCTAGAATTCATTGACACAAAGCATCAATTAGCAGATATATTCACAAAAGTCTTGAATGAAGACCAATTTGAATTCATTAGAAGGGAATTAGGTATGTTAAATTGTCCCTAAACAATAAACTTGTTTGATTGGATTTTCCGTAAAGTTTTTCATCTTCTTTCCATCTCTCATTCTCCTTCAAATTCCATATGACATGTTGTGAAATATCGAAATCGACTTTGATGACTTGATTATGAATTTCAAGTTAGCGATTTGATTTAAATAAGTTTTATCTAAATCATAATCTTGATCTTGCAAAATTGGAATCACAAATAATATGTATTGGCATTCATGACTTGAATTTGATTGAAACATTGTATGCTTAAATTAATCATTCTCCTATGTTTCAAAAATTCTTTAAATGCCTTATGTGATGATTAAAAAGTAATGTTGAGATTTTCATGAATTTGACAATTTGAATGAGTTTGTATTCGAATTATGATCTTGACTTCGTGAAATTACTACTTGAATTTTTTATCCCAATCTCTCTCTTATACATCTACAATTTCTGTTATTCATAGAAAGAAGAGATTATATAATATGAATGCATGCTGAATTTTCCTCTAAAATGAACTCTGCGTAAATATTTTTGCATACTTAATTTTCAATGATAAAATTGTTGTATGACAAAATATGTGCTTCAAGTCTCATTTTCCTTTTTGTTGATGACAAAGGGGGAGAAAAGTGATGACTTATATCATTCTTAATAGCATGACAAAATATGAATTGCAAAATCCTTGAGAAAAGTGATCGATCGATGATTATCTTATATGCCTTGCAAAATCCTTGAAAATATCGTAAGATTGATTGATCATATTGAATACATGTCTAAAATGTATAATCATGCAATTCAAGTTGAAAATCTTTATCTCTTGTCATAGTAAAATTTGTCTCTTATCTTTCGACTTGAAAAAGATTTTCATCAAAGTTTCGCATTTACAATATGCTTAATGAGAATAACGATAAGTTCTACGCTTAGAGCTTATCGGTTTATACTTGAATTCAATGATGAAATTCAAGTGTTTTATCTTCTCATAATATGGCATATAAATAGGGGGAGTTACGTTTAACTCCGTCATCAATTGATTGTCATCATCAAAAAGGGGGAGATTGTTGAATCTCGGATTTTGATGATAAAATCAATTGATGGGTTATTTGATCTAATCCATATTATTGAGTTAAGTATGCAGGATTAACTACGATAACCAGAAAACACAAAGCAAGAATACCGGAGTCAAGTTCGATGAACGTTTAAGAGTCCGAAGAATCGTCGGAGATGATGATGGAACCGACCGAGAAGAAATCGGGAACCTATTGGAAGTTCGCCGAAGAAATCGTCGGAGGTTCGCAGAGATCACCGAGAAGTCTCGGCTACTCATTAAAGTCATCACAAGTTCGGGAGCGTGCTTGGACCCCATCGGAAGAAGTTCGTCGGAAAGCTCGCCGGAACAAGACTTGATGCTCGCGATTGATAAATTGCTTAGGATGTGTTTTGTTATGTAGTTCACTTGTAATTAGGATTAGGATTAAGAAGATAATCCTATATCCTGGTTAGGGGCCAACTGGGGCCAAAGTCAGATTTGGTTTGGGCTAAAAGTAAGCCAAACCAAGTGAACCAGAGAGCCAGGCGGTGGCACCGCCTGGCTGGGCGGTGACACCTCCTTGGCTGGGCGGTTGCACCGTCCAGCACCCGAGCGCTGGGCGGTGGCATCGCCTGGCTGGGCGGTGGCACCTCCAGCACCGGGAACCCTAAGAGAATTCAAATTTTGGAGCCCAAAATTTGAATCCTCTTGAGGCCTATAAATACCCCTCAAATCTCAGCTGAGATCATAACTTTTGAGAAGCATTTTGATTGAGAGAAAAGTCTTAGAAAGTCTTAGCAAGTCTTGTTTTCAATTTGTTAGAGAGTTCTCCTCCTTCTTTCTTATTGAAAATTTGTAAGAGGTTGAACTGAGGTTGAACTGCTTGTAAAAGGTTGTAAGAGGGGTGTTTATCCTTCCATTTCAAGAGATTTGCTAGTGGAAGGTGGGAGCCTCATCGAAGAGGGGCATCGCAAGTGGAGTAGGTCATTTGACCGAACCACTCTAAAAATCAACGTAATCTCTGGTTTGCATTTTATTATTGTCATTTACATTACTGCAAATCTTCTTACTGCTTTAGTTCCTTATTACCCTTGCTGCGTAACTTTAAGAATACGCTTTCAAGTTAAACTTTTCAAGTTCCGTTCTTATCGTACAAAAGATTTTGTTAAAATCGAAGTTTTAATCCGCTGCACTAATTCACCCCCCCTCTTAGTGCCGCTCCGATCCTAACATAAGTAACTCAACTCTCTTGAATTATTTTGAAATTACTTGAAGTTTTTCTTGAGTTCTTAATTTAGATAGTAGGAATAGGAAATAAAAAATTGTTTTTCAAAAATTATATCATGTTTTTCTTTTTAGCATCTTTAAAAAATTTAAAAATTTTATCATGAAAAGTATATTGCTAAGGTTTCATGCATGTTATGTTTTGAAATGTTGAATGATGTATGCAACATTATGGATGATAGTTATATGATATGTGATAATGCTTAGGATTAATCCATGCATGTGTATTTTGATGATTTTATGTCATGCATTAGTTTTTGTAGTAAATGTTGATTTGATACTCTCATTTTGGATTAACATGTTTTTGGTTTAATCATTTTTATGACGAATTAAGATGACATTCTCTTGACATATTAAGATGACATAGTGCATGTAAATCTATGTATGAATTTCTTGATAGTCTTTTGATGATAGATGTGATATCATGATGTTTTATTTTTGATGTGTTTGGTCTCGATGGCTTTATGACGAAACTTATGTTTTGACTTTAAATGATGATACAATGTTTTCACAAAAAGACTTGAACACCCTCACATGAAATCAATTGTATAAAATGGAAATGAATTTTATATCCTATTGAGATTAATGAATTTAGTTTACCAATCTTTTGAATCTCATGAAAATAAACATGATAAATATTTTGAAAATAAATGAGTGTATCATGCATTTGGTCTTAATGATTTCTCTTGAACATACTTTTTGAAATGATACTTGACAATGAATATCAAGATATTAAAAGGATGTTATCATGGAATGATGCTTGATAATTTATTTTACGAAATTTACCTTTCTATCTTGAATGTTGACATTTTTTTTTAAAAGCAAAGACATGCTCATAAGAAGCAAATCACATGAATAGAAATTTATAAAAATGAAATGTAATCCTCTATCTTATTGATTTTTCAATAAATCTATGCTTGTCATATATGAATTTATTGAATATAATTTTGAGGATGATTTCAGATTTGACAAATGCTTGATTCGTATTTACGACATAAGATACATTTTAAGTATGAATCATGCTTCAATCATGTTAAATGCTTCAATCATTTTATATCTCTAGAGTTCTCGATTTTGATGAAATACAAGTGATAAATTCATTTATGATATCTTGTAAATCACTTGAATTATGAATGAGTTTTTTATGATGTGTTAAAAGAATCACTTAAAAAGAAAATGCTTTTCCCATCTTATCGAGATTAATGATTTCATGATATTGTGTGAATCTCGAAATTGATTTTGATGAAATAGTAATAACGTTATTCATGTTATGAATCTCAAAAATGATAATTTGATTATGATTTTTTTTGTGTAACTTGTCTTTTGATTTCTCAGAATTCAATGAAGTGTCATACTGATATCTTGATACTTGGAATATTTTAAAATGTGATCTTGATAAGAATGTTTCAAGTTGCTTTTTGTGGTATATCTTTTCAAATGAATCATGAGCCTTGATATCATATATTTTATAATATAGAAATAACAAGATTTCTTTGCCTTGTATGTCTTGTGTGATGATTGTACATCAATTTACTTTATTATAAATTATATGAATCTTGATCGTGAACTTGTTAAGAAGAATTTTAATGAACCATGAATCATATCTTTGGTATTCACGAATTGATCCTTATTGATATCTTTCATGAATTCTTTGCATATTTGGCTTGTTGAATGGTTGAAATTTTTAGCCATTGAGTTCTCCCTTCTTTTCGATAATGATAAAGGGGGAGTTAGTTTACTAGCCTGCATATTTCAAAGGAAGAAAAATTTGCTAGCTCGATCATTTCATTGAAAGAACTTGCTATCATGAACACTACCAATGAATTACAAATCTTGCAATATAAAGAGAAGCAAAGAATTGCTATTTCGAAAGAAGCAAAAAATGCAAAACTTAGAAAACTTGCAATATAATTGCTGTTGCCATGCTTTGTATCAAAAATAGGTTGATATCCTTAAAAGCATCACATTAAAGTTTTTAGTGTATCGCAATGTATCACATGTATCACAAATTAAAAATTTTGAGACTATTATCATATCATGTTTAACAATTGATATCTTTCATTGATATGATAAATTATCATCTCATGATATATCGCATAATTATATCATGCTTTTGCGATTGTATCATGTGATATTTGTTGAATTTTCACATTGATATCCTTTATGACATGATTTCTTTGCATTATTGTCTTGTATGCTTCATGTGATAATATGAATACATGAAACACTTATGATATGATTTTTATACAATTCCGTGTATTCATAAAATATTTATCTCATCACCCAATAACTCTTCTTGATATTCCTTATGAGATGAAATGAAATAATGCATGAAATATAAATGAGAAGTCAATGATCATGCATGATAGGATGTAATGAATTTTGACATTTAGATACCATCATTTGAATAGCTATGATCATGTTGCCAAAATAATATATCTTGAATGCTTGAATATCATGTTTAATATGCTCATAATGATGATTTGGTATCGTGCATAAAAAAAAAAAAATGAAATGTAATGTTAATGAATTTGTGCATTGAAACTATAATGATGCCCAAAGAAGAATGATTACTTACCTTTGTCATGATTTAAAAATTGATGTAAAGGGTTTTTCCTTTCTTTTTGACAATGACAAAGGGGGAGATAGATTGCTAGCACAATTAAAAAAAAAGCAAAAATTGTACTTCTCAAAAGAGAAGAAATTGCTATCTTGAACATCACCGAGAATTGCTAGCTTGAAACATCAAGAAAATGCAAAAATATGCTATCGTGCCTATCTCAAGAAAAGCAAATATGCCAACTTGCATATATTTGAATTTGCTAGCTTATAAAACTTGCATATTTCAAGAAGCAAGAGTTGCTTTCTTGAACATCTCTAAATTGCTAGCTTGCAAGTTCTAAAATATTGTAAAATTGCTAGATTGCATGATAATAAAAATTTAATATTATATTTTTCATGCATTGAGTTGAACCCATATAACAAACACTTGATTGTGGTACTTCTCCTTTTTGTTGATGATAAAGAGGGAGAAGTATGTTGATGACATGACATGTGATGCATAAGTATATGCATATGTTCATGATGATGTGTTGCAAGTATTCATGATGAATATTGCAATGACTTGAATTCTGTTTGAATTCAAGGTTCTATCAATATGACATATTGATAGGGGTAGTTTGTTTAAATTCTGAGAGTTAAGGTTAACTCCGTCATCAAGTGGTTGTCATCATAAAAAAGGGGGAGATTGTTGAATCTCATATTTTGATGATGAAACCACTATATATGTGTTTATAATTTAAACTGCATTTTGAGTGATGCAGGTCTACTCGATCAGGATTAGACAGTTAACGCAGGAGGAATTGACATTGCACCGGAAGAGATCACGTCAGGATATTGGATGGCTGAACGCTTCGGACGTCGGGCATCGGGCCAAGGAGAGCGAAATTGCACCAAGGATATCAGGGTTGTGGAGGTCAACCACCGATTGGGCAACAAGCCGCAAGAGAGGACGATGCACCGAAGAATCGGACGAAGCGCCAACCAATGACGTGCAGGGCAACAGAATGTCAATTCGCGTTGTAATAATTGTCTAGATCGGAGTTGAGTTTTGGTTTGTGTGTGTAGGATTAACTACGATAACGATGAAGACATAAAGTGAAACAAAGTGTCAGAGTTAAGCGCGAAGGATTCGTTGGGAGTTCGAGAGTTCGACGGAAGTCCGAAGGTTCGTCGGGAATGCTGCCGTTACTAGTCGAGAATGAGTAGGGAGCTTGCCGAAGGGTTTTTCGGAAGCTCGCCGGAAGGTTCGTTGGAAGTTCGCGAAGCTCACCGAGAAAGATCGAAGCTTGCTAAAGAAGCTCGTTGGAACTCGCCAAGATCAAATCGTGAAGTCTAGGAGCTTACCGGGAGTCCGCAGAATGGTTTCCGAGAGTTTATCGGAAGACCATCGGAAGTTCGCCGGAAGCTTGCCGGAAGAAGTCTTGACTTACGGACTTTGTAATAGCTTAGAAAATGTCTTTAAATTTATAGTTAGCACATTAATTAGGGTTAGGATTAGATGTTAATCCTATAACCCAAGTAGGGGCCAATTAGGCCCGAGTTTGGACTGGTTTGGGCCAAGTTTGGAGCCCGACCAGTGAGCTGAATTGGCCTAGGCGGTGGCACCGCCCAGCACTCGAGAGCTGGGCGATGGCACCGCCAGCCACTGTCTGTTAGACACTGATAGGCGGTGGCACCGCCACTGATAGGCGGTGGCACCGCCAGCATCGGAAACCGAAGAGAATTCAAAATTTAGAGCCCAAATTTGAATCCTCTTGAGGCCTATAAATACCCCTCTATTCTCAGTTGAGATAACAACCTTTTGAGAAGCTAGAAGTTGAGAAAAGCTTTAGGAAAAGTCTTGTTTTCAATAGCTTGAGTGTTCACCTCCTTTCTTTTCATTGAAATCTTTGTAAAAGGGTGAACCACTTGTAAGAGGTTGTAAGAGGGGTGTAAGAAGGAGGTTGATCTTCGCCTAGTAAAGGAAGATCATTAGTGGATGCCGGTGGCCTCGACGGACGAGGAATCGGAGGAGTGGATGTAGGTCACGATTGACCGAACCACTATAAACTACCGTCTTCTCTGGTTTGCATTTACTTCCTACTATTACCTTACTGCAAACCCCTTCAATAGCTTACTGCCTTCAAGTTAAAATGCAATCGAAACAGTGTCAAACGAAACGTTGATTTTATCGTACGAAGTTTCCGAAAGTGTTTAAATCGTCGAAAGTTTATCATACTTTACCGTTGCACTAATTCACCCCCCCCCCTCTTAGTACCACTATTGACCCTAATAATTGATATTAGAGCAAGGTTCACTCTCGTTTGGTTTAAATCCCAAGAGAGCTGGCATTTGCCGGCAACCAAGAGGGTTATTCAATTACACGTCCGCCCATGTTCAATCAGACGGATTACATATATTGGAAAGCTAGAATGAGGATCTTCCTAATTTCAATGGATTTTGAATTATGAAATATTATCGAAAATAGATTTCAAAGGTCTTCTCTTCCAATGAACCATTGGAATGAGTTGGAGAAAAATACTTTTTCTTTAAATGCGAAAGCTATGAATGCTTTGTTTTGTGCTTTGGATAAAACTAAGTTTAATCGGGTTTGTACTTGCGAAACGACTTTCTCAATATATGGTACACTATCGAAATCATACACGAAGGCATAAATAGAGTAAAAGATTCAAAAATCAATCTTTTAATTCATGATTTTAAACTTTTTCTTATGAAACTAAGCGAAACTATTGGACATATATACTCCCGTTTTACGAATGTCGTCAATGGTTTAAAAACACTTGGTAAAAGTTTTTTAGATTTTGAACTTATAAACAAAATTTTACGTTCTCTTAATAAGAACTGGGATTCAAAAGTAACTGCTATACAAGAAGCAAAAGACTTAAAACAAATTTTCACTTGAAGAACTTATTGTTAGGAAAAGAGTCAGCACTAAGAGGAGGGGTGAACTAGTGTAGCGGTAAAAATTATGTCGGTTCAAAACTTCGTTGTGATTAAATCCATTTCTGAAGAAAATTTGTTTAATAAAGGTATTAACTTTGAAAGCGTACGGAAGAGTATAGTCGATGTAAAACAAGTAATGTAGTTTGTAGTAAAGTAAATTGTATAAGAGAAATGCAAACCATATTTTTATAGTGGTCGGTCATCGTGACCTATATCTATTTCGCCGATTCCTCTTTCGTCGAGGCCACCGACATCCACTATTGGTCTTCTTTAAATGGGCAAAGACCAACTATCATTTTACACCCCTTTTCTCCTTTTTATAGGTTTAGGAGACAATCTTTTACAACCCTCTTTTACAAGGTATCCCTCTCGCACCTCCCTTAAAACTCTCTCTAAGCTTTGGGAGGAGGGAACTCGAATTTCTAAGGTTTACAACTTTAGAATCATAGGGTTTTACTTAATATTTCTTACTTATCTATGCAGAAATATCTAGGGTATATATAGGCCCCAAATAGATTCAAATTTGGAGCCCAAAATTCAAACCCAAAAAATTTTAGGGTACGGGCGGTACCACAGCCTGCACTGGGCGGTACCACTGTCTACAACCTGACACTGGGTGGTACCACCACTCAGACTAGTAGTACCACCACCCAGACAGTCTTGAAGACTGAGACAGAGCAGTACCACCGCCTGCATAGTCTCAGAAACTGTGCCACGACGATTTCACCTATTTGGTCACTATTTGGGCCTTTCTCTTGGCCTAACACAGCCCAAACTTGGCCCAACTATCACCTAATTAGGTTGACCTAATTATAATCCTAATTATGTGATAATTATGAATTTTAAGATATTTACTAAGTTAAACAAAGTCTGTAAGTCTAGGTTTCTTCCGGTAAGCTTCCAGCGATCTTCCAATGAACTTCTGATGATCTCTCGGCAATGTTCTAGCAGACTCCTGGCAAGCTCCTAGGCTTCACAGTGATTTTCTTAGTGAGTTCCAATGAGCTTCTTTGGCAAGTTCCTGGACTTCTCAGTCAATTCCTGCAGAACTTCCGATGAACTCTCGAACTCCCAACGAAATCATGTTCTTGACTTTGGGACTTCATTTTGCTTTATGCCTCACTATGGTAGTTAATCCTGCACATATAAAATATACTTTGATCTAGATAATTATTACTAAGCATGAATCATGTTGTCCGATATTTCATTGGTCCATCGATGCTTCGTCCGATTCTTCGGCGCATCGTCCTCCTTACGGCCTATTGCCCAATCGGCTAGTTGACTTCCGCACTCCGATTTTCTTGGCGCAATATCCACTCTGTTAGGATCAAGAGCACTAAGAGGGGGGCGGGGGGTGGTGTTAGAACCCTTGTAGATTCTAAACTTGGGGTTGATCTCTTTAGGGGATCGGCCTCCTTGGAACTCTATAGGGGTTCCTCCCTCCAAGTTGCTGCTCAAAGGCTGCAGAAAAGATTCATCTATTGCTTGAGAAAAGAGGAGGAATAGATGGCTATTTATAGGGCTTCTAAACCCTAACTCCTAATAGGACTCCTACTTAAGACTCTTACTTCTGACCAACTCCTAATAGGACTCCTACTCAAGACTCCTATTCCCTTACAACTCCTAATTCTTCTCTAAGAAAAAACCTCCTACATGAATGTCCCTCTCAATTAGGACTCTCCTAACTAGAGTCCTAACAGAATGTCCCTCTCAATTAGGACTCTCCTAGCTAGAGTCTTAACAGAATGTCCCTCTCAATTAGGACTCTCCTAGCTAGAGTCTTAACAGAATGTCCCTCTCAATTAGGACTCTCATAGCTAAAGTTCTAACAGTTTTACATGAATGTCCCTCTCAATTAGGACTCTCCTAGCTAGAGTCCTAACAAACCCGCCCTCTTCAAATCAGCCTTGTCCTCGAGGCTGATTATTCATAAATTTTGGGAATTTGATCTTTAAGTCATCATAGTTCTCCAAAGTGACATCTTCTGTTAGTAGGTTTGCCCACTATATTAGCAATTCAGTAGTGGATCGTCGTCGTCGAGTCATAATCCGTCGATCAATAATGGCACTTGGCTGAGTCTGAAGTCCTCCTTGGGTAGTCATATTTGGTGGGTGGCTTTGGGCTATCTCCAAGCACCTATTTACAACTTCTGTCTGGCCGTCGGTTTGTGAGTGATATGCCATACTCCTTTTCAATTTAGTACTCTTATAGTGTAATTCTTTTGAGTCTCAATTGTAATGAGCTACGAAGCTTGGTGCTTCCTCCAATTTTTTTATAATCTTACTAGTCTCTAAATCTTCCTGCCATTCCATCTTAATATCCTCAAGGAAGTCACTGGTCGGAAGTGAAATGGCCAAAACTTCAGCTTGCTCGGGTAGCTGCGAAAGCGCATCTGCAAGAACATTCTCTTTCCCCTTTTTGTAAGTTATTTCATAATCAAATCCAAGAAGTTTTGTTACTTAGTTTTGTTGCTCAGGGGATGATATCTTTCGCTCTAAAAAGTACTTGAGGCTTTTATGGTCGGTTTTAATTTGAAATCGTCGACCAATCAAGTAGGGTCTCCACCTCGTTGCTGCGTGCACAATGGCGAGCATCTCCTTATCATATGTTGACTTATTTTGATGGGAGGGAGATAATGCCTTGCTAGTGTATGTGAGTGGTCGACCATCTTGCATGAGAATTGCTCCAATTCTGACTCCAGATGCGTCAGCCTCAATAATGAAGGGTCGGTTGAAATCTGGTAGTGTTAGCACCGGCGTCGTCGTCATGGCTGCCTTAAGTTTGTCGAAGGCAACGGAGGCTCTATCCGACCATTGGAAGACATCTTTTTTCATAAAGGAAGTAAGTGGTGCACTGATCTCTCCATAGTTTTTCACGAACTTGTAGTAGTAGCCTGTTAAACCCAGAAAGCCATGTAGCAATTTTATGTTCCTCGGGGTCAGCCAATTTTGCATTGCTCCAATTTTGAAGGGGTCTACTGCCACACCCTCCTCTGATATGATATGCCCAAGATATTCCACCTTCTTTTGAAGAAAGCAAAAATTCATAGTGGTTATTGTGTGTTCAAAAGGTGGTTTTCGGTATGTCTTCTTCGCATACTCGTATTTGATGATACCCGGATCAAAGGTCCAGCTTTGTGAAGATTTGTGCTCCCTTTCATCTTGCAACTCATCTACTACTAGAATAGGGTATTTAGCCTTGATGGTTATGCCATTGAGAGTTCGGTAATCAACACATAATCGCCATATTCCATCCTTCTTTCATATGAGGAGCACCGGTGAAGAGTAGGGGCTACAACATGGCCGAATAACTCCTGTTTTGAGCATCTCTTTTACAATCCTTTCTATTTCATCCTTCTGGAGATGTGGATACTGATATGGCTGAGCATTTGCTGGAGATTGGCCTGGAAGAATCGTTATACAATGATCATGCCGACGGGTAAGAGGTAGGTTGCGTAGTTCGTCAAATATATCTGAAAATTCACCAAGCAAAGGAAGTAGATTTGGATCTTCCAATTTTGTTGGCTCTCCCTTAGTTTGCTGCTCAAGTTGTACCAAAAAGCCACTGCATGCTTTATGCAAAACCTTCTTCATTTGTTGTGTGCAAATCATCGTTATGTCGCCCCCACGTTTCCCGTGCAGTATCACCTGTTTCTCCTTACTGCAAAATTTCATAATTAGTTTCATAAAATTTCAAGAAAAATCACCTAATGTTGTCAACCATTTAATTCTGAGCATGGCCTCATCATCATCAAGAGGGAGAAGGAAGAATTCTGCAATTATCTCTTGGTCCTGCAGCAATAGTTTCTCCTGCGGGCGCCTACGATCACACTTCAAAATCCGTCTATCGGTGACCTTGACATCAAACCTGCAACGATTCTTGATAGGTAATGCCATTTGGATAGCAACCTTACCGTTTAGGATATTATTAGTGCTGCCCGTGTCGATGAAAACAGTGATCAGTTGTTGTTTGAGAAGGCCTCCAACTTTCATCATTTACGGGTTTGAGTAGCCGGCTAGTGCATGTACCGTAACTTCGGTCGGTTGTGGCTCTTCTTCTGCATCTTCTTCTTTATGTTCAATGCTCTCTTCTAGATGTTCAATGACCTCTTCTTCTGCTGGTTCAATGATAAAAAGTCTCCCTTTACCAGATTGCTCCTGAAGCTCTTCTCTTGTCAACGGCTCGTCGCAATGCCAACATAACCCCTTTGCAGATTGCTCCTGAAGCTCTTCTCTTGTCAACCTTTTTGGTGCAGGGACTCTGTCAACAGTAGGGGGGGCTAAGGGCTTCAATATTACTGGTTGAGGAGTGACCCTAGTCCTTCGAGCTTCATGGTTCAATTGCTCCTCTTGATGTCGTGCGAAAGAGATGGCTGCCATAAGCGTGTACGGTTGTCGCGCTTTAACTTCTCCTCGGATCTCCGGCTTCAAGCCCTCAATAAAGGTCCTCAATAGCTGTTTTTGAGACCAATCAAGAGTTTGATTAGACAACCTTTCAAACCTGGTTTGGTACTCCTGAATGGTGGAGGTTTGTCGGATCTTTGCTAGTTGTCCGTCAATATTCTCGTAATCGGTTGGTCTAAAGCGGATCAGCATTCCTTCTTTGAATTGTTGCCATGAAAGGACTCTATAAATATGTTCAAACTAGTCAAACCACTGTATAGCATCCTCTTCAAGATGTATAGCTGCAATTTTCACCATAGATGCATCCGCGGTTTTGTGGTACCGAAAATATCGCTCCGCGTGAAGATCCAACCAATCGGGTCTCCTTCTTCCCATCTAGGGAAGTCCACCCTTATGTGTGGATAGTTGGGATCGATCATAGAGCCTCCCCTCCCTTGGAACTCATCTCTTTGGGCTTGGTGCGATTGGGCAAAGCTCTCTCCATGATATGATTTTTTCGGGCTTAGTAGTCGGCCCAATCTGAGTTCGGTAAAGAGCGTCTGAATCTTATCCTCCATTTGCGCCTCCAAGGCTTCGAATTTAGCATCGATTGCCTCCTTAGATGCCATAGTATATGCCTCCAAATCTATGATGTTAAGATCTCTCTTTTGTTGTTAGGTTAAAGGCATGTATAGGTTGAGAGAAGTGATGGTCGAAAGGGTTGATGGATCGGTGGATGTAGGCTACGATTTAGGCTTGTTTTGTGGCTGTTTTGGGTGCAGTTTGAGGGTGTGGTTTGGTGGAGTTTTAGAGCTGTGGATGAAAGTTTTGGATTTGTGGTAGATGGTAGCAAAGGTTTGAGAGAAATCAGTGGAAGTTGCAGCAAGTATGTGCTGTCTTGTAAGAGCAGAATTGTCGTCGAAGAAACAGCGGTTTCTCGACGTAATTTCCACCAAAAACTTGAGAGAATTGAGGAGGGAATTGATAGCAAAATCACAGTTTATATGACAGTAAGGATGACTAATTTAATCAAGAAAATTTTGGCAGTATAACAGCAAGGAAATTGGTGCAAGTTGCGATAGCAGAATTCTTGTCGAAAAATTTTAGCAGTTTACGATGAAAATTTATAGCAACACAAAAATCAGTTTTAGAGATGAATTCCTCAATAGATCAATCTTAGATGGAAGCCAAGATGATCTATAAAGTGTATAAGAAATTTCATTAAAAAAAGATTGCAAATAGATGGGTTAAGGCAACAATATACGGCTGAAATTTTCTGCAACATAGATTTTTAAGTATAGCAGATTGGACATAAAAGATTAGAAGTTTATATTGAGAATTTTTTGATGAAACCAAAGGAAAATCTACTATTAGGAAGTGTCAAAGCTATCATAAAAATTTCGTAGGGATTTGGATAGAAACAACATAGTATCAAGATCAAACAATCAGTGCTATGCGGCTGAAATTTTACAGTGCCGATTTTCAAGAATAGCAGATTAGATGTAAAATATCAATGGTTTATATTGAGAATTTTTTGACAAAACCAAAGGGAAATCTGCTGTTAGGAAGTGTCAAAGATGTCATAAAATTTAGTGAAGATTTGGATAGAAAAAACATAGTAGCAAGATCAAACAGATAGTGCTATACGGTTGGAATTCTGCAATGTATCTTTCATCGTAGAGATGAAAACTTTATGACGAAAAGTTTATGCAGCAATATAGGAATAATTTTTTTGGGATTTTCAAATAAAGATAACTAAATTGCAGCAGCAGTAAGGTAGAAAACCAGAACCTGTTGCAATTCATAGGGAGATCAAAGGATGATCCGTGGTGGTGGAGATGATGGCAGAATTCAGCGATGATCTTTTAAGTAATTGTGGGAATTGCTTAGGACAGTTGTGGAGGGTTGATGGATGGCTGTGGAAGGGCAGCGAGATGCCAAGAACGCTGCTCAGATACCAGGTGGTAGAACCCTTGTAGATTCTAAACTTGGGGTTGATCTCTTTAGGGGATCAGCCTCCTTGGAACTCTATAGGGGTTCCTCCCTCCAAGTTGCTGCTCAAAGGCTGCAGAAAAGATTCATCTATTGCTTGAGAAAAAAGGAGGAATACATGGCTATTTATAGGGCTTCTAAACCCTAACTCCTAATAGGACTCCTACTTAAGACTCTTAATTCTAACCAACTCCTAATAGGACTCCTACTCAAGACTCCTATTCCCTTACAACTCCAAATTCTTCTCTAAGAAAAAACCTCCTACATGAATGTCCCTCTCAATTAGGACTCTCCTAACTAGAGTCCTAATAGAATGTCCCTCTCAATTAGGACTCTCCTAGCTAGAGTCTTAACAGAATGTCCCTCTCAATTAGGACTCCCATAGCGAAAGTCCTAACAGTTTTACATGAATGTCCCTCTCAATTAGGACTCTCCTAGCTAGAGTCCTAACAGGTGGGGGGGGTGGGGGTGAATTAGTGCAGTGGAAAACTTTCGATGATTTAAAATGACGTTCGTACGATAAAAACGATTTCGGTAAGAAAGCCGATTCGGAAATCACTTTAACTTGTGATCAAGTGAGATGCAGTTAAAGTAAAGATATAGAGGCAATTTGTAGTTAAGATAGAGAATATAATGTAATTGCAAACCGAAATACAACGTTCGTACGATAAAGCGATTTCGGTATGAAAGTCGATTCAGAAATTGTTTTAACTTAGATTAGGTGAAGTGTAGTTAAAGTAAAGCTATGTAGGCAGTTTGCAATTAAGATAGAAAACATAAAGTAAATGCAAATCGAGATTTAGAGTGGTTCGGTCAATCTTGACCTACATCCACTTTTGGCTTCCTCCTCCGATGAGGTTACCGACGTCCACTAGAGGCCTTCCTTCAGTAAGCGAAGGCCAACCACCCTTTTACAGTTTCACTCATTTTGACGGGCTTAGGAGACAATCCTTACAGAATTTTCTCTCCTCTCTTGGAAGATCAAAACATGGAAGAAAAGAGGGAGACCTTCTAGCCTTTACAACACTTTTGAGCTCTAAAAATCGCAGAGTAAGATTGGATTTTCGGTGCCCTTTCATGCAGGAAAGGGTGGGGTATATATAGGTCCCAAATTGGTTTGAATTTGGAGCTAAAAAATGTCATCTCGCAGATTTTCGGGGTCCTTGCGGTACTACCGCCAGACTAGGTGGTATGACCACTTGATAGAGCTCGGAGACCGAGCTCTGGCGGTGCCACCGCTTGACTAGGGCGGTTCCACCGCCTAGTCTTGCTCAGAGACTAAGCCTAGACGGTGTCACCGCCTGACTGGGGTGGTTCCACCGCCCAGTTTTCTTAGGAGACTGAGCTCTTGGGCGGTGCCACCGCCGACCCAAGCGGTGCCACTACCGGCCAGGAAATCTGGGTCCAAATGGGCTGATCCATTCGGCCCAATTTGGGTCTGTCAAGGGACCAATTTCCCCCATATTAACTTAATGGGATCACCTCCCATTCCTAGCTTAATCTATATGCTAACTACGATATTTCTTAAGACATTTACTGCAACTTGCTCCGATGCGTCAATCGCTTCTTCTGGCGAGCTTCCGGCGAACTGTTAGAACCCTTGCAGATTCTAAACTTGGGGTTGATCTCTTTAGGGGATCGACCTCCTTGGAACTCTATAGGAGTTCCTCCCTCCAAGTTGCTGCTCAAAGGCTGCAGAAAAGATTCATCTATTGCTTATGAAAAGAGGAGGAATACATGACTATTTATAGGGCTTCTAAACCCTAACTCCTAATAGGACTCCTACTCAAGACTCCTACTTCTAACCAACTCCTAATAGGACTCCTACTCAAGACTCATATTCCTTTACAACTCTTAATTCTTCTTTAAGAAACAACCTCCTAACCCTAGCCGGCCTCTTCATCTCTTTAATAGGGGTCGACTTAGTTAGGTTTTATATGAATGTCCCTCTCAATTAGGACTCTCCAAGCTAGAGTCCTAACAGACCCGCCCCTCTTCAAATCAGCCTTGTCCTCGAGGCTAATGATTCGTGAATTCTGGGAATTTGATCTTCAAGTCATCATAGTTCTCTCAAATGACATCTTCTATTGGTAGGTTCGCCCACTGTATTAGCACTTCATTAGTGGGTCGTCGTCGTCGAGTCACGATCCGTCGATCAATAATGGCACTTGGCTGGGTCTGAAGTTCTCTTTGGGTAGTCATTTTTGGTGGGTGGCTTTGGGCTGTCTCCAAGCATCTATTTAAAACTTTCGTCTGGCTATTGATTTATGGGTGATATGTCGTACTCCTTTTCAATTTAGTACCCTACATATGGAATAACTTTGTCCAAAATTTGCTCTTGAAGATGCAAGTAGAATTTGTCACAAGCACAATGCGTCCCTTATAGCATAATTCTTTTGAGTCCCGATTGTAATGAGCCACGGAGCTTGGTGCTTCCTCTAATTTTTTTTTGATCTTACTGGTCTCCGAATCTTCCTGCCATTCCATCTTAATATCCTCAAGGAAGTCGCTGGTTGGAAGTAAAACGACCGAAAATTCAGCTTGCTCAGGTAGCTGTGAAAGCGCATCTGCAACAACATTCTCTTTTCACCTTTTGTAAGTTATTTCATAATCAAATCCAAGAAGTTTTGTTACCCATTTTTGCTGCTCGGGGGAAGATATCTTCTGCTCCAAGAGATATTTTAGGCTTTTATGGTCGGTCTTGATTTGAAAGTATCGCTTGATCAAGTACGATCTCCACCTCGTTGCTTCATGCACAATGGCGAGCATCTCCTTATCATATGTTAACATGTTTTGATAGGGGGGAGACAATGTCTTGCTAATGTATGTGAGTGGTCGACCATCTTGCATGAGAACGTCTCCCATTCTATCTCCAGATGCATCGGCCTTAATGATGAACGGTCGGTTGAAATCTGGTAGCACTAGCATTGGCGTCGTCGTTATGACTGCCTTAAGTTTGTCGAAGGCAGTGGAGGCTCTGTCTGACCATTCGAAGACATCTTTTTCTAGTAAGGAAGTAAGTGGTGCACTGATCTTTCCATAGTTTTTCACGAACTTACGGTAGTAGCCTATTAAACCCAAAAAGCCATGTAGCAATTTTATGTTCCTCGGGGTAGGCCAGTTTTGCATTGCTTCAATTTTGAAGGGGTCCACCGTCACACCTTCCTCTGATATGATATGCCCAAGATATTTCACCTTTTGTTGAAGAAAGTAAAAATTCGTAGTGGCCATTGTGTGTTCGAAAGGCGGTTTTCGGTGTGACTTCTTCATACACTCGTATTTGATAATACCCGGATAGAAGGTCCAGCTTTGTGAAGATTTGTGCTCTCTTTCATCTAGCAATTTATCTACTACTAGAATAGGGTATTTATCCTTGATGGTTATGCCATTGAGAGCTCGGTAATCAATGCATATTCGCCATGTTCCGTCCTTCTTGCGTACAAGTAGCACAAGTGAAAAGTAGAGGTTGCAACTTAGTCGAATAACTCCTGTTTCAAGCATCTCTTTTAATATCCTTTCTATTTCATCCTTCTGGAGATGTGGATACTGATATGGCTGAGTATTTGCTGGAGATTTTACTGGAAAAATCATTAGACAATGATCATGCCGATGAGTAAAAGGTAGGTTGTGCCGCTCGTCAAATATATCTGAAAATTCAGCAAGCAAAGGAAATATGTTTGGATCTTCAAATTCTATTAGCTCTCCTTTAATTTGCTGCTCAAGCAAAAAGCCCCGACATGCTTTATGCAAAACCTTCTCCATTTGTTGTGTGCAAATCATCGTTACGTCACCCTCACGTTTCCTATGAAGTATCACCTGTTTCTCCTTACTATAAAATTTTATAAATAGTTGCATAAAATTCCAAGAAATATCACCTAATGTCATCAACCATTTAATTCTGAGTATGGCCTCATGATCATCAAGAGGGAGGAGGAAGAAATCTGTAATTATTTCTTGGTCCTACAGCAACAGTTTCACCTGCGGGCACCTATGATCACACTTCAAAATCCGTCCGTTGGCGACCTTAACGACAAACCTACTGCAATTCTCAATAGGTAATTTCATATGGACAGCAACCTTACTATTTAGGAATTTATTAGTGCTGCCCGTGTCAATGAGAACAGTAATCGGCTGTTGTTTGAGAAGGCCTCCAACTTTCATTGTTTTCGGGTTTGAGTAGCCAGCTAGTGTATGTATCGTAACTTTGGTCGATTGTGGCTCTTCTTCTGCATCTTTTTCTTCATGTTCAAGGCTCTCTTCTGAATGGTCAATGACCTCTTCTTCTATCGATTCAATCATAAGAAGTCCCCCTTTACTACAGCGATGCTTACGGCTCCACGGCTCGTCACAATGCCAACATAAGCCCTTCGCATATCGCTCCCGAAGCTCTTCTCTTGTTAACCTCTTTGGTGTAGGGACTTGGTCGACATTAGAAGGGGCTGAGGGCTTCAATATTACTGGTTGAGGAGTGACCCTAGTCCTCCGAGCTTCATGGTTCAATTGTGATAGAACCCTTGTAGATTCTAAACTTGGGGTTGATCTCTTTAGGGGATCGGCCTCCTTGGAACTCTATAGGGGTTCCTCCCTCCAAGTTGCTGCTCAAAGGCTACAGAAAAGATTCATCTATTGCTTATCAAAAGAGGAGGAATACATGACTATTTATAGGGCTTCTAAACCCTAACTCCTAATAGGACTCTTACTTAAGACTCATACCTCTAACCAACTCCTAATAGGACTCCTACTTATAACCAACTCCTAATAGGACTCCTACTCAAGACTCCTATTCCTTTACAACTCCTTATTCTTCTCTAAGAAATAACCTCCTAACCCTAGCCGGCTACTTCACCTCTTTAATAGGGGTCGGCTTAGGTAGGTTTTACATGAATGTCCCTCTCAATTAGGACTCTCCTAGCTAGAGTCCTAACAAACCCGCCCTCTTCAAATCAGCCTTGCCTTCAAGGCTGACGATTCATGAATTTTGGGAATTTGATCTTCAAGTCATCATAGTTCTCCCAAGTGGCATCTTCTATTAGTAGGTTTGGCCACTGTATTAGCAATTCAGTAGTGGATCGTCGTCGTGGAGTCACGATCCGTCGATCAATAATGACACTTGGTTGAGTCTGAAGTTCTCCTTGGGTAGTCATATTTGGTGGGTGGCCGTTAGAACCCTTGCAGATTTTAAACTTGGGGTTGATCTCTTTAGGGGATCAGCCTCCTTGGAACTCTATAGGGGTTCCTCCCTCCAAGTTACTGCTCAAAGGCTGTAGAAAAGATTCATCTATTGCTTAAGAAAAGAGAAGGAATACATGGCTATTTATAGGGCTTCTAAACCCTAACTCCTAATAGGACTCCTACTTAAGACTCTTACTTCTAACAAACTCCTAATAGGACTCCTACTCAAGACTCCTATTCCCTTACAACTCCTAATTCTTCTCTAAGAAAAAAACCTCCTACATGAATGTCCCTCTCAATTAGGACTCTCCTAACTAGAGTCCTAACAGAATGTCCCTCTCAATTAGGACTCTCCTAGCTAGAGTCCTAATAGACCCGCCCTCTTCAATTTAGCTCCTCATATGGTTCCCATGTGGCGTCTTCACGTGGTAGATTATTCTAATGCACTAGTACTTCAGTAGAGGGATGTCGGCGACACATCACGATCCTACGATCGAGGATGGCTTGTGGTTGGGCTTGAATAACTCCATCCTCAGTTGTGATGGGCAGTTGGATCTGAGGTGACTCGTGTTCTCCCAACTTGGGTTTTAGGCATGATACGTGGAAGACATGGGGAATTTTAGCATCCTCAAGTAATTTAAGTCTGTATGCCACGGCTCCAATACGCTCTGTGATCTGATAGGGCCTATAAAAATGTGGGGATAGCTTCATAGAGGCTCGAGTGTTGATAGAGAGTTGCTTGTATGGTTGTAGGCGAAGATAAACCCAATCTCCCACTGAAAATTCTCTTTCACTTCGTCGTGTGTTGGCTTGCTACTTCATTCTGGCTTGAGCGGTAGAAAGATTATCTTTTAACAGTTGTAAGAGTTTGTCCCTATCAATCAATTCTTGGTCCACCTGATCTACCTTGGCCGAGCCAATTACATACTTTGGAATCACAGGGGCTGGTCGACCATACAATGCTTCATAAGGGGCACATTTTGTAGATGAATGATATGTAGTATTATACCACTATTCGGCCAAGGGAAGCCATTTCGGCCACTCTTTTGGTCGGTCGCTAGAGAAACACCGGAGGTACGTCTCTAAGCACCTATTTACCACCTCTGTTTGGCCGTTAGTTTGTGGATGATATGCTGTGCTCATCTTGAGTTTGGTGCATTGTAACTGAAATAACTCGGTCCAAAATTTACTAGTGAAGATCCTGTCACGATCACTTATGATGGACCTTGGCATCCCATGCAGTTTAACAATATTTTCTATGAAAATCTGGGTAATACTAGCAGCAGTGTAGGGATTTCTCATAGCATAAAAATGAGCATATTTCGTAAGTCGATCAACCACCACGAGAATTGTGCTTTTACCTTTGGAAGATGGTAGCCCTTCAATGAAGTCCACATTGAGTCTGGTATGGGTAGTGGTTGTAGCTTCCCTGGATTTGCCACAATTTCACCCTTGTGCTGTTGATATACATCACATTGTGCCACATATTCAGCAATAATTTTTTTCATCCCTCTTCAATAAAAAATTTGCTTCACTCTTTTGTAGGTTCTTAGGAATCCAGAGTGCCCTGCTGAAGGTATGGAGTGCATTTCATGCAAGATTATTGTGATGCAAGGGGAGTCAAGTATAAGCACAATGCGACCTTTGTAGCGTAAATCCCTCGAATCCTAGGTGTAGTGGGCTATTGCACTTGGATCCTCCTCCAATTTTTTTATGATGTTGCTGATCTCTGGATCCTTCTTCCATTCTTCCCTAATGTCCTCGAGGAGACCGGTGGTAGGAAGGGAGATGGCTGAAACCTTAGCTTGTTCAGGTAGCCGTAAGAGTGCATTTGCAACAACGTTTTCTTTCCCTTTTTTGTAAATAATTTCATAATCAAATCCAAGAAGTTTGGTTACCCATTTTTGCTGCTCAGGGGATGATATCTTTTGCTCCAAAGAGTACTTGAGGCTTTTATGGTAAGTTTTAATTTGAAATCGCCGGCCGATCAGGTAGGGTCTCCACCTCGTTATTGCATGTACAATGGCAAGCATCTCCTTATCATATACTGACATGTTTTGATGGGAGGGAGATAATGCCTTGCTAGTGTATGCGAGTGGTCGATCATTTTGCATGAGAATGACTCCAATTCCGACTCCAGATGCGTCGGCCTCAATGATGAAGGGTCTATTGAAATCTGGTAGCGCAAGCATCGGCGTCGTTGTCAAGGCTGCTTTAAGTTTGTCAAAGGTAGCAGAGGCTTTGTCTGACCATTAGAAAGCATCTTTTTTCAATAAAGAAGTGAGTGGTGCACTGATCTTCCCATAGTCCTTAACAAATTTTTGGTAGTAGCCCGTTAGTCCACGGAACCCCCGTAGTAATTTCACATTTGTAGGTTTCGGCCAGCCTTGCATTGCCTCAATGTTTGTTGGGTCTACCGCCACTCCTTCTTCTGATAATATATGCCCAAGGTACTCTACTTTTTGCTGGAGAAAGCTGCACTTTGGTTGCTTAATAAAAAGAGTATTCTCCCGAAGGATCGTCAAAACAATCCGTAAATGCTGAAAGTGAGTCTCAAGAGAAGGGTTGTAAACGAGGATATCATCGAAAAATACCAGCACAAATTTACGAAGAAAGCTCCGAAATATATCATTCATGAGACTTTAAAAGGTTGAAGGAGCATTAGTGAGTCCAAAAGGCATTACCAAGAATTCATAATGGCCATCATGTGTGCGAAATGTAGTTTTTGGAATGTCATCGTCACATACCCAAATTTTGTGGTAACCGGATCGGAGGTCCAACTTCGTGAAGACTCGAGCTCCTTTCAATTCATCAAGAAGTTCATCTACCACTGGTATTGGGTACTTGTCCTTGACAGTGATGACATTTAATGCTCGGTAGTCGATGCATATCCGCCAAGTTCCATCCTTCTTGCGTACAAGTAGCACCAGTGAGGAATAGGGGCTGCAACTTGGCCGAATCACACCTGTTTCAAGCATCTCCTTTACGATCTTTTCAATTTCATCTTTCTGGAGGTGAGGATATAGGTATGGTCGAGTGTTCGCTGGTGGTTTGCCTGGAAGGATTGGAATTCGATGGTCATGTTGTCGAGAAGGAGGAAGACCACGCGGTTCAGCAAATATGTTGGCAAATTCAGTAAGCAATTGGGCAAGATTTTGATCTTCAATTTCTATTTTCTTCTCTTCTGGTTGTGGCTGGAGATGCATCAAAAAGCCACCAATGACCTTGTGCAAAACTTTCTCCATTCGTTGGGTCGAAACAGTGGTAACGTTGCTTCCGCGCTTCCCGCGTAGGATGATCAGTTTGCCCTTACAGTAGAATTTCATAATTAATTTAGAAAAGTTCCAAGAGACATCACCTAGTGTAGTCAGCCATTCTATGCCAAGCATTGCCTCATAGTCATCGATTGGTAGGAGGAAGAAATCAGTGATAATTTCTTGGTCTTGCAGTAATAGTTTCACTTGCGGGCATCTTTGGTCGCACTTTAGGATTCTGCCATCTGCAACCTTTACATCGAACTTGCTGCAACCTTCAATATGCAATGTCATCCGAGCAGCAACCTTACTATTCAGGAACTTATTAGTGCTACCCGTGTCGATGAGAACAGTAATCGGCTGTTGTTTGAGAAGGCCTCCAACTTTCATCGTTTGCGGATTTGAGTAGCCGGCTAGTGCGTGTACCATAATGTCGGTCGGCTGTGGCTCTTCTTCCATATCTTTTTCTTCATGTTCAAGGCTCTCTTCTAGATGTTCAATGACCTCTTCTTCTACTGGTTCAATCATAAGAAGTCTACCTTTTTTACAACGATGCTCGCGGCTCCACGGCTCGTCGCAATGCCAACATAACCCCTTCGCAGATCACTCCCGAAGTTCTTCTCTTGTTAACCTTTTTAGTGCAGGGACTCGGTTGATAGTAGGGGGGGCTGAGGGCTTTAGTATTGTAGGTGGTGGAGTGATCCTAGTCCTCCGGGCTTCATGGTTCAATCACTCTTCTTGAAGTCGTGCGAAAGAGATGGCTGCCATAAGCGTGTATGGTTGTCGCGCCTTAACTTCTCCCCGGATCTCCGGCTTTAAGCCCTCAATAAAGGTCCCCAATAGTTGTTTTTCAGACCAATCACGAGTTTGATTAGATAATCTTTCAAACCTGGTTTGGTACTCCTGAAAGGTGGAGGTTTGTTGGATCTTTGCTAGTTGTCCATCAATGTTCTCGTAATAAGTTGGTCCGAAGCGGATCAGTAGTCCTTTGAATTGTCGCCATGAAAGGACTCTATAAGTGTGTTCAAACCAGTCAAACCATTGTATGACATCGCCTTCAAGATGTATAGCTATAATTTCCACCATGGATGCATCCGCAGTTTTATGATACCGAAAATATCGCTCCGCTCACGAGATCCAACCAATTGGGTCTCCTTCTTCCCATCTAGGGAAGTCCACTCTCATGCGCGAATAGTTGGGGTCGGTCATAGAGCCTCCCTTCTCTTGGAAGTCATCTCTTTGGGCATGATGTGATTGGTTAGAGCTCTCTCCTTGATGTGATTTCTTCGGGCTTGGTGGTCGGCCCAAACTGAATTCGGTAAGGAGAGTCCGAATCTTATCCTCCATTCGTGCCTCAAAGGCTTCAAATTTTACATTGATTGCCTCCTCAGATGCCATAGTATATGACTCCAAATCTGTGATGTTAAGATCTCTCTTTTGTTGACGGGTTAAAGGCATGTATAGGTTTGATAGAAATCAGTGAAAGTTTGCTGTAGAATTGTGTTATCTTGTAAGAGCAGAAATATCATCGAAGAAACAGTGGTTTCTCGACGAAATCTCCACAAAAAAATTGAGAGATCTTAGGAGGGAATTGATAGTAATATCTTTGTTTATATGACAAAGAAAATATAATATCAAGATCAAACAAACAGTACTATGTGGCTGAAATTTTGCAATGTATCTTTCGTTGTAGAGATGAAAACTTTGTGACGAAAAGTTTATGCAGCAATATAGGAACAATTTTTTTTTTTTTTGGATTTTCAGATAGGGATAACTAAATTGCAGCAGCAGTAAGGTAGGAAACTAGAACTTGTTGCAATTCACGAGATGATCCGCGGTGGTGGAGATGATGGCGGAATTTGGCGACGATCTTTTAAGCAATTGTGGGAATTGCTTTGGACAGTTGTGGAGGGTTGATGGATGGCAGTGGAAGGGCAGCGAGATGCCAAGAACGCTGCTCTGATACCAGGTGTTAGAACCCTTGCAGATTCTAAACTTGGGGTTGATCTCTTTAGGGGATCGGCCTCCTTGGAACTCTATAGGGGTTTCTCCATCCAAGTTGTTGCTCAAAGGCTGCAGAAAAGATTCATCTATTGCTTATCAAAAGAGGAGAAATATATGACTATTTATAGGGCTTCTAAATCCTAACTCCTAATAGGACTCTTACTTAAGACTCCTACTTCTAACTAACTGCTAATAGGACTCCTACTCAAGACTCCTACTTATAACCAACTCCTAATAGGACTCCTACTCAAGACTCCTATTCCTTTACAACTCCTTATTCATCTCTAAGAAATAAACTCCTAACCCTAGCCGGCCACTTCACCTCTTTAATAGGGGTCGGCTTAGGTAGATTTTACATGAATGTCCCTCTCAATTAGGACTCTCCTAGCTAAAGTCCTAACAAATTGCTCCTCTTGATGTCGTGCAAAAGAGATGGCTGCCAAAAGTGTATACGGTTGTAGCGCTTTAACTTCTCCTCGGATCTTCGGCTTCACGCCCTCAATGAAAGTCCTCAATAGTTATTTTTGAGACCAATCATGAGTTTGATTAGATAACCTTTCAAACCTGGTTTGGTACTCCTGAATGGTGGAAGTTTATCGGATCTTTGCTAGTTGTCCGTCAATATTCTCGTAATCGATTGGTCTGAAGTGGATCAGCAGTCCTTCTTTGAATTGTTGCCATGAAAAGACTCCATAAATATGTTCAAACCAGTCAAATCACTGTATAGCCTCCCCTTCAAGATGTATAGCTATAATTTTCACCATAGATGCATCCGTGGTTTTGTGGTACTGAAAATATCACTCCGTGCACTAGATCCAACCAATCGGGTCTCCTTCTTCCCATCTAGGGAAGTCCACTCTCATGCATGGATAGTTGGGTTCAGTCATAGAGCCTCCCCTCCCTTGGAACTCATCTCTTCAGGCCTGGTGCGATTGGGCAAAGCTCTTTTTTTTATAAGTTTTTTTTTTGATAAGTTTGGGCAAAAAAAGAAAAAATCGTGATATGATTTTTTCGGGCTTAGTGGTCGGCCCAATCTGAGTTCGTTAAAGAGCGTCCAAATCTTATCCTCCATTCATGCCTCCAAGGCTTCGAATTTAGTATTGATTGACTTAGATGCCATGGTATATGCCTCCAAATCTATAATGTTAAGATCTCTCTTTTGTTGTTGGGTTAAAGGCATGTATAGTTGAGAGAAGTGATGGTCGAAAGGATTGGTGGATTGGTGGATGTTTTGGGTGCAGTTTGAGGGTGTGGTTTAGTTGAGTTTTAGGGCTATGGATGAAAGTTTTGGATCTGTGGTAGATGGCAGCAAAGGTTTGATAGAAATCAGTGGAAGTTACAGCAAGTATGTGCTGTCTTGTAAGAGTAGAATTGTCGTCGAAGAAATAATGGTTTCTCGATGTAATTTCTACCAAAAACTTGAGAGAATTGAGGAGAGAATTGATAGCAAAATCAAAGTTTATATGACAGCAAGGATGTCTAATTTAATCAAGAGAATTTCGGCAGTATAACAGCAAGGAAATTGGTGCAAGTTGCGATAGCAGAATTCTCATTGAAAAATTTCAGCGGTTTACGACGAAAATTTGCAGCAACACAAAATCATTTTTAGAGATGAATTTCTCAATAGATCAATCTTAGATGGAAGCCAAGATGATCTATAAAGTGTGTAAGAAATTTATTCAAAAAAGATTACATATAGATGGGTTAAGGCAACAATATGCGGCTGAAATTTTATGCAGCATAGATTTTCATATGTAGCAGATTGGACATAAAAGATTAGTAGTTTATATTGAGAATTTTTCGATGAAACCAAAGGGAAATCTACTATTAGGAAGTGTCAAAGATTTCATAAAAAATTCGTAGAAATTTGGATAGAAAAAGTATAGTTGCAAGATCAAACAGATGGTGCTATGCGGTTGGAATTCTGCAATGTATCTTTCGTCGTAGAGATGAAAACTTTATGACGAAAAGTTTATGCAGCAATATAGGAATAAGTTTTTTGGGATTTTCAAATAAGGATAACTAAATTGCAGCAGCAGTAAGGTAGAAAACCAGAACCTATTGCAATTCACGGGGAGATCAAAGGATGATCCGTGGTGGTGGAGATGACGACAGAATTTGGTGACGATCTTTTAAGCAATTGTGGGAATTGCTTTGAGCGGTTGTGGAGGGTTGATAGATGGCTGTGGAAGGGCAGTGAGATGCCAAGAACGCTGCTTTGATACCAGGTGTTAGAACCCTTGCAGATTCTAAACTTGGGGTTGATCTCTTTAGGGGATCGACCTCCTTGGAACTCTATAGGGGTTCCTCCCTCCAAGTTGCTACTCAAAGGCTGCAGAAAAGATTCATTTATTGCTTATGAAAAGAGGAGGGATACATGACTATTTATAGGGCTTCTAAACCCTAACTCCTAATAGGACTCCTACTCAAGACTCCTACTTCTAACCAACTCCTAATAGGACTCCTACTCAAGACTCATATTCCTTTACAACTCTTAATTCTTCTCTAAGAAACAACCTTCTAACCCTAGCCGGCCTTTTCATCTCTTTAATAGGGGTCGGCTTAAGTAGGTTTTACATGAATGTCCCTCTCAATTAGGACTCTCCAAGCTAGAGTCCTAACACGAACATCCGATAAACCCTCGGTAATGCTCCGGCAGAGTTCCAGCAAATCTCTTGGACTTGCGATGATCCACTTGGTGAGTTCCGATGAGCTTCTTTGGCAAACTCTTGGACTTCTCGGATTTGTTCCTGCAAAACCTCCAACGACCGTCCGGACTTCCGTTGAACTCTCGAACCCCCAACGTGATCATGGTATTGACTCCGGCGTAACTTCTGCTGCATGTCTTACTGCCATCGTAGTTAATCTTGCACACTTATCTCAACATATGGATTAGATAACAAATGACAATTGAGTTCATCATCAAAATACGAGATTCAACAATCTCCCCCTTTTTTATGATGACAATCAATTGATAACGGAGTTAACCTTAACTCCCCCTATCTATATGCCATACTTGAGATAAGTCATTCTTGAATTCAAAGCCTTTGAATTCGAGAGATATATTGATAAGTTAAGATCATTTAACCTTATCGATACTCTCATCATGATTCCTATCATGATGTATTTCTCTGAAAATGATATCAAGGCTTGACATCCATTTTCAGGTTTTACATTTCAAATGTGAAATATAGCAATTGTCGCAATTCATCATATGGCAAGATATCAATATATAAAAATGCGATGTAAGTTATTGATATCTTAACATAATGCAAATATTTCAAGTGTTTAGCAATCATAGCATTTCATCACTTGATAAGATATCAATTTGTAGAATTGCGATGTAAGCTCTAGATATCATAACATAGTGCAAATATGGCAATAACATAGTGCAAATATTGCATAGTGCAAATATGGCAATCATAGCAATTCTATTACCAATTTATCATATATTTGGATGCAAGCTTTTGATATCTCAACATAATTCAAATTTAAGTATGGCACTCATAGCAACAATTCATATAGCATTAAATTCAAATATGACACTCATAGCATAAATTCATATATTTCTCATTCAAATACGACACTCATAGTATCAATTCATATATTTCTCCCCCTTTGTTATCAACAAAAAGGAAAACCATTTGTGAGCTTACTCGAATGAAGTTAAAATTGATAAGATATTAAAGCATGCTTCATTTTTACAAGGATCAAGATATGTGTGTGAATCAAATCCTTGCACGTAAAACTATTTCTCAAAAGACATAAGAAGGAATCATCAAATCTATTTCTCGAAAGATATTTTTCACATGATAAGTCTGTGAGAGATGCATTTGCTAGTTAATTCCATATGTCAAAAATCAATAATGTGAATCAAACTCGATATGACATATGTTTATTAAGTCCGGAAGAGAATAATGTATCGAGAAAATCCAATTTTTAGGATAAAAAAGGTCCGAAAATGAAATTTAACACTTTTATGCATTCGGATAAGATTTTGCTTTAGATTTTCAAATTCAACCATGAAGATAAAACATGCTTATTATCATGGAAATTTTTGTATCCAAAACATATAATTTCCAACATGTAATTAAGGCATGTAATTTTATAAAATCATCATGGCAGTTAAGTGATTTGATCATTAAATAAAAAAAGTTCAAAAAATAATCTTAACAAGTTCATGCATTCGGACATATTAACATTCCTAATTCTCTTCTAATAAAATCAAATTGTTCTTTACTTAGAGGTTTTGTAAAAATATCAGCTAGTTGATGCTTAGTATCAATAAACTCTATGATTACATCATAATTAGTGACATGATCTCGTATAAAGTGATGTCTAATATCAATATGTTTTATTCTTGAGTGTTGAATGAGATTCTTTGTTAAATATATTGCACTTGTATTATCACATTTAATGGGAATATTTTTAAAATGGACTTTATAATCTTCTAAGGTGTTTTCATCCATACAACTTGTGCATAGCATGCACTAACTGTAATATACTCAGCTTCTGTTGTTGATAGTGCAACCGAGTTTTATTTCTTAGATGACCATGAAATAAGGAAATGTCCCAAAAATTGACATATTCCTGATGTGCTTTTTCTATTTAGTCTACACCCAGCAAAATCCGCATCAGCATAAGTAATTAACTCAAAATTCTCGATTTTTGGATACCATAATCTTAGATTTGTGGTACCTTTAAGATATCTAAGTATTCTTTTAACTGCTTTGAGATGAGATATCTTAGGGTTCGATTGAAACCTAGTACAGAGTCCTACACTGAACATGATATCTAGTCTAGTTATAGTGAGGTAAAGTAAACTTCCTATCATACCCTTATAAGTTTTTATATCGAAGCTTTCTCTACTTTCATCAACTTCTAACTTAGTGGAGGTGCTCATAGGAGTATTAATAGCTTTTGAGCTATCCATATTAAATCTTTTCAACAGATCTAAAGCATATTTAGTTTGACTAATAAAGATGCCATTGCTTAGTTGCTTAATTTGTAAGCCTAAGAAAAAGGTTAATTCTCCCATCAAACTTATTTCAAATTCGATACTCATGGTTTTAGTAAAAGATTCACAAAGAGATTCATTCGTAGAACTGAAGATAATATCATCAACATAAATCTGAACAATGAGAAAATTATTTTCAAAATTCTTGATAAACAATATAGTATCGACCTTGCCTTTTGTGAAATTATTTTCAATAAGAAAAGTACTAAGTCTCTCATACCAAGCCCTTGGGGCATGTTTTAAACCATAGAGAGCTTTAGTTAATTTAAAAACATGATTAGGGAGGCTATTATTTTCAAATCTGGGAGGTTGTTCAACATAAACTTCTTCAGAAATAAATCCATTAAGAAAAGCACTTTTAACATCCATTTGAAATAACTTAAAATTATTATTACTAGCATAGGCAAGGAGCATCCTTATGGCTTCTAATATAGCCACAAGAGTGAAGGTTTATTTGTAATCAATACCTTCTTCTTGGTTGAAACCTTTGGCCACTAATCTAGCCTTGTTTCTAACCACGATACCATATTCATCTTGCTTGTTTCTAAAGACCCATTTAGTACCAATAACTAAATGGTCATTTGGCCTAGGAACAAGCTTCCACACCTCATTTCTCTTAAATTGATTTAACTCATCTTGCATTGCGATAATCCATGAATCATCTTTCATGGCTTCGTCAATACATTTAGGTTCAATTTGAGAGAGAAAAGCGGTGTTGGCACAAAATTTTTTAAGAGAAGAATGTGTTTGAAACCCCTTAGATGTGTCTCCTAGAATTAGCTCCTTAGGTTGAGCATCTACATACTTCCAATCCTTGGGTAAGGATGTTTCGGAAATGGATGCATCCAAGTTGCTAGTTGGAGAAGGGGTTTCATTTAAATTCAAAGAATCGAAATTAACATCCTCATCAAAATCATTTTTCTTGATTTTAGAAATCTCATTGAAAACAACATAAATGGATTCTTCTATAATTAAAGTTCTTTTATTGAAGATACGAAAAGCTTTAGAAACCGAAGAATAACCAAGAAAAATTCCTTCATCGGATTTAGCATCAAATTTTCCTAAGGCATCTTTTTCATTCAAGATAAAACACTTACACCCAAATACTTTAAAATATGAAACATTGGGTTTTTTATTGTTCCACAACTCATAGGGAGTTTTGGTGAGTAAGGGTCTTACTAGAACTCTATTCAATATATAGCATGTAGTGTTTACGGCTTCAGCCCAAAAATATTTGGGTAGGCTATATTCATTCAATATGGTTCTTGCCATTTCTTGTAAATTTATATTCCTTCTTTCTACTACTCTATTTTGTTGAGGATTTCTTGGAGTAGAGAAGTTGTGGTTGTATCCATTAGATTCACAAAATTCTTGGAAATCACGGTTTTGAAATTCACCACCGTGATCACTTTGAATTGATGAAATCATAAAACCCTTTTCATTTTGAACAAGTTTACAAAACTTGGTGAAATATCTAAAGCATTCATTTTTGTGATTCAAGAAATAAGTTCATGTGTATCTGCTATAGTCACCTACAATGACGAAGGCGTATTTGCTACCTCCTAGGCTTGATGTAGAGATTGGTCCGAACAAGTCCATATGAATAAATTGTAATGGCCTAGAGGTGTTTATTTGATTCTTAGATTTGAAACTACCCTTAATTTATTTTCCTAATTGACAAGCATCACACACATTATCTTTAATGAACTTGATATGAGGAATTCCTCGTACAAGTTCTTTGGATGATATTTGAGTGATTAGTTTCATGCTAGCATGACCTAATCTCCTCTACCAAAGCCAACCATCCTCATTCAAAACCGAGAAACATATTTCATTGCAAAGATCATTGATGTTAATGGTGTATACGTTATTCTATTTTAATGCAATCATAGATGTGTTTTTGTGTGGTTTTTCAATGATGCAAGCATTAGATTCGAATTTGACGATATATCCTTTATCACATAATTGACTAATGCTCAAGAAGTTATGTTTTAAACCATCAACTAACAAAACATCTTCAATAAAAAAGTTGGGTTTATTACCTATGGTTCCTTTGCCAATGATTTTACCCTTGTTGTTGTCTCCAAAGGTGACATAGCCTTCGTCTATGCTAGTGAGCTTAGAGAATTGAGATGGATCTCCGGTCATATGCCTTGAGCATCCACTATCAAGGTACCATCTCTTGCTCCTAGCTTGTGATGGTGTATGTCTCTATAAGAAAGGATAATTTTTAGGTACCCATTTACTATTGGGTGCCTCAAAAACTGATCTACATTGTTTATTATGTTGCATAGAGTTTATCATGGTTCCTTTAGGAACCCGAATCAGTTTGTTTGGGCTAATTTTCTTGAATGGACAATGATACGTTTTATGTCTATGTTTGCAACAAAAGTTACATTTGTTTTGGTGCCGAACATGTAGGATAGGGCCTTTTATGAAGGTGGTTGGATTTTGGTGAGGACTTCTCACAAATCTGATTCCACTTCTTTTGGGA
Source organism: Musa acuminata AAA Group (assembly GCF_036884655.1). Taxonomy (NCBI): domain Eukaryota; kingdom Viridiplantae; phylum Streptophyta; class Magnoliopsida; order Zingiberales; family Musaceae; genus Musa; species Musa acuminata. The sequence continues at coordinate 14,713,341 of NC_088353.1, read as the reverse complement.
ATATGACCCTTATTTGTGAGGATCATGTTCAAAGACTTGCTACCAACCTCGAACTTCTTCAAGGCGTCCTTAAGTAGCAAATTCTCCTTTTGGACAGTTTCTAGATCATGACATTTTTCATATTGAGCTAAACTATCATAATATTCAGTTTTTAATTTATCAAAATTGCTAACAAGACTATCATGCTTATTTTTTAATAATTTATATTTTCTACTGATTATTTTACATTCATCAAATAAGTCATGGAAGGCATTTAATAATTCATCAAATGATAAATCTATATCAATTATATTTGTTACCTCTTCTCCGATGGCCATTAGGGCATAATGAGCAACTTACTCGGTGTTGGACACCTCTTCTTCGGACGCACTTGAGTCATCTCACGTTGCTTTGAGCACCTTCTTCTTTGATGTTCTCTTCTTGGCTTGGGGACAATCACTTTTGTAGTGTCCCGACTTTTTGCACTTGTAGCAAATGACTTGGTCCTTTTTGGGTTCAAATTTATTTTTTATGTCATTTTTAAACTTGTTTTTCTTAATGAATTATTTGAATTTCCATGTTAGAAGTGCCAAGTCATCGTCACAGTCCTCATCACTTGAGTTTTCTCTCAAGTGGTCATCTAAAGTTCTAAGTGCCATATCCTTCCTATTGTTTGGAAGGATGTCTTCTTGCTCTTCATGAGCCTTGCAAGTCATTTCATAGGTCATTAATGACCCAATTAGTTCTTCAAGAGGGAAGTTATTTAAGTCTTTAGCCTCTTGAATAGCAGTGACTTTAGGGTCTCAACTCTTAGGAAGGGATCTTAGAATCTTATTTACGAGCTCAAAATCCGAAAAATATTTGCCAAGTCCTTTTAGACCATTGACGATATCCGTGAAACGGGTATACATGTCACCAATAGTCTCGCTCGGTTTCATTCGGAAAAGCTCAAAGAATATATCAAAAGATTGATTTTTGACTCTTTCACTCTACTTGTGCCTTCGTGAGTCACTTCGAGTGTATGCCAAATATCAAATGCGGTTTCAACAAATCGAAACATGATTGAACTCATTTTTATCAAGCGCACAAAATAAGGCATTCATAGCCTTTGCATTAAGAGCTAAAGTCTTCTTTTCCAACTCATTCCAATCGATCATTGGAAGAGAAGACTTCGAAAATCCATTATCAACAAGATTCCAAAGTTCAAAATCTATTGAAATAAGGAAGATCCTCATTCGGGTCTTCCAATAGGTGTAGTCCGTCCCATTGAACATGGGCGGATGTGTAATAGAGTGCCCCTCTTGGATTCCGGCGTATGCCATCTCTCTTGGGTTTTAATCCATTTGAGAGTTAACCCCGTTCAGATACCAATTGTTAGGATCAAGAGCACTAAGAGGGGGGGGGGGGGGGGGGGTGAATTAGTGTAGCGGAAAACTTTCGACGATTTAAAATGACGTTCATATGATAAAAATGATTTCGGTAAGAAAGCTGATTCGGAAATCACTTTAACTTGTGATCAAGTGAGATGCAGTTAAAGTAAAGATATAGAGGTCGTTTGTTAAGATAGAGAATATAATGTAATTGCAAACTGAAATACGACGTTCATATGATAAAAGCGATTTTGGTATGAAAGCTGATTCAGAAATTGCTTTAACTTAGATTAGACAAAGTGTAGTTAAAGTAAAGCTATGGAGGCAGTTTGTAGTTAAGATAGAAAATAGAAAGTAAATGCAAACCAAGATTTAGTGTGGTTCGGTCAATCTTGACCTACATCCACTTTTGGCTTCCTCCTCCGATGAGGTCATCGACGTCCACTAGAGGCCTTCCTTTAATAGGCGAAGGCCAACCACCCTTTTATAGTTTCACTCCTTTTGACGGGCTTAGGAGACAACCCTTATAGAATTTTCTCTCCTCTCTTGAAAGATCAAAACTTGGAAGAAAAGAGGGAGGAGAACTTCTAGCCTTTACAACACTTTTGAGCTCTAAAAATCACAGAGTAAGATTGGATTTTTGGTGCCCTTTTATGTAGGAAAGGATGGGGTATATATAGGCTCCAAACTGATTTGAATTTGGAGCTCAAAAATGTCATCTCCCGGATTTTCGGGGTCTTGGTGGTACTACTGCCAGACTAGGCGGTACGACCGCCGAATAGTGCTCGGAGACCGAGCTCTGGCGATGCCACCGCTTGACTGGGGCGATTTCATCACCTGGCTGAGGTAGTTCCACCGCCTAGTCTTGCTCGGAAACTGAGCCCAAGCGGTGCCACTGCCTGACTAGGGCGGTTCCACCGCCCAGTTTCCATAAGAGACTGAGCTCCTGAGCGGTGCCCCCGCCGACCCAAGCGGTGCCACCACTGGCCAAGAAATCTGGGTCCGAATGGGCTAATCCATTCGACCCAATTTGGGTCTGTCAAGGGCCCAATTGCTCCAAAATTAAGTTAATGGGATCACCTCTCATTCCTAGCTTAATCTATATGCTAACTACGATATTTCTTAGGACATTTACTGCAACTTGCTCTTGTGCGTCATTCGCTTCTTCCGACGAGCTTCCGGCGAACTTCCGGCGAACATTCGACGAACCCTCGGCGATGCTCCGGTGGACTTCCGGCAAATCTCCTGGACTTGCAACAATCCACTTGACGAGTTCCAATGAGCTTCTTTGGCAAACTCCTGGATTTCTCAAATTTATTCCCGTAGAACCTCTGACGACCGTTCGGACTTTCGTCGAACTCTTGAACCCCCAACGTGATCATGGTCTTGACTCCAGCGCAACTCCTGCTATATGTCTTACTGCCATCGTAATTAATCTTGCACACTTATCTCAATATATAGATTAGATAACAAATGACAATTGACTTCATCATCAAAATCCGAGATTCAACACGCTCTTCTTAGCCCGATGCCCGAATCCATGGCCCGAAGCCTACTATCGATACGTCGACTGGTCCTTCGGCTCGACGTCCAATCTTCTGACTTGTTTTTCATTGGCCCAACATGATTCTTCCTGCTTTAATTGTCTCATCTTGATCGAAGCATCTTGCGTCACTCAAAATATAGATCAAGTCATAAAAATTTATCAATTGGTTTCATCATCAAAATCCGAGATTCAATAATCTCCCCCTTTTTGATGATGACAACCAATTGATGATGGAGTTAACCTTAACTCCCGGAGTTTAAACAAACTCCCCCTATCAATATGCCATATTGATAAAACTCTTGGATTCAAAAATCCAAGCAACATGTTATCATAAAACTTATACATAACATCATACTTCTCCCCCTTTGTCATCAACAAAAAGGAGAAGTGCAACTTTCAAGATGTTTGAGATATAAGTTTAAATCATTGCATAATAAACATAATTTCTTGTTTTATCATCATGAAAGCTAGCAAAAATTTGTATCATTTCAGGTTTGTGAATTTTGCTATATGTGCAAGTTTAGCATTCTTTACTTCTTGAGATAGGCAAGATAGAACTATTGCTTCTCTTGAGATTGCAAGCTAGCAAGTCTTAGTGATGTTAAAGATAGTAAGTTCTACATCATGTTAGAATATGTAAGCTAGCAAATTTATATCATTTTATAGTATGCAAGCTATCAAATTTTACATATATAAAAGTGAGCAAAATTTTACATATTTTGAAATGTTCAAGATAGACTATTTGTCCTCTTTTTGAAATGTGTAACTTAGCAAACATTGCTTCTTTTGAGATTTGTAAGATAGTACTTCTTGCTTCTTTTTTGAGATTAGCAAGCTAGCAAGTTTGCCTCTTTTTGTGATGTGCACGCTAGAAATTCTTTCTCCTCCTTTCTCATTGGCAAAAAGAGGAGAATAACAAAACAATGATTCAATTCATCAATTTTCAAATTATGACAAAAATAGAGTATCATTCTTATTTCAATATGTCATAATTGAGATAAACCTTGAATTTAAATTGAATTTAAGTCAATGCAATTTTAATCATGATTCACATCATATGCAATACATCATGTACATCATTTTAATAAAATCATAAGTATTGCATGTATCATTTCAAATCATAAATATTTAATATCATGATGGTATCAATTTTATCAAATTACATCCTACCATGAATGATCAAAACTTCTCCCCATTTTATCATTGTAAACAAGAAAGAAGAAGGGAAGAACATAATGGTATAAAATATTTCAATCATTTCAAGGCATACAAGCTATAAATATAAAAAAATCATGTCATGAAAGATAAGACCATATATCATTTTTGACAAATATCTTCTTTTGTAAATAGAAAGCATGATAGGAAAAGAAGACTCAAGTTATAATTCTAGGAATTCACAAGAAAAATCATGTTTCATTTGACAAAAGGATTGTCGATTCATGTATTTGAATAAATATTTTTAAATCATCACTTCAACTCATTCAATTTGTCAAATCAACAAAGTCCTTTTTCAAGAGATTTAAAATGAAACGAAGAGATTTATCGATTTCTTGAAATGCTAGTGATTTCCTTTCTCCCCTTTGTTATTGTAAATAAGAAAGAAGAAGAGAGGAATAGCATAAAGGTGTAAATATTCAAGTCATCACATAGAAGATATCAAGAAAAATTTGGTGATAAGATATACTTCATGAATACAAGAAATTTTACATAACAAAACTCAAGTCATAAACATCGATAAATGATTCTATTGGATATATCATCTTATTATTAAAATGAATCATATGAAAATAAATCCAAAATCATCATGTATAATCATCAAAATCTTTTTCATAGTTCCAGAGATTCATAGGTTCATTATGATAATTTTCTTCTTTAGATGATAAAATCATATGAGAAAAAAAAAGATTCATATAAAATACATCTCAATTCCTAAACATGAATAAATTAAGTGTTTGATTAAATATGAAAACAAATTGTCAAATCCAAAATGATCATCAAAATCACTTTTCAAATAATTTATTGAAAGCAACATAGATAGATTAAAAATAGCTCATGTTTTTTTAGTTCCAAATTTTGTGATTGATTTCAGGTTCAAGTTTTTCATACAAAGGCCATGCTTCGTTATTTATAATAAAAAAATAATATGGAAATCATAGAAATCATCAAACTCAATAAACCCAAAAATCATCATTACTTCAAATCACCGTGCATAATTATAAAATCATCAAATCAAAATCATTCTCAAGAGATTCAGAAAAGTGATACAATTAGATTCATTAATCTCCTTTTTGGAAAACTCGATAAAGTAGGGAAAAAAAATCTTTCAAGGAGAAACCTATCCGCTTTTTAGTTGTTTCAATTTATGTAATTTATTTCATTTATGCCAAGTAAATACATGCATCAACTTTTAAAATCGAAAGTGCAAGATTTATTACATCAAAGATCAATAAGGCTTAAATCACAAAAATTATCATGCATCATTTCTAAATCTCATGCATAGTATAAAATCACCAAGCATGGTACCAAAACTTTTAATATTTTCATTACATCATTACATCATTATGCATCATAGAAATTGATTTCATTAAACATAAAGCATTTTCCATCAAGATCATTTTGTTTGTTGTAGCCATATATTTTTTCTTTTTAGGTGAATCTAACTTTTCATAATTAGTTTTCATACAAAAGCCATGCATCATCATTTATAATCGGAAGGCAATATGAAAATCATTAAGATATACATTATTGCTTCTTAAACACATACATAAGATTAATCATATTTGGTGTGCAAGCATTAGATTAATATTTTATTATATTTTCATAAAACATACAATTTTCATGATCATTTTCAAAAAATTACTAGAAGGATAAGCATGATTTCTAATTTATTGCATTTTTATTACATTATTAAACATGTAATTTTCAAGAAAAATATTTTTTCTAAACTAAATTAGAAACCCGATTGAACTCAGTTTTGTCTAAGGCGCAAAATAAAGCATTCATAGCCTTTGCATTTAGAGAAAAAGTCTTCTTCTACAAATCATTCCAATAGTTCATTGGAAGAGAAGACCTTTGAAAACCATTTACAATAATATTCCATAAATTTAAATCCAAGGAAAGCAAGAAAACTCTCATTCGAGTTTTCCAATATGTATAGTCCGTCCCATTGAACAAGAGAGGACGAATGAGAGAGTGACCCTCTTGAAAGCCGAAAAGAGTCATTTCTATTTGGGTGTTAAATAAATATGAAAAATGAGGCTCTGATACCAACTGTTAGGAAAAGAGTCGGCACTAAGAGGGGTGGTGAATTAGTGTAGCAGTAAAAATTATGTCGGTTCAAAACTTCATTGCGATTAAATCTGTTTCCAATGAAAAACTGTTTCGTAAAGGTATTAACTTTAAAAACATATGGAAGAGCTTAGTGGATGTAAAGCAAGTAAAGTGGTTTGTAGTAAAATAAATTGCACAAGAGAAATGCAAACTAGATTTTTATAGTGGTTCGGCCGTCGTGACCTACATCCACTTCGTTGATTCCTCTTCTGTCGAGGCTACCAGGATCTACTATTGGTCTTCTTTCAATGGGCGAAGACCAACTACTCTTTTACACCCCTCTTCTCCTTTTCACAAGTTTAGGAGACAATATTTTATAACCCTCTTTTTCAAGGTATCTCTCTCGTACCTCCCTTAGAACTCTCTTTAAGCTTTGGGAGGAGGGTACTCAACTTTCTAAGGTTTATAATTTTAGAATCATAGGGTTTTACTCAATATTTCTTACTTATCCATACAGAAATAGCTGGGATATTTATAGGCCCCAAATGGATTCAAATTTGGAGCCCAAAATTTAAACCCCCAAAATTTCAGGGTACGGGCGGTATCATCGCTCGCAGCCTGACAGTGGGCAGTACCACCACCCAGACTGGTGGTATCACCGCCCAGATAGTCTCAGAGAATGAGTCTGGGCAGTACCACTGCTCAGACCGGCGGTACCACCGCGTGACACAGTCTTGGAGACTATGCCATGACAGTTTCACTTGTTTGGTCACTATTTCGGCATTTCTCTTGGCCCAACATAGCCCAAACTTGGCCTAACTATCCCCTAATTGAGTTGGCCCAATTTTAATCCCAATTATATACTAACTATAAATTTTAAGATATTTACTAAGCTAAACAAAGTCCGTAAGTCTAGGTTTCTTCCGGCGAGCTTCCGGCAAACTTCTGACAATCTCTTAGCAATGTTCCGGCGGACTCCCGAGAAGCTCCTGGACTTCACAATGATCTTCTTAGTGAGTTCTGATGAGCTTCTTTGGCAAGCTCCTGGACTTCTCGGTCAATTCCTATAGAACATTCGATGAACGTCCGAACTTCAAACGAACTCTCAAACTCCCAACGAAATCGCGTTCTTGACTCCGGGACTTCATTTTGCTTTATGCCTTGCTATCGTAGTTAATCCTGCACACATAAAACATACTTCAATCTAGACAATTATTACTAAGCATGAATAATGTTGTCCAACATGTCATTGGTCCATCGACGCTTCGTTCGATTCTTCGGCGCATCGTCCTTTCTTGTGGCCTATTGCCCAATTGGTCAGTTGACCTCCGCAACTCCGATTTCCTTGGTGCAATATCCGCTCTTCTTGGCCCAATGCCCGAATCTATGGCCTGAAGCCTTCGGTCAATATGTCGACTGATCCTTCGGCTCGACGTTCGTTCTTCTGACATGTTTTTCACCGGCCTAACTTGATTCTTCCTGCTTTAAGTGTCTCATCCTGATCGAAGCATCCTACATCACTCGAAATGTAAATCAAGTCATAAACACTTATCAATTGGTTTCATCATCAAAATTTGAGATTCAACACTTATCGGGTCTTTAATGACCTACGAAATGACCAATGTGGCACAAAACAAACTTGAGGACAACCTTCCAAAGTACAAGAAGGATTTCAGACTTTTAACAATTGAAGACCTCTCGAGTATAAGCTCAAGTGATGGTGAACTTGAACTCCTCACTATGAAATTTAAAAAGCTCATAAAATAAAAATTAAAGAACAAAAAGAATGGAACTACATGCTATGAACGCAAGAAGAAGTTGCCAAAAGACGAATCGAGCTCCTCTGAAGACAAGAGAAAATCAACAAAAGCGAGGTGACAAACTACGTCTTAATGGCTTTCAATGATGAGATAATCAAAATGCCCTTAGTTTACTTTGAAATTACATAATGCTTTTCATGAGTTATTGTTAATTTAGGTTAGAAAAATTATTTTTCTTGAAAATTACATGTTTAATAATGTAATGAAAATGCAAAAATTGGAATCATGCTTATCCTTCTAGTAATGATCATGAAAATTGCATGTTTTATGATAAAGGAATAAAATGTTGGATTTAAATATAATGATAATCCTATGTATGTTTTTAAGAAGAAATAATATGTATCTTGATATCTTAATGAAAATGTTAAGAGGTTTGATATCATGCTTAATATGAAATTATGCATGTTATACCCTGAAAACATGAAACCATGTTTTGATGTCATGCCCAAAGTAATGATGATTTGAGATCATGCTTAATTAGTTTATCTTTGAAAATTATGCATAATGATTCTTGCGATTTATGGATTATCGATTTTTACCGTAATGAAAGTGACTTTTTTGGTTTTAAAAATGATGCATATTTTTGTTTGGTATAAATGATAAAGGTATGCTCATATGAAATAAATCACATGAATTGAAACAACTATAAAGAGAAAAACATTTTTCTCAAAAAAAAATTTCTATCTTATTGAGTTGTGAATAAGAGATTGATAAATCTATTTATATTATTTTGAATCTCTTGAACTATGAAAGTGATTTTGATGATTTGATGATTTAAATTTGAATAAATTTTTATCCAAATCATGATCTTGATTCCTTGATATTTACAAATTAAGATTTATTATGAATCGAGATCATTTGTGTTCTCTCATGACTTTATTTGCTATAGGAAAATCTTTATCTGTATCATTGATCTTGAATTCTCGGAATCAAAACTTGATAATTTCTTTATATAAATCAAAATCCCTTTCTTTTATTCTCAAATGACTTCTTATATTTTATTAAAGAGAATATTTATCAAAATGAATCATGTCTATCAGTATTCACATGATATTTGATATTATCTTTCATGACATGATGTGTAAATTTCCTTTGTATTTGTGGTTGTAAACCTCATGTTATAAGTAGAGCGTTGATGTAAAAATTGTATTCTTCCACTCTACTTCTTCCTTGATTACAATAAAAGGGAATGTTAAATTACTAGTTTGAATGTTAAATTTAGCCAAATTGTAAAAAATGCATAAACTCTCCTTGTACATTCTTTTTTGGATAATGATCTTGATCTCTCAAATTTTAGACTTGAATCTTCTTTTTGAATCAAGATTATTTTCCTATCATGCTTTCTTGTCAAAAATGATATATGATCTTTTGACATTCATTTTTGTTATTTACTTTTCTCATGCTTTGAAAATTGTTATAAAGGGAAAAGAATTACAACATTGTATTCTTTCCTTCTTTTTGACAATGACAAAGGGGGAGAAATATTGCTATCTCATCTTGCAAAATTTAAAAACTTGCACTTTGCAAAGGAAGCAAAATTGCTAGCTCAAACATTGCAAAGGAAGCAAAAATTTGCTAGCTTACAAATTGTATGGAGAAAGAAGTGCTATCTTGCTTATCTCAAGAAGCAAAATATGCTAACTTGTACATCTAGCAAAATTTACAAACTTGTATATTTCAAGAAGCAAGAGTTGCTTTCTTGAACATCTCAAAATTGCTAGCTTACTTGTTTTAAAAAGTTATAAAATTATTGATAGCTTGCATGATGATTAAACTTGAGATTTATTATGCAATTATCTGAACTTGTATGTTTAAACACTTGAAAGTTACACTTCTCCTTTTTGTTGATGACAAAGGGGGAGAAGTATGATCATGTTATGCATGATGACTTGTTGCAAATATTCATGATGAAATTTGCAATGACTTAAATTCAGCTTGATTTCACGGTTCTATCAATATGACATATTGATAAGGGGAGTTAAAGGTTAACTCCGTCATCAATTGGTTGTCATCATCAAAAAGGGGGAGATTATTGAATCTCGTATTTTGATGATGAAATCAATTATTAAGTGTTTATGATTTGATATTCATTTTGAGTCACGTTGGATGCTTCGATTAGGGAGAGACATTTAAAGCAGGAAGAATCAAGTTGGGCTAGAAAAATATGTCAGAAGATTGGACGTCACGCCGACGGATCGGTCGACGTATCGAGAAAAGGCTTTGGGCTACGGTTTCAGGCATCGGGCCAAGAAGAGCAGATATTGTACTAAGGATATCGGAATTGCAGAGGTCAACTGGTCGATTGGGCAAAAGGCCACGAGAAAGGACGATGCGCCAAAGAATCAGACGAAGCATCGATGGACCAATAACATACCGGACAACATGATTCATGCTTAGTAATAATTGTCTAGATCGAAGTGTGTTTTACATGTGTAGGATTAACTACGATAGCAAGGCATAAAGTAAAATAAAGTCCCAGAGTCAAGAACACGATTTCGTTGGGAGTTCGAGAGTTCGTTCGAAGTCCGGACGTTCATCAAATGTTTTGCCGGAATTGACCGAGAAGTCCTAGAGCTTGCCAAAGAAGTTCGTCGGAACTCGCCAAGAAGATCATTGTGAAGTCTAGGAGCTTGCCGGGAGTCTGCCGGAACATTACCGAGAGATCGTCGGAAGTGTTGAATCTCATTTTTTGATGATGAAACCAATTGATAAGTGTTTATGATTTGATCTACGTTTTGTGTGACGTATGATGCTTCGATCAGGGAGAGACATTTAAAACAGAAAGAATCGTGTTGGGCCGGAGAAATATGTTAGAAGATTGGACGTCGTGCTGAAGGATCGGTCGACGTATCAACATAAGGCTTCGGGCCATGGATTTGGGCATCGGGCCAAGAAGAGCAGATATTGTGCTAAGGATATCGGAGTTGCGGAGGTCAATTGGCCGATTGGATAATATGCCACAAGAGAGGACGATGCACTAAAGAATCGGACGAAGGGTCGATGGACCAATGACATGCCGGACAACATGATTCATGCTTAGTATTAATTTTCTAGATCAAAGTATGTTTTTACATGTGCAGGATTAACTACGATAGCAAGGCATAAAGTAAAATGGATTCCTAGAGTCTAAAACGTGATTTCGTTGGGAGTTCGAGAGTTCATCGGAAGTCCTGACGTTCTGTAACGGACAAACTTCTAAACAAGATGTTGGATGTAATGCTTATGTCTGTCCGTTGTCTTTTGGCATGTTCATGCCTTGTACAGCAGGTAGAGGGGCGGCCGAAGGCTAAATAGTCCCATGTTAGTTGGGTTGGTGGCCTCTTTAGGCTTGTAAATAAAGGTTGTGTCATGTGGACACGTGCGAGAGCTTTTCGGTCTATAATGGACCATTTTACCCTTTGTTGTGCAACTATTCAGAGCTTGTAAAGTCTGTTTGTAATTTGCATTGTCTATGAAGTATTTTTCGGACATGTTTGCTTGTGGATCCCGATTGAGGCGTTCTCTTTAACCCGTTCTCTCTTTTGTTGGTCCTAAGGGACAATGGGAGGCTTCGGGGAGGCTGACCTTTGCGGACGGACGCGCGAGGGTGCCGCACGCCTTAGGCAAAACCAGCTAAGGTCGTGACATTATGGTATCAGAGCGGGACAAGCACTCATAGAAACACTTGACATGCAAACGTGGGGGACCTAGCGGGGCTGCGTTGCGGGCAGTCAGCACACGCGCGACCGTTTGAGGGAAAACGGGCATGGAGATGCAGGGAAAAGAGTCGCTCAGAGGAGCGAGCATTTGAGATTGGCATTCAGAGGAATGGCCAACCCTTCACGCAAGAGGCACCACGAGAACAGGCAAGCTTGGTTGAATTTGGAGCGCACAAAGGTTGGGATGGCTCAGTTTGAGCTACGGCTCAACGTTGACAACTATACTTGATGGTGCTCTAGGCAAGCAAGGCGCTTGGCAAGAATGAGACCATCCAAGGTGGAATGAGTTGTTCAACGATCAAAAGAGTTATGCAAAGCTCACAGAGGTGAGGGGAATTGCTAACTCGAAGAATTTGATACTCATGCATGGGCTTGTATGCGGACGATGGAATGTTCGTGGCCATCCCAAGGCGACCGAGACTCGGCGCCATGGAGCATTGAAACTTTCTCTTCGTCATGTGAAGGATACGTCCGGAGGAGGCTGAAGTGTGCAACGAGTTTAGCATGTTGCTAGGCCTTGAGGGGTGCAGCGGTGGCTGTATTGACGTGGAGGCGCAATCTAGCAAGTGCATTTGCAAGAGGCAGAACAATGCACAGTTTGTTCAGCAGATCGGAGTAGTCCAAGGGGATGGTGGTCTCCGAAACGAAGAGAGATGTTGCTCCAACGGGACAGTTATCTAGGAGGGATAAGTCTCGGCACTCCAGAGGGAGAATCATGTGAGATGGACTTCACATGTTGAGGAGGAGTACCTCACAAACAACAACTTCACGAAGCTCGATGGACTGAGCAAGCGGCGAAGAGTTGTCGCATGATCTCGCTCGAGAGAATGCATTGGTGGATGCATTGCGAGATCAAGTGGGGGAGCGACCTGAAGCAACTTAAATGAAGGCACAATTAGAGTCGATATGGAGATCGGACTCAAGGGAGGGCTGACCCGTGGAATGGAGGGCGCGAGGGCCACCATCGACTCAATGCAAAAACGAGGAGCGGAGCAACTTGGGTGTAACTTGGCGAAGTACCCAAGCCGCATGAAGGGAGCCAGCAGAGAAGTTGGAACATGGAGCAGAAGCACAGTGCTTTCCTTAGACAGAGGTCAAAGACATGAACTCTTGCAGAGGCAAGGGTAGGATCATGTTGTTCCATGGGTCCTTCATTCTGACGGAGCAGACTCATCTTGCATGGTGCCAAAGACGAAGGGAGCTTCTGGGCACATGCACCTTATCTCAGAGGAGCATTTGATGGAGGAACTAAGGCGACTCAATTTACGGAGGCGAAGTTGGGTTCAGAAGGTCTTAGCACGGGGCAAGAGGACGCAGAGGCGGGTACTCTTGAAGAATATGCCACAGTGTTGCCATTCAAGTTGCCATGAAGGAAGCAGTGCGCAGCGGAGATTGTGCTGGTAGGGGCAGAGGCCCAGGATCTAGACAATGGTGCATAAACTACAGTGAAGTCGGTGGACTTCGGGAGCTACTAGGCGACGGACTGTCCTAGAGTGGTGCTTCATCTAGGTGTGACTCAAGAGTGGGTGGATGAAGGTCGATTGCCAAAGGAGTGAACAAAATCGAAGGTGGAGGAGACCCTGCGATGTATTGGCAGAGGCCACACATGGAGGGTTCACAATTTGAGTTTATTCCACAAAGATCAGAATGCAATGGAGATGTCACCAGGAGGCGACATGGTGCAGCGGATCGTGGTGGAACAGTTCGTGGCAATGCGACACACACGACATTGTCCCGTGAGGGATGAGATCATATGGAGGTATGATCGGGAGCTACTGGGAGCTCTGTTAGGATCGAGAGCACTAAGAGGGGGGGTGAATTAGTGCAGCGGAAATCTTTCAGCGATTAAAAATGAAAGCTGCGTTCGTTCGATAAACACTATTTTGATGCAAAAGCCGATTCTAAGATTACTTATGATTAAGTGCAGTTTACGTTTAAACACAGTTAGCGTCTAAACACAGTTTGCGTCTAAATGCAGATTGCGTCTAAACTCAGATTGCGTCTAAGCGCAGTTTGCGTCTAAGCGCAGATTGCGTCTAAGCGCAGTTTGCGTCTAAACACAGTTTGCGTCTAAGCGCAGTTTAAGCAGAAGTATAAAGACAATGTGCTGCTATTGTACAACTCAAAAAGTAATCTGCAAAAAGTAGATTTACGTCTAAACGTAGATTTATGTCTAAACGCAGATTTACGTCTAAACGCAGATTTACGTCTAAACGCAGATTTACGTCTAAACGCAGATTTACGTCTTAAACGCAGATTTACGTCTGAACTTTGAAACTCGTTTGTATACTCGTAGAAGGTAGTATGCAGTTGAAATTAAGACGTAAAAGTAAGCTGAAATCTGATGATTGTGCGAGGAAAGCCGATTTACGTCTGAATGCAGTTTTACGTCTAAATATTGAAACTCGTTCGTAAAATTGCAAAAGACAGTTTGCAGTTATAAATAGAATCAAAATGTAAATGTAAACTGCAAGGAAACTCGTTCGTAAAAGCGCAGAAGACAGTTCGCAGTTATAAACAGATTCAAGACGTAAATGTAAGCTGCAATGTAAAGATCATACGAAAACACCTATTGACGTCTGAATCCAGATTCGGAAAGATTAGAACTTAGAAACTTGTTCTTAAAGCGCAGAGAGCAGTAGCTATGTAGGAGGTTTGCAGTAATGATAAAGTGCTCAAAATAAACGCAAACCAGAGATTTAGAGTGGTTCGGTCAGTTTTGACCTACTCCACTTTTGGCTTCCTCCACCGGCTAGGTCACCGACGTCAACTAGGGGCCTTCCTTCAATAGGCGAAGGCCAACTGCCCTTTTATAGTTTCTCTCCTTTTGACGGGCTCAGGAGACAACCCTTACAGATCCTTTCTCTCCTCTCTTTACAACTCAAGACTTGAAGAACAGAAATGAGGAGAACTTTTGGACTTTACACAAATTTGAGCTCTTAGAATCACTGAACATATCAAGAATTCGATGTGGATCTGTATCCTTTCAGTGTTGAATGGGTGGGGTATTTATAGGCCCCAACCCAATTCAAATTTGGAGCTCAAAACGATCAAATCCCGGAATTTCGGGATCAGGCGGTTGCACCTCTTGACTGGAGAGGTTGCACCGCCTGGCAGAGCTCGAAGACCGAGCTCAGGCGGTGCCACCTCTCTGTCAGGGAGGTTGCACCGCCCAGCCGAGCTCGAAGACTGAGCTCAGGCGGTGCCACCTCTTTGTCAGGGAGGTTGCACCGCCCAGTCTAGCTCGAAGACTAAGCTCAGGCGGTGCCACCACTCTGTCAGGGAGGTTGCACCGCCCAGTCTTGCTCGACGACTGAGCTCAGGCGGTTGCACCGCCTGACTGGAGAGGTTGCACCGCCTGGCAGGGCTCGAAACTTGAGCTCTGGGCGGTTGCACCTCTTGGCTGGGGCGGTTGCACCGCCCAATCTCACTGGGAGACATAGCCTGGGCGGTGCCACCTCCAACCCTGGCGGTGCCACCTCTTTTACTATTTCAGCTCACTTGGTTTGGCTCCAAACTTGGTCCAAACCAGTCCGAACTTGGGCCTAATTGGCCCCTACTTGGGTTATAGGATTAACACCTAATCCTAACCCTAATTAACATGCTAACTATGAATTTAAAGACATTTTCTAAGCTATTACAAGGTCCGCAAGTAAAGACTTCTTCTGGCGAGCTTCCGGCAAACTTCCGGCGGTCTTCCGATGAACTCTCGGAAACCATTCTGCGGACTCCCGGCAAGCCCCTAGACTTTACGATTTGATCTTAACGAGTTCCAACGAGCTTCTTCGGCAAGCTCCGATCTTTCTCGATGAGCTCCGCGAACTTCCAATGAACCTTCCAGCGAGCTTCCGAAAAACCCTTCGGCAAGCTCCCAACTCATTCTCGGCTAGTTCCGGTAGCATTCCCGACGAACCTTCGGACTTCCGTCGAACTCTCGAACTCGCAACAAATCCTTCACGCTTGACTCTGACACTTTGTTTCGCTTTATGTCTTCATCGTTATCATAGTTAATCCTACACAACAAAACAAAACTTCGATCGAGACAATTAATCCTAAGCAATTAACCAAGTTGTCCGACATGTCATTGGTCCCTCGACGCTTCGTCCGATTCTTCGGCGCATCGTCCTCTCCTGCAGCCTATTGCCCAATTGGCCAGTTGACTCCGCAACTCCGATATCCTTGGCACAATACCCGCTCTTCTTGGCCCGATGCCCGAGTCCACGGCCCGAAGCCTTCTGTCGATACGTCGACCGATCCACCGGCCCGACGTCCAATCGTTTGACATGTTCCTTCGGCACAACATGATTTTCCTGCTTTAATTGTCTCATCCTGATCGAAGCATCCTGCGTCACTCAAAACCCAGATTAAATCATAAACATATATCAAGTAGTTTCATCATCAAAATATGAGATTCAATAATCTCCCCCTTTTTGATGATGACAACCACTTGATGACGAAGTTAAACTTAACTCCCGGAGTTTAAACAAACTCCCCCTATCAATATGCCATATTGATAGAACCTTGAATTCAAACTGAATTCAAGTCATTGCAATATTCATCATGAATACTTGCAACACGTCAACATGAACATATGCATAAACTTATGCATCACATGTCATGTCATCAATATACTTCTCCCCCTTTGTCATCAACAAAAACGAGAAGTATCACAATTAATCGTTTGTGTGTGATATTGGTTCAACTCATTGCATGAAAATCATAATATCAAGTTTTATCATCATGCAATCTTGGAGCTAGAAGATTTAGCAAGTGTTACATCATGCTTAGAACATTCATGCTATCAAATTTTAGATATGCAAGTTTTATAGCATATAAGATAGCACTTTTGGTAATGTTCAAGATAGCAAGTTCTACAACATGCAAGCTAGCAAATTAGAGATGTTCAAGAAGGCAACTCTTGCTTCTTGAAAATTTTGCTCACTTTGCTAGATGCGCAAGTTAGCATTTTTGCCTCTTGAGATAGGCAAGATAGCACATTTGCTTCTTTTGAGATAGCAACTTTTTGCTTCTCTTTAGACCAACAAGCTAGCAATTTTTATGATATACAAGTTTCACAATATATAAGCTAGCAAAAATTTCGAAAGCAAATGCAAGATAGCTTTCTTGTGTAAGCTCATGATTCTTGCTTCCTATTGCAATGTGCAAATTGCAAGTTTTGCTTCTTGAGATATTCAAGATAGTGATGTTCAAGAAGACAATTTTTCTTCTTGAAATAAGCAAGTTAGCAATCTTTGCTACTTAAAATAGGCAAGCTAGCAATCAAGTTTTTGCATCTTCTTGACTTGCACAAGCTAGCTATCTCCCCCTTTGTCATTGTAAAAAAGAAAGAGAGAATACAGTTTTGTAGTTCTCTTTTCCTTTTACAACGATTTCAAAATCATGACAAATGATGAATAATCAAGTTATGAATGTTAAGACAATTTTTCATCATGAATATTTTATCATTGCATGCATCATTATCATAAATTGAAGTATTACATGCATGATATCATATCACCATTCATAATTACATTAATGTTTCAATATAACAATTTCTTCTCAAAATGTGTAACTTGGCACTCATAGCATTTTAAATCATGATTTACATCATATGCAATACATCACATCATAATTAGAAAGCACAAGTATTGCATGCATAATTGCACATCATAAATGTTTCATATCATGATGGTATCAATTTTGTCAAATTATATCCTACCATGCATGATCAAAACTTCTCCCCATTTTATCATTGAAAACAAGAAGAAAGTAGGGGGAAGAGCATAAAAGTGTTAAATATTTCAATCATTTCAAGGCATTTACATCATAGATCAAGTCATGATTCGTGATTCATCATAGAGCAAGTTAGTTTTCAATCATCACATAAGGCATTTAAGGAATTTTTGAAACATAGGAGAATGATTAATTTTGCAAGATCAAGATTATGATTTAGATAAAACTGATTCAAATCAAATCATTAACTTGAAATTCATAATCAAGTCATTAAAATTAATTTCGAGATTCACAAAATATCATGAAATCATTAATCTCGATCAGATGGGAAAAACATTTTTTTTTTTAAGAGATTCTTTTTCATCTAAGCATGCTTTAGTCTTTATATGCCAAATTAAGATAAGCATGAAAATTCAAGACATAAGGCAAAGAAATCTTGTATTATGAAATATATGATATCAAGGCTCATGATTCATTCGAAAAGATATAGTACAAAGAGCAACTTGAAACATTCTTATCAAGATCACATTTTAAAATATTCCAAGTTTCAAGATGACACTTCATTGAATTGCATTTCATTTGAAGAACTCCTTTTTGATAAATGTAGGGAGCATAATGAACGATCTTGATTTATAAAGAGCTTCATGTTATAATTATCAAGATCATGATTTTAATAATTATTCTCTTTAGAAAAGAATCACAAAAGCACTTTATTTTTGCATAAGAAATCTCATTGTATCATGATTTATAAATTCTTTTTCTGCACATGAATCATAGGAGATATGAATTGGAAACAAATCTTTGCAAGCAAAAACACTATCATTCATATTTCAAGATGGAATTTATAAATAGGAATCATTTCATCAAATCCATTTTAGAAAAATATTTTTCATAAGTGTGTGAGAAAATCCGATTGTTAGGATACCAATGAAATTAACACTTTCATATATTCAGACATGATTTTTGTTATAGATCCTGAAATTAAATCAAGAAGATCAAACAAGCTCATGATTATGGATAACTTAAAATCTCATGCATAAAATTGTTAATAACCATTTAATATTACATCTTTATGCATTACTTTAAATCAAACGTGATGTCATTCAACAATGTTAATCAAACATGATACACATTATTACTTCTTAACCATGATCAAAATCATTTTGTTTGTTTATCATAAAATATGCAATATTATCATTTTCGAAATTATCAGCATGATCATAATTTTTGTATTTTTATTTTTAAACATGTAATTTTTAAGAAAATTAATTCTAAACTAAAAAAGAAAATATATCATGAAAGCATCAAGTAATTTCAAAATAAACCAAAGGCATTTTAATTACCTCAATGTCGTAGGCTGGTAAGGCGTAGTTTGCCGCCTTGCTTTTGTTGACTTTCTTGTCTTCAGAGGAGCTCGATTCATCCCAATTTTTGTTCTTCTTCTTGCGTTTAAAGCAAGTAGTTCCATTCTTTTTGCTTTTGAATTTTCGTTTCATTTGTAGTTTAAGTTCACCATCACTTGAGCTTATGCTCGAGTGGTCTTCAAATGTTCTATGTCCCAAATCCTTCTTGTTCTTTGGAAGGTGATTGTGTTCAACATGTTCATCATGTGCATTGTGCACCATTTCATATGTCATCAATGAACCAATTAGTTCTTCAAGTGGTAAGTTGTTTAGATTTTTAGCTTCTTGTATTGCAGTTACTTTTGAATCCCACTTTTTAGAAAGAGAATGCAAAATCTTATTTACGAGTTCAAAATCCGAAAAATATTTTCCAAGAGCTCTTAAACTATTGACGACATCCGTGAGACGGGTGTACATGTCGCCTATAGTCTCGCTTGGTTGCATTTGAAAAAGCTCAAAATTATGCAATAAAAAGTTAACTTTCGAGTCTTTGACTCTACTAGTTCCCTCGTGCATGATTTCAAGAATTCGCCAAATGTCAAAAGCCATTTCACACGTAGAAATCCGATTGAACTCATTTTTGTCCAATGCGCAAAATAAGGCATTCATAACCTTTGCGTTTAAAGAAAAATACTTCTTCTCCAAATCCAACCATTCGTTCATCGGTTTGGAGGGAAGTTGAAAACCGTTTTCAATGATACTCCATAAGTCTAAATTCGTAGAAATCAAGAAAACTCTCATTCGAGTTTTCCAATAAGTGTAGTCCAATCTGTTAAACAACGGTGGACGAAAGACCGAAAAGCCCTCTTGAAGAACCATTTCTCTCAGGTGTAAATCCGAAATGAGAAATACCCAGCTCTGATACCAATTGTTAGGATCGAGAGCACTAAGAGGGGGGGGTGAATTAGTGCAGCGGAAATCTTTCAGCGATTAAAAACGAAAGCTGCGTTCGTTCGATAAACACTATTTTGATGCAAAAGCCGATTCTAAGATTACTTATGATTAAGTGCAGTTTACGTTTAAACACAGTTAGCATCTAAACACAGCTTGCATCTAAATGCAGATTGCGTCTAAACTCAGATTGCGTCTAAGCGCAGTTTGCGTCTAAGCGCAGATTGCGTCTAAGCGCAGTTTGCTTCTAAACACAGTTTGCGTCTAAGCACAGTTTAAGCAGAAGTATAAAGACAATGTGCTGCTATTGTACAGCTCAAAAAGTAATCTGCAAAAAGCAGATTTACGTCTAAACGCAGATTTATGTCTAAACGCAGATTTACTTCTAAACGCAGATTTACGTCTAAACGTAGATTTACGTCTTAAACGCAGATTTATGTCTGAACTTTGAAACTCGTTTGTATACTCGCAGAAGGCAGTATGCTGTTGAAATTAAGATGTAAACGTAAGCTGAAATCTGATGATTGTGCGAGGAAAGCCGATTTACGTCTGAATGCAGTTTTACGTCTAAATGTTGAAACTCGTTCGTAAAATTGCAGAAGACAGTTTGCAGTTATAAATAGAATCAAAATGTAAATGTAAACTGCAAGGAAACTCGTTCGTAAAAGCGCAGAAGACAGTTCGCAGTTATAAATAGATTCAAGACGTAAATGTAAGCTGCAATGTAAAGATCATACGAAAACACCTATTGACGTCTGAATCCAGATTCGGAAAGATTAGAACTTAGAAACTTGTTTGTAAAAGCGCAGAGAGCAGTACCTATGTAGGAGGTTTGTAGTAATGATAAAGTGCTCAAAATAAACGCAAACCAGAGATTTAGAGTGGTTCGGTCAGTCTTGACCTACTCCACTTTTGGCTTCCTCCACCGGCGAGGTCACCGACGTCAACTAGGGGCCTTCCTTCAATAGGCGAAGGCCAACTGCCCTTTTATAGTTTCTCTCCTTTTGACGGGCTCAAGAGACAACCCTTACAGATCCTTTCTCTCCTCTCTTTACAACTCAAGACTTGAAGAACAGAAATGAGGAGAACTTTTGGACTTTACACAAATTTGAGCTCTTAGAATCACTGAAAAGATCAAGAATTCGATGTGGATCTGTATCCTTTCAGTGTTGAATGGGTGGGGTATTTATAGGCCCCAACCCAATTCAAATTTGGAGCTCAAAACGATCAAATCCCGGAATTTCAGGATCAGGCGGTTGCACCTCTTGACTGGAGAGGTTGCATCGCCTGGCAGAGCTCGAAGACCGAGCTCAGGCGGTGCCACCTCTCTGTCAGGGAGGTTGCACCGCCCAGTCTAGCTCGAAGACTGAGCTCAGGCGGTGCCACCTCTCTGTCAGGGAGGTTGCACCGCCCAGTCTAGCTCGAAGACTGAGCTCAGGCGGTGCCACCTCTCTGTTAGGGAGGTTGCACCGCCCAGTCTTGCTCGAAGACTGAGCTCAAGCGGTTGCACCGCCTGACTAGAGAGGTTGCACCGCCTGGCAGGGCTCGAAACATGAGCTCTAGGCGGTTGCACCTCTTGGCTGGGGCGGTTGCACCGCCTAGTCTCGTTGGGAGACATAGCCTGGGCGGTGCCACCTCCAACCCTGGCGGTGCCACCTCTTTTACTATTTCAGCTCACTTGGTTTGGCTCCAAACTTGGTCCAAACCAGTCCGAACTTGGGCCTAATTGGCCCCTACTTGGGTTATAGGATTAACACCTAATCCTAACCCTAATTAACATGCGAACTATGAATTTAAAGACATTTTCTAAGCTATTACAAGGTCCACAAGTCAAGACTTCTTCTGGCGAGCTTCCGGCAAACTTCCGGCGGTCTTCCGATAAACTCTCGGAAACTATTCTGCGGACTCCCGGCAAGCCCCTAGACTTCACGATTTGATCTTAACGAGTTCTAACGAGCTTCTTCGGCAAGCTCCGATCTTTCTCGGTGAGCTCCGCGAACTTCCAACGAACCTTCCAGCGAGCTTCCGAAAAACCCTTCGGCAAGCTCCCAACTCATTCTCGGCTAGTTCCGGTAGCATTCCCGACGAACCTTCGGACTTCCGTCGAACTCTCGAACTCACAACAAATCCTTCGCGCTTGACTCCGACACTTTGTTTCGCTTTATGTCTTCATCGTTATCATAGTTAATCCTGCACAACAAAACAAAACTTCGATCGAGACAATTAATCCTAAGCAATTAACCAAGTTGTCCAACATGTCATTGGTCCCTCGACGCTTCGTCCGATTCTTCGGCGCATCGTCCTCTCCTGCAGCCTATTACCCAATCGGCCAGTTGACTCCGCAACTCCGATATCCTTGGCACAATACCCGCTCTTCTTGGCCCGATGCCCGAGTCCACGGCCCGAAGCCTTCTGTCGATACGTCGACCGATCCACCGGCCCGACGTCCAATCTTCTGACATGTTCCTTCGGCACAACATGATTTTCCTGCTTTAATTGTCTCATCCTGATCGAAGCATCCTGCGTCACTCAAAACGCAGATTAAATCATAAACATATATCAAGTAGTTTCATCATCAAAATACGAGATTCAACAAGCTCCGCTTTGGTGAACAACACGACGGCAGGAAGGGCTATGGATTCAAGGAGTGAAGGCCATGGTACCGCAGAGGCGGGTCTTCCGGGCGTGCACCGAATTATGCATCGGATGAAAACCTTGGTCATCAACATATGGGGGCTGGGTTCCACCAAGGGAAAAGTTTGAATGCAAGTACCAGTGAGTTCCATGGGAGGGACTTGATCATACAGAGGTATGATCGAAGCAGCTGGAGAGTTGGACTTCTCCAAAGCTCATATTCGCTTAAGGGAACCCGACAAGTCAGAGGACATGGTCGAGTAAGCGAACATTGCTACCAAGGAAGCTAAGGAGAACAGAATCGGTGCAAACTCTACAACGTGATGGCAGAGGCCATGCATGGGAGTTGCAGTCTGTCTTTCCATCGACCAAACGGACTACTTGGAGAACACAGAGGTGTTGAAGCAGGGGGTCGAAAGGGGCGAGGAAGCGACGACGAGTCCAGAGGGACTTAGCTACCCAAAATCAAGCATCAGTTAGAATGGAGGTGGACTCAGAGGAGTGCCACGGAGACATCTCTACTGATTGTGAAGAAAAGGGATACAGAGGCGAGGCGACGGATAGTAGGGCCATGGGCATGGCAGTGCCATGGTACCGCAGAGGCGGGACTTCCGTGCAAGTCATTGATCCCTTGCTCTCATGGAGGGAGAGCGCTTGGTCGTGAAAGGGGCCGAGGAGGTGGAGCATGCAGAGGCAATCTCCAAGTACCGAGACAAGGCTGAAGGGCAGAGGCCAAGAAACTTCGTAAGACCGGTGTCAACAAGTTTCTCATCAAGATAGCCGTAAGTGAAGGACTTCGGGTCATGCAAGAGTGCACGACCAAGGAACGAAGCAGGCAGTACGCGGTGCTGTACCTTTGCTACTCAGTGGAGTAGGCGGCAGGGTTGATGGAGAAGACGGTACAATCCCAGAGGCGACCTCATCTATCAGAGAATTACTCCAAGTTGGGGTGAAAACTTCCCGCATTCCAGAAGTTCGATGGCATTGAGAAGGTGAATCACAGTAGCTAACTCAATGCAAGGAGTGCAAACATTTCAAGTGCTTCAGAAGTGTGAGCAAAGAGCAGGCGAAGGCCAGTAACCAGCTCGATGCATGAAGTACAACCTCGAGGAGGCGGGCGAAGTCAAGTAACTTTTGCCTTCTCAACTCTTAAGAGAATGGGCGAAACTGAGTACCCCAATTCTCTTATCTATCCAGCAGAGGAGCGCTGCACAAGTTCAAAGAGCCTTCGAAGATAATGGAAGACAATAGTTGTCAAATCCTCACCAATGGTGATCAGTGCTACTAAGAGTAGATTGTCCGCCTCATTTCCCAACGAAATGCCAATCGAAAGCGGAAGTGATGCGAACCTACTTGGATGTGACAACTAACTGAAAGAAGAGTCAATGAGCAGATTTTGTGGAGGAAGGACCCAAAACTTCAGAAGTTTGCGAGGCGATGCTCGTTAAAGCTCCAACAAGCATCCACCCAGTTCAAGCAGCATGTGGAAATTTTGAGAGACTAGCGCAGTAAGGATGGTCTTTTCCTTCATTTGGTGGATCCGCAGGAATCAACGAGGATCAATACAACTCAGCCAACCCCACACCAGAGTCAGAGTCATTGGCGAGTTGAAGCAGCATGGCGGATCAAAGGTTCGACTACTCAGAAACAGTAGCGGAGAGCAGTTGGGAGCCAGGAGGCGCATTATAGCTGGAGCAGAAGATTGAAGACTCAGCAAAGGCGAAGAGTTGCAGTGTTCACAAAGGCTTCGACGAGGACGTCGAAGGGATAAGTGGGGGAGAATGTAACGGACAAACTTCTAAACAAGATGTTGGATGTAATGCTTATGTCTGTCTGTTGTCTTTTGGCATGTTCATGCCTTGTACAGTAGGTAGAGGGGCGGCCGAAGGCTAAATAGTCCCATGTTAGTTGGGTTGGTGGCCTCTTTAGGCTTGTAAATAAAGGTTGTGTCATGTGGACACGTGCGAGAGCTTTTCGGTCTGTAATGGACCATTTTACCCTTTGTTGTGCAACTATTCAGAGCTTGTAAAGTCTGTTTGTAATTTGTATTGTCTGTGAAGTGTTTTTCGGACATGTTTGCTTGTGGATCCCGATTGAGGCGTTCTCTTTAACCCGTTCTCTCTTTTGTTGGTCCTAAGGGACAATGGGAGGCTTCGGGGAGGCTTCGGGGAGGTTGACCTTTGCGGACGGATGCGCGAGGGTGCCGCACGCCTTAGGCAAAACCAGCTAAGGTCGTGACAGTTCGTCGGATGTTCTGCAGGAACCAGCCGAGAAGTCTCAAAGCTTGCTAGAGAAGCTCATCGGAACTCACTAAGTAGATCATCGTGAAGTCCAGGAGCTTGTCGGGAGTTCGCTGGAACATTGCCGAAAGATCGTCGGAAAAAAACTTGACTCATAGGACTTGTTTAGCTTAGTAAATATCTTAGATTTCGTAGTTAGCACATAATTAAGATTGGACTTGGGCCAACCCAATTAGGGGCCAGTTGGGCCCATGTAAGGACTACGTTGGGCCAAATAAAAGGCCCAAATAGTGACCCAAGAGGTGGCACCGTCGTGGCATAGTCTTCGAGAATGTGTTAGGTGGTGGTACAACCCAGACACAGCCTCCAAGAGGTTGCAGGTGATGGTATTGCCAGTCTGGGCAGTGGTACTGCCCAGCATAGCCTCCCAAGCGGTGGTACCGCCCAGTGTAGTGTCAGTGTCAAATTGACACTAGCGGTAGTACCGCCCAGCATAGGCTATGGTACCACCCGAACCTACGAAACCCGAGATGAGATGTTTTTAAGCTTCAAGTTTGAATCAACTTGAGGCCTATAAATACCCCTCTCATCCTTGGTTAAACTACATAAGTATTGAGAGTAAAAAGGAAAGAAACTCTACTATAATCTTATGTGAAACTCGTCTCAAAGTTCTAAGTATTAGAATAGTTTGAGAGAGGAGTGAGTCGGGGTGTAAGGGTTATCTCCTAAACCCGGTAAAGGGAGAAAGAGCTGCAAGAAAGAGGTTGACCTTTCCCTATAAAGAAAAATCGATAGTGGATGCCGGTGGCCTTGACGGAAGAGGAATCAATGGAGTGGATGTAGGTCACGATGACCGAACCACTATAAAATCAGCGTGTCCTTCTCTGGTTTGCATTTCTATATTTGAGCACTTTAGTTTACTACAAACCTCTTAACTTGCTTTACATCTACTATGCATCTTCTGTACACTTTTATGATATCTTTATGAAAACAATTTCAAGTTAAACTCTCTTCGAAATAGTTTTCATCGAAATCAGTTTTTATCGTACGAAGGTTTGTTGAATCGACGTAATTTTGCCACTGCACTAATTCACCCCCCCCCCCCTTCAATGCCGACTCTTTTCCTAACAGTTGGTATCAGAGCCTCGTTTTTCATATTTGGTTTAACACCCAAATAGAAATGGCTCTTTTCGGCTTTCAAGAGGGTCACTCTCTCATTCGTCCTCCCTTTTTCAATGGGATGGACTACACATATTGAAAAACTCGAATGAGAGTTTTCTTTCTTTCTTTGGATTTGAACTTATGGAACATTATTGAAAATGGTTTTCTAAGGTCTTCTCTTCCAATGAACCATTGGAATGCTAGAGCTATGAACGCTCTATTTTGTGCCTTAGACAAAAACGAGTTTAATCGGGTTTCTTCTTGTGAAATGACTTTCGATATATGACACACTCTCGAAATCACACACAAAGGTATTAATAAAGTAAAAGATTCTAAAATAAATCTTTTAATATATGATTTTGAACTATTTCAAATGAAGCCAAGTGAAACCATTGGAGACATGTACACCCGTTTTACGGATCTCGTCAATAGTTTAAAATTCTTGAAAAATACTTTTCTAATTTTGAACTCGTTAACAAGATTTTACGATCGCTTTCTAAGAATTGGGATTCGAAAATAACGGCTATACAAGAATAAAAAAAATTGAATACTTTTTTGATCGAAGAAGTTATCGGGTCTCTAATGACCTATGAAATGACGTGCAATGCACATAAAGAACTTGAGAACCACATTCCAAAGAATAGGAAGGATTTCGGACTAAGAACAATCAAAGACCACTAGAGCATAAGCTCAAGTGATGGTGAACATGAACTCCTCACTATGAAGTTTAAAAGGTTCATGAAACAAGAGTTAAAGAACAAAAATAAACTTAAAAAGAATGCATCTACTTGCAATGAACGCAAGAAGAAGGAAGCTCTTTAGGACGAATCAAGCTCATTCGAAGACGTGGAGAAAATCAACAAAGGCGAGGTGACGATGAAGTAATCAAATACCCTTAGTTTACTTAGAAATTACCTAATGCTTTTCATGAGTTATTTTTAATTTAGTTTAGAATAATTATTTTTCTTAAAAATTACATGTTTAATAATGTAATGAAAATGCAAAAAAATTAGGAATCATGCTTATCATGCTAGTAATTTTGAAAATGATAATGACAAATGCATGTTTCATGATAAACAAACAAAATGATTTTGAATGCCTTATGAAATAATGCTTGATGTTTTAATGATGAAAATATAACTAAATGTTAGATTTAAATCTAATGATTAATCCTATGTTTAATGTGTTTTTTTTTTGTCATGATGATTTTGATTGAAGATGACTTGAAATCATGCTTAATGAGTTTATCTTTCTAAATTTTGTATGATAATTCTTGCAATTTATGGATTATCGATTTTTATCATAATGAAAGTGGCTTTTTCGGTTTTAAAAATAATGCATGTTTTTGATTTGACATAAATGAAAAAGGCATGCTAATATGAAATCAATCACTTAAAATGAAACACATAAAAAGGAAAACATATTATCATTGGAATTAAAATAATGAATCAATTTATGTTATAAATTTTGTGAACCATGAAATTGATTTTGATGAATCTATTTGTATCATTTTTATGAATCTCTTAAAAGTGACTTTGTTGATTTAACAAATTGAATGATTTGAAGATAAATGATGAATTTTCTCTTGATTAGAACTTGTGATTTTTTTTATGAATCATCATCTTAATTTTGAACTCCTATGTTTCTTCTTACCATTTATCTAAAAAGAAGAGATTGATGAATCTATCTATTTTTTTTTTAATCTCTTGAAAATGATTTTGGTTTGATGATTTGAATATGAATGAGTTTTATCTTGATTTTTCAAGATTTATAACTTGAGATTTCTTATTCTTAAATCAAGATTTTATATGCATGAGTTGAAAATTTTTTTTTCTCCTAAGTTTCTTTTATGATTTTCTAAAGAGAATATCTTTTTAGAAATTCATGATTTAAAATTTCTTTTGAATATCTTTTATTTTTTGATCTCCTAAGATTTTCTTTTGATTATTTAAGAGGAGGTTTTTGAAAAGAAATCATGCCTTTTGGTATTCACATGATCTTATCTTTCATGATATGATTTTTATGTAATTTCTTGTATTCATGAAATGTTTATCTCATCACCCAATTAATTTTTCTTGATATTCTTCATGTGATGATATGAAATTATGCATGAAATACTCATGATATTATGTTGATGCATACAAATAAGAATTTCTGATTTGTATATCGCATGATATGATTGAATCATTATTGTAAAAAAAAAGGAAATTGTTAGCTTGCACATTGCAAAAGAGAACAAAAATATATGCTAGCTTGAAAGGTAAAACATGAGATTGTTTATAAAATTTATTGTTCTCATGATGTGTAAATTGAAATAAAAGGAAATGAATTGTGTCATTGTATTATTATTCCTCTCTTTTTGTCAATGACAAAGGGGGAGAAAGAATTGCTCGTATGCACATCTCTAAAGAGAAAAATTGCTCGCTTGCACTTCTCAAAAGAGAAGAAAGAATGATGCTATCTTGTGAATTTTGCTAAGTCACACATTTCAAGAAAATGCAAAAATGATGCTATCTTGTACATTTTAAAAACTTGCTAGTTTGAACATCGTAAAGAAAAGAAAATATGCCAACTAGAACATCCTTAAATTTGCTAGCTTACAAATTGCATGATGATAAAAATGAAGATTATGTTTATTATGCAATGATTTGAACTTGTATATCCAAACACTTGAAAGTTACACTTCTCCTTTTTGTTGATGACAAAGGGGGAGAAGTATGATCATGTTATGCATGATAACGTATTGTAAAAATTCATGATGAAATTTGTAATGACATGAATTTAGCTTGAATTCAAGGTTCTATCTATATGGCATATTGATAGGGGGAGTTAAGGTTAACTCTGTCATCAATTAGTTATCACATCAAAAAGGGAGAGATTGTTGAATCTATAAGTGTTTATGATTTGATCTGTGTTTTGAGTGATGTAGGATGCTTTGATCAGGAAGAGACATTTAAAGCAGGAAGAATCATGTTGGGTCGGAGAAACATGTCAGAAAATTGGACGTCGCGCCGAAGGATCGGTCGACGTATCGACAGAAGGCTTCGAGTCATGGATTCGGGTATCGGGCCAAGAAGAGCAGATATTGTTAGGATCGAGAGCACTAAGAGGGGGGGGGTGAATTATTGCAGCGGAAATCTTACAGCGATTAAAAACCAAAAGCTGCGTTCGTTCAAAAACTATTATGATGCAAAAGCAAATTCTCAGTTTGTATCTAAGTGCAGTTTGCGTCTAAGCGCAGATTGCGTCTAACCGCAGTTTTGCGTCTAAGCGCAGTTTACGTCTAAACTCAGATTTACGTCTAAACGCAGTTTTACGTCTAAACGCAGATTTACGTCTAAACGCAGATTTACGTCTAAACGCAGATTTACGTCTAAACACAGTTTTACGTCTAAACGCAGATTTACGTCTAAACTCAGATTTACGTCTTAAACTCAGATTTACGTCTAAACGTAGATTTACGTCTAAACGCAGTTTTACGTCTAGACGCAGATTTACATCTAAACTTTGAAACTCGTTTGTAAAATTGCAGAGGACAGTTTGCAGTTATCAATAGGATCAAAATGTAAGTGTAAACTGCAAAGAAGCTTGTTCGTAAAAGCACGGAAGACAGTTCTGCAGAATCAAACGTAAACGTAAACTGTAATGTATGAAAATACGAATTTACGTCTGAATGCAGATTCGGAAGAACAGCACTTAGAACTTGTTTGTGAAAGCGCAGAGAGCAGTAGTAATGAAGGAGGTTTGCAGTAATGATAAAGTGCTCGAAAATAAACGCAAACCAGAGATTTAGAGTGGTTCGGTCAGCCTTGACCTACTCCACTTTTGGCTTCCTCCACCGACGAGGTTGCCGACGTCAACTAGGGGCCTTCCTTCAATAGGCGAAGGCCAAACTGCCCTTTTACAATTTCTCTCCTTTTGACAGGCTCAGGAGACAACCTTTACAGACCTTTCTCTCCTCACTTTACAACTGAAAACTTGAAGAACAGAAGGAGGAAACTTAAAGGCTTTTCAACACTTTTGAGCTCTTAGAATCACAGACAAGATCAAGATTTCGGTGTAGGTCTGTATCTTTTCAGTGCTGAATGGGTGGGGTATTTATAGGCCCCAACCCAATTCAAAATTCGAGCTCAAAACGATCAAATCGATCAAATCCCAGAATTCTGGGATCAGGCGGTTGCACCTCTTGACTGGAGAGGTGGCACCGCCTGGCAGAGCTCGAAGACTGAGCTCAGGCGATTGCTCCTCTCTGCCAGAGCTCGAAGAGTAAGCTCGATGGTTGCATCACCTGGCAGAGCTCGAAGACTGAGCTTGGTGGTTGCACCGCCTGGCAGAGCTCGAAGTCTGAGCTCGGTGGTTGCATCACCTGGCAGAGCTCGAAACTGAGCTCAGGCTGATGCACCTCTCTGCTAGAGCTCGAAGACTGAGCTCGGTGGTTGCATCACCTGGCAGAGCTCGAGACTGAGCTCAGGCTGATGCACCTTCTCTGCCAGAGCTCGAAGACTGAGCTCGGTGGTTGCATCGCCTGGCAGAGCTCGAAACTTGAGCTCTGGCGGTGCTACCTCTTGATAGAGGAGGTTGCACCGCCCAGTCTAGCTCGAAGACTGAGCTCTGGGCGGTTGCACCTCCCAGCCTCGCAGCCCTGGCGGTTGCACCTCCTGGCTGGGGCGGTTGCACCTCCCAGCCTCGCAGGAAGACATAGCCTGGGCGGTGCTACCTCCAACCCTGGCGGTGGCACCTCTTTCACTATTCCAGCTCACTTGGTTTGGCTCCAAACTTGGTCCAAACCAGTCCGAACTTGGGCCTAATTGGCCCCTACTTGGGTTATAGGATTAACACCTAATCCTAACCCTAATTAACGTGCTAACTATGAATTTAAAGACATTTTCTAAGCTATTACAAAGTCCGCAAGTCAAGACTTCATCTAGCGAGCTTCCGGCAAACTTCCGGCGGTCTTCCGATGAACTCTCGGAAACCATTCTGCGGACTCCCGGCAAGCTCCTAGAATTCACGATTTGATCTTAGCAAGTTCCAACGAGCTTCGTCAGCAAGCTCCGCTCTTTCTCGGCGAGCTCCGTGAACTTCCAACGAACCTTCCGGCGAGCTTCCGAAAAACCCTTCGGCAAGCTCCCAACTCATTCTCGGCTAGTTCCGGTAGCATTCCCGACGAACCTTCGGACTTCCGTCGAACTCTCGAACTCGCAACAAATCCTTCGCGCTTGACTCCGACACTTTGTTTCACTTTATGTCTTCATTGTTATCATAGTTAATCCTGCACAACAAAACAAAACTTCAATCGAGACAATTAATCCTAAGCAATTAACCAAGTTGTCCGACATGTCATTGGTCCCTCGACGCTTCGTCCGATTCTTCGGCGCATCGTCCTCTCGTGCAGCCTATTGCCCAATCGGCCAGTTGACTCCGCAACTCCGATATCCTTGGCACAATACCCGCTCTTCTTGGCCCAATGCCCGAGTCCACGGCCCGAAGCCTTCTGTCGATACGCCGACCGATCCACCGGCCCGACGTCCAATCTTCTGACATGTTCCTTCGGCACAACTTGATTTTCCTGCTTTAATTGTCTCATCCTGATCGAAGCATCCTGCGTCACTCAAAACGCAGATTAAATCATAAACATATATCAAGTAGTTTCATCATCAAAATACGAGATTCAACAATCTCCCCCTTTTTGATGATGACAACCACTTGATGACGGAGTTAAACTTAACTCCCGGAGTTTAAACAAACTCCCCCTATCAATATGCCATATTGATAGAACCTTGAATTCAAACTGAATTCAAGTCATTGCAATATTCATCATGAATACTTGCAATACATCAACATGAACATATGCATAAACTTATGCATCACATGTCATGTCATCAACATACTTTCATCAACATACTTCTCCCCCTTTGTCATCAACAAAAAGGAGAAGTATCACAATCAAGTGTTTGTGTGTGATATTGGTTCAACTCTTTGCATGAAAATCATAGTATCAAGTTTTATCATCATGCAATCTTGGAGCTAGAAGATTTAGCAAGTGTTATTATCATGCTTAGAACATTCATGCTATCAAGTTTTAGATATTCAAGTTTTATAACATATAAGATAGCACTTTTGGTAATGTTCAAGATAGCAAGTTCTATATCATGCAAGCTAGCAAATTAGAGATGTTCAAGAAGGCAACTCTTGCTTCTTGAAAATTTTGCTCACTTTGCTAGATGCGCAAGTTAGCATTTTTGCCTCTTGAGATAAGCAAGATAGCACATTTGCTTCTTTTGAGATAGCAACTTTTTGCTTCTCTTTAGACCAACAAGCTAGCAATTTTTATGATATACAAGTTTCACAATATATAAGCTAGCAAAAATTTCGAAGGCAAATGCAAGATAAATTTCTTGTGTAAGCTCATGATTCTTGCTTCCTATTGCAATGTGCAAATTGCAAGTTTTGCTTCTTGAGATATTCAAGATAGTGATGTTCAAGAAGGCAATTTTTCTTCTTGAAATAAGCAAGTTAGCAATCTTTGCTTCTTAAAATAGGTAAGCTAGCAATCAAGTTTTTGCATCTTCTTGACTTGTACAAGCTAGCTATCTCCCCCTTTGTCATTGTAAAAAAGAAAGAGAGAATACAGTTTTGTAGTTCTCTTTTCCTTTTACAACGATTTCAAAATCATGACAAATGATGAATAATCAAGTTATGAATGTCAAGATAATTTTTCATCATGAATATTTTATCATTGCATGCATCATTATCATAAATAGAAGTATTACATGCATGATATCATATCACCATTCATAATTACATTAATATTTCAATATAACAATTTCTTCTCAAAATGTGTAACTTGGCACTCATAGCATTTTAAATCATGGTTTACATCATATGCAATATATCACATCATAATTAGAAATCACAAGTATTGCATGCATAATTGCACATCATAAATGTTTCATATCATGATGGTATCAATTTTGTCAAATTATATCCTACCATGCATGATCAAAACTTCTCCCCATTTTATCATTGAAAACAAGAAGAAAGTAGGGGGAAGAGCATAAAAGTGTTAAATATTTCAATCATTTCAAGTCATTTACATCATAGATCAAGTCATGATTCGTGATTCATCTTAAAGCAAGTTAGTTTTTAATCATCACATAAGGCATTCGAGGAATTTTTGAAACATAAGAGAATGATTAATTTAAGCATACAATGTTTCAATCCAATTTAAGTCATGAATATCAAAGTTTTTAAATTGTGAGTATCGATTCATGACTACCACAAGATATTATTTGTGACTTCAATTTTGCAAGATCAAGATTATGATTTAGATAAAACTTATTCGAATTAAATCATTAATTTGAAGTTCATAATCAAGTCATTAAAATTAATTTCGAGATTCATAAAATATCATGAAATCATTAATCTCGATCAGATGGGAAAAGCATTTTTTAAGAGATTCTTTTTCACCTAAGCATGCCTTAGTCTTTATATGCCAAATTAAGGTAAGCATTAAAGTTCAAGACATAAGGCAAAGAAATCTTGTATTATGAAATATATGATATCAAGGCTCATGATTCATTCGAAAAGATATAGTACAAAGAGCAACTTGAAACATTCTTATCAAGATCACATTTTAAAATATTTCAAGTTTCAAGATATCAAAATGACACTTCATTGAATTGCATTTCATTTGAAGAACTCCTTTTTTGATAAATGTAGGTAGCATAATGAACGATCTTGATTTATAAAGAGCTCCATGTTATAATTACCAAGATCATGATTTTAATAATTATTCTCTTTAGCAAAGAATCACAAAAGTACTTTATTTTTGCATAAGAAATCTCATTGTATTATGATTTATAAATTCTTTTTCTGCACACGAATCATAGGAGATATGAATGTGAAACAAATCTTTGCAAGCAAAAATACTATCATTCATATTTCAAGATGGAGTTTATAAGCATGAATCATTTCATCAAATCCATTTTAGAAAAATATTTTTCATAAGTGTATGAGAAAATCCGATTGTTAGGATACCAATTGTTAAGTGAATCCGAAAATGAAATTAACACTTTCATATATTCAAACATGATTTTTGCTATAGATCTTGAAATTAAGTCAAGAAGATCAAACAAGCTCATGATCATGGATAACTTAAAATCACATGCATAAAATTGTTAATAACCATTTCATATTACATCTTTATGCATTACTTTAAATCAAACGTGATTTCATTCAACAATGTTAATCAAACATGATACACATTATTACTTCTTAACCATGATCAAAATCATTTTGTTTGTTTATCATAAAATATGCAATATTATTTTCGAAATTATCAGCATGATCATAATTTTTGTATTTTTTTTTTTTTTTTAAACATGTAATTTTCAAGAAAATTAATTCTAAAAAGAAAATATATCATGAAAGCATCAAGTAATTTCAAAATAGACCAAAGGCATTTTAATTACCTCAACGTCGTAGGCTGGTAAGGCGTATTTTGTCGCCTCGCTTTTGTTGACTTTCTCGTCTTCAGATGAGCTCGATTCATCCCAATTTTTGTTCTACTTCTTGCGTTTAAAGCAAGTAGTTCCATTCTTTTTGCTTTTTAATTTTCGTTTCATTTGTAGTTTAAGTTCACCATCACTTGAGCTTACGCTCGAGTGGTCTTCAAATGTTCTATGTCCCAAATCCTTCCTGTTCTTTGGAAGGTTGGTTTGTTCATCATTGTCCTCATCACTTGAGTCATCGCTCAAGTGGCATTCATTTGTCCAGAGTTCCAAATCCTTCCTGTTCTTTGGAAGGTGATTGTGTTCAACATGTTCATCATGTGCATTGTGCACCATTTCATATGTCATCAATGAACCAATTAGTTCTTCAAGTGGTAAGTTGTTTAGATTTTTAGCTTCTTGTATTGCAGTTACTTTTGAATCCCACTTTTTAGAAAGAGAACGCAAAATCTTGTTTACGAGTTCAAAATCCGAAAAACATTTTCCATGAGCTCTTAAACTATTGACGACATCCGTGAAACGGGTGTACATGTCGCCTATAGTCTCGCTTGGTTGCATTTGAAAAAACTCAAAATCATGCAATAAAAAGTTAACTTTCGAGTGTTTGACTCTACTAGTTCCCTCGTGCGTGATTTCAAGAATTCGCCAAATGTCAAAAGCCGTTTCACACGTAGAAATCCGATTGAACTCATTTTTGTCCAATGCGCAAAATAAGGTATTCATAGCCTTTGCGTTTAAAGAAAAATTCTTCTTCTCCAAAACCGACCATTCGTTCATCGGTTTGGAGGGAAGTTGAAAATCGTTTTCAATGATACTCCATAAGTCTAAATTCGTAGAAATCAAGAAAACTCTCATTCGAGTTTTCCAATAAGTGTAGTCCAATCCGTTAAAGAACGGTGGACGAAAGACCGACAAGCCCTCTTGAAGAGCCATTTCTCTCGGGTGTAAACCCGAAATGAGAAATACCACGCTCTGATACCAATTGTTAGGATCGAGAGCACTAAGAGTGGGGGGTGAATTAGTGCAGCGGAAATCTTACAGCGATTAAAAACCAAAAGCTGCGTTCGTTCAAAAACTATTATGATGCAAAAGCAAATTCTCAGTTTGTATCTAAGTGCAGTTTGCGTCTAAGCGCAGATTGCGTCTAACCGCAGTTTTGCGTCTAAGCGCAGTTTACGTCTAAACTCAGATTTACGTCTAAACGCAGTTTTACGTCTAAACGCAGATTTACGTCTAAACGCAGATTTACGTCTAAACGCAGATTTACGTCTAAACACAGTTTTACGTCTAAACGCAGATTTACGTCTAAACTCAGATTTACGTCTTAAACTCAGATTTACGTCTAAACGCAGATTTACGTCTAAACGCAGTTTTACGTCTAGACGCAGATTTACGTCTAAACTTTGAAACTCGTTTGTAAAATTGCAGAGGACAGTTTGCAGTTATCAATAGGATCAAAATGTAAGTGTAAACTGCAAAGAAGCTTGTTCGTAAAAGAATGGAAGACAGTTCTGCAGAATCAAACGTAAACGTAAACTGTAATGTATGAAAATACGAATTTACGTCTGAATGCAGATTCGAAAGAACAGCACTTAGAACTTGTTCGTGAAAGCCCAGAGAGCAGTAGTAATGAAGGAGCTTTGCAGTAATGATAAAGTGCTCGAAAATAAACGCAAACCAGAGATTTAGAGTGGTTCGGTCAGCCTTGACCTACTCCACTTTTGGCTTCCTCCACCGACGAGTTTGCCGACGTCAACTAGGGGCCTTCCTTCAATAGGCGAAGGCCAAACTGCCCTTTTACAATTTCTCTCCTTTTGACAGGCTCAGGAGACAACCTTTACAGACCTTTCTCTCCTCACTTTACAACTGAAAACTTGAAGAACAGAAGGAGGAAACTTAAAGGCTTTTCAACACTTTTGAGCTCTTAGAATCACAGACAAGATCAAGATTTCGGTGTAGGTCTGTATCTTTTCAGTGCTGAATGGGTGGGGTATTTATAGGCCCCAACCCAATTCAAAATTCGAGCTCAAAACGATCAAATCAATCAAATCCCAGAATTCTGGGATCAGGCGGTTGCACCTCTTGACTGGAGAGGTGGCACCGCCTGGCAGAGCTCGAAGACTGAGCTCAGGCGATTGCTCCTCTCTGCCAGAGCTCGAAGACTGAGCTCGATGGTTGCATCACCTGGCAGAGCTCGAAGACTGAGCTTGGTGGTTGCACCGCCTGGCAGAGCTCGAAGTCTGAGCTCGGTGGTTGCATCACCTGGCAGAGCTCGAAACTGAGCTCAGGCTGATGCACCTCTCTGCTAGAGCTCGAAGACTGAGCTCGGTGGTTGCATCACCTGGCAGAGCTCGAGACTGAGCTCAGGCTGATGCACCTTCTCTGCCAGAGCTCGAAGACTGAGCTCGGTGGTTGCATCGCCTGGCAGAGCTCGAAACTTGAGCTCTGGCGGTGCTACCTCTTGACAGAGGAGGTTGCACCGCCCAGTCTAGCTCGAAGACTGAGCTCTGGGCGGTTGCACCTCTTGGCTGGGGCGGTTGCACCTCCCAGCCTCGCAGCCCTGGCGGTTGCACCTCCTGGCTGGGGCGGTTGCACCTCCCAGCCTCGCAGGAAGACATAGCCTGGGCGGTGCTACCTCCAACCCTGGCGGTGGCACCTCTTTCACTATTCCAGCTCACTTGGTTTGGCTCCAAACTTGGTCCAAACCAGTCCGAACTTGGGCCTAATTGGCCCCTACTTGGGTTATAGGATTAACACCTAATCCTAACCCTAATTAACGTGCTAACTATGAATTTAAAGACATTTTCTAAGCTATTACAAAGTCCGCAAGTCAAGACTTCTTCTAGCGAGCTTCCGGCAAACTTCCGGCGGTCTTCCGATGAACTCTCAGAAACCATTCTGCGGACTCCCGGCAAGCTCCTAGACTTCACGATTTGATCTTAGCGAGTTCCAACGAGCTTCGTCGGCAAGCTCCGCTCTTTCTCGGCGAGCTCCGTGAACTTCCAACGAACCTTCCGGCGAGCTTCCGAAAAACCCTTCGGCAAGCTCCCAACTCATTCTCGGCTAGTTCCGGTAGCATTCCCGACGAACCTTCGGACTTCCGTCGAACTCTCGAACTCGCAACAAATCCTTCGCGCTTGACTCCGACACTTTGTTTCACTTTATGTCTTCATTGTTATCATAGTTAATCCTGCACAACAAAACAAAACTTCAATCGAGACAATTAATCCTAAGCAATTAACCAAGTTGTCCGACATGTCATTGGTCCCTCGACGCTTCGTCCGATTCTTCGGCGCATCGTCCTCTCGTGCAGCCTATTGCCCAATCGGCCAGTTGACTCCGCAACTCCGATATCCTTGGCACAATACCCGCTCTTCTTGGCCCGATGCCCGAGTCCACGGCCCGAAGCCTTCTGTCGATACGCCGACCGATCCACCGGCCCGACGTCCAATCTTCTGACATGTTCCTTCGGCACAACTTGATTTTCCTGCTTTAATTGTCTCATCCTGATCGAAGCATCCTGCGTCACTCAAAACGCAGATTAAATCATAAACATATATCAAGTAGTTTCATCATCAAAATACGAGATTCAACAGATATTATGCCAAGGATATCGGAGTTGCGGAGGTCCACTAGCCGATTGGGCAGTAGGCCGCAAGAGAGGATGATGCACCGAAGAATCGGACGAAGTGTCAATGTACCAATGACATGCTGGACAACATGATTCATGCTTAGTATTAATTGTCTAGATCGAAGTATGTTTTTACATATGTAGGATTAACTATGATAGCAAGGTATAAAGTAAAATGGAGTCCTAGAGTCCAAAACGTGATTTTGTTGGGAGTTTGAGGGTTCGTCGGAAGTCTGAACATTCATCAGAAGTTCTATAGGAACCAGTCGAGAAGTCTCGGGGCTTACCAGAGAAGCTCATCGGAACTTGCCAAGTAGATCATCGTGAAGTCCAGGAGCTTGCTGGGAGTTCGTTGGAACATTGCCGAAAGATCGCCGGAAGCTCACTGGAAGAAAGCTTGACTCATAGGACTTGTTTAGCTTAGTAAATGTCTTAGATTTCGTAGTTAGCATATAATTGGGATTGGATTTGGGCCAACCCAATTAGGGGCCAGATGGGCTCATGTAAGGATTGTGTTGGGCCTAATGAAAGGCCTAAACAGTGACCCAAGAGGTGGCACTGTCATGGCATAGTCTCTGAGACTGTGTTAGGCGGTGGTATCGCCCAGACATAGCCTCTGAGAGGCTGTAGGTAGTGGTACCGCCCAGTGTAGTGTCATTATTAGATTGACACTAGCGATGGTATTGCTTAGCACAAGCGGTGGTACCGCCCGAACCTAGGAAACCTGGGATGAGATGTTTTTAGGCTCCAAGTTTGAATCAACTTGAGGCCTATAAATACCCCTCTCATCCCTAGTTAAACTACATAACTATTGAGAGTAAAAATGAAAGAAACTCTGCTGTAATCTTATGTGAAACTTCTTTCAAAGTTCTAATTGTTAGAATAGTTTGAGAGAGGAGTGAGTGGGGGTGTAAGGGTTGACTACCACTCCCGAGGATCGGTTGTGCTAGATTTGGGACATCTAAACCTATAAGTCCAGTATCAAAGAGTGGAGCACTCGTACAGGACATTCTTGGTGTCTAAAGTCTATGGACCAAATACACCACTAGGACTACGAAATCGCTATATGATAATAAGGCA
This sequence comes from Musa acuminata AAA Group, assembly GCF_036884655.1. Lineage (NCBI taxonomy): Eukaryota > Viridiplantae > Streptophyta > Magnoliopsida > Zingiberales > Musaceae > Musa > Musa acuminata. The sequence continues at coordinate 14,674,372 of NC_088353.1, read as the reverse complement.
TCATCAACCATGCAACATTTCGTAAGCAGATCAATCAGTGAACTCATTCCCCAATGAGCACCTGTATTGTATCCGTAGTGTGCCCACATGAGCAGTTATGAGATCAGTTGCATCCATCATATAGACGGGTATACAACACATCAGTTTGTTTGGTTATCTCGATGTCCCTCTCTAGTAACATATGAATGAGATTATTTAGGATTTGTGTTTAAAGGTGAATCAGTCTCATTATTGTGATCTCATCACGATCTGATTCTAATTGCATAAATCCAAGGACATCACTATATATATATATATATATATATATATATATATATATATATATATATATAAAGTGATATAAAGTGATAAATACAACAAACAATATAAAGTGATAAATGCCAAAATATAATAAACAAAAAGACTACGTGTCAAGTCACACGTGCCATCACTCACGTGATTGGCTTGTAGGGCACATATGACTAGCAATCTCCTACTTGACCTAAAGTCAATCACCTATATGTCTTATCCCCATCAGACCCTTGTGACGCTCAAAGTCAATTTGAGACAATGGCTTTGTCAATGGATCTGCAATGTTATCTTCGGATGGAACTCTTTTCTACATCTCCTCAAGTCATGATCTCTTTGATCAGGTGGAACCTCCTCAGAACATGCTTAGATTTCTGATGGGACTTGGGTTCCTTCGCTTGAGCAATCGCCTCGTTGTTGTCGCAATATAAGCGAATCGACTCCATGCTGCCTAGTGCCACTCTTAGATCTATGATGAACATCTTCATCCAAACTCCCTCTTTTGCTACCTTTATTGTAGCAATGTACTCCGCCTTTGTGATCGAGTCAGTAGTAGTATCTTCCTTGAAACTCTTCCAGCACACTACTACTCAATTCAAGGTATACACGTACCCCGAATTTGACTTGCTGTCATCGACATCAGACTAAAAAGTCGAGTCCGTGTAGCCTTCAATCCTGAGGCTACTTCCTCCATATGCTAGTAAAAGATCCTTAGTCCTTTTCGAGTACTTAAGGATACACTTTACTGCTTTCTAGTGCTCCAAGCTTGGATCCGCCTGATATCTGCTCGTGACACTCATAATATGCGCTATATCAGGCCTGGTACATAGTATGACATATATGATAGACCCTATTATTGAAGCATAGGGTATCCTATCCATGTTCACCCTTTCTTTAGGAGTCTTTGGAGACATACTCCTAGAAAATGATATCTCATTTCTCATTGGTATGAGAACTCTCTTAGAATTTTTCATGCCAAACTTTTTGACAATGGTGTCTATGTACCTCGACAGGGATAAGCCAAGTATCATATTGGATCTATCTCTATAGATATGAATCCCCAAGATATAGGATGCTTCCCCTAAGTCTTTCATGGAGAAGTGTCTAAATAACTAAGCCTTTATTGTGGATAGCATTCCTACTGCTAGTCATAGGTGCCCAGCAAGCCAATCACGTGAGTGATGGCACGTGTGACTCGATACATAATCTTTTTGCTTATTATATTTTGGCGTATATCACTTTATAACTATTGCATAAATGCATATATATATTGTGATGTCCTTGGATTTGTGCAATGGGAATCGGATCGTGATGAGATCACGATAATGAGATCGATTCACCTTTAAACACATATCCTAAATAATCCCGGTCATAAGTTACTCGATAGGGACATCGTGATAACCGGACAGACTGGTGTGCTGTATACCCGTCCATATGATGGATGCAGCTGGTCTCATAGCTGCTCGTGTAGGGACACTAGGGATATAGTACAGGTGCTCATTGGAGAATGAGTTTGATCCGCTTACGGAATGCTGGATGGTTGACGATGCCTTATTGTCAGACAGTGATTCCATAGTCCTAGTGATGTATCTGGTCCTTAGACTTGAGACACCAAGGATGTCCTATATGAGTGCTCCACTCTTTGATACCAGACTTATAGGTTTGGCTATCCCAGATCTAGTACAGCTGGTCATTGGGAGTGGTAGTCGACCTTACGAGGGCTATTGAGTGTCGATAGAGGATCATCCACTCTCGGCGACATGAGAGGAATATCCCAAGTGTTCTTGCTTAGACAAATCCCTGGCCAGGGTCATTCGGGTTGAGAGAGAAAGAGTTCTCCGGGAGAATCCGATTAGAGCGAGACTCGAGTAGAAACCGTATAGGTCTGACAACACCATGCTCGATATATGGTCTCTGGGATATTAGATCGATGAGGGACTATAGGTACACGGTAACTAAGGACAGACAGGTCCAATGGATTGGATTCCCTTGTATCGTCTGGGGACTATGGCGTAGTAGCATAGTACGTCCGTAGTCGATGAGTCAAGTGAATTATTACAGAGATAATAATTCACTGAGTTAGAAGGAGTTCTGATGGGTATGACTCACGGCCAGCTCGATATTGGGCCTAGAGGGTCACACACATATGGTAGGAATTGCGATGAGTAGAGGTTCGGATATGAGATATCCGATAGAGCCCTTGTCTTATTGGATGCAGATCCAATACCCACTAGGGGAGGACCCATTAGGGTTTGATAGGGGACCTCTATAAATAGGAGGGATTCAAAGCCTCATAGGCTAGAGTCTTTGCTTGCCTTTCCTATTCTCCTCTCCCTCTCCACCTCAGAGCAGGCCTGGAGTTTTGAGGAGCGTCGTCGCAACCCTACTGTGTGGATCACCGCTAGAGACGAGGACGCTTGACCTCATTCACCCTCTCCTAAGGATCTATAAGGAAACAAGGATATACGATCTCCCTAGGTAACACAATCTACTCTATATGCAGTTTTAAGTTTCGCGGATTTTGCGCATCAATCTTCGCACGACGACGAACATCTTTTTGGGAATCGGGGATTTTGTTTTCTTGTTCTTCCGCTGCGCATATGATGTCGCCCCCAAGATTTCCCAACAATGGTATCAAAGCCAGGTTGTTCGTGCGAATGATTGGTTTTGAACTGCGTGTGTTGTGTTTAGGAAGAATTTTGATGTCAAAATCATTGACGCAAAAACAAGGAAGGGCAGCAATAGTTACTACCCTCGATCTACGTGCGTGCAGCACAGCTGAAGGCGGACAGCACAGGGGCTGCGTCTGTAGTAGTCGGCTGGCGGCCTGCTTGTAGCAGGCTTGCGTCCGGCGGGGCTGGCAGCCCGCGGGCAGATCGGGCGCCTCAGCCCGTGGGGTGAGACGCCGTAGGGCAGCGGTGCTTACCGCCGCTGCTCCCGCGGGGGAAACCCGCCGGTAGACCGCCTGGCGGGACATCACCAGCACCGCCTGCGGGCGTTGCCCCGCTGGTTGAACCGCCCGCGGAGGCGGCGGCGCCTGCGGGGCGCCCACCTGTAGCGGTAGTGCCGCCAACGGGCATGCCGCCTACAGGCGAGGGCAGCGCCCTCGCCTCGCCGCACAGGCCACCGCCAATAGGGTGGCGATGGTGGCAACAGTAAGAGGGAATTAGGGTTTTGGGCAAAAGGACAGTTTTGCCCATGTGAATTTGAGAAATTCTAGTTTCTGTCTTTTATCCAAATTATGAAAATACCCTTAGGAATTGAGAAATTCCCTACATGTCCCTAATTTAAGAATATATTAATTAATTAAAAGGTTTAGTTGATTATTATTTTTATTATTATCTAGTAGTACTACATGATGATGATTATTTATACATGTGATGTATGATGTGTGGCGGATGATCATGGACCATGTGATGTGTGTACTTGTGATTATTATTATTGAGGTCTGTGAGCCTCTATTATATTTCTCGTTTATTGTCGGGCCTGCGTGCCTATGATTAAGTTGTAATCACATGAGGAGGCGTAGCGGGAGCGTGGATGCGATAGCGGGACCCACGAGATGGACGATCGTGATGCATGAAGATGCATCAAGATGTCGACGGAACCGACGAGGACAGGGCATGGAGATGCACCGTTGCACACATAGATCTTGATGTGAGTGATTAGGCCTACTGGCTCGGGCCTAATCATATTAGGTTGTGTTCCATGATCATCTAGTGTGATTGCTTATACACATACTAGATATGTATATATATTTGCATGCGATGTAGATATATATTAAATATTTATATGTGTGACATGTCATATTAGGAGACTAAATCATAGAAACATCTCTCGATAATATTAAGTCGGTAAACTGTTGAATCTCGGATTTTGATGATAAAATCAATTGATGGGTTATTTGATCTAATCCATATTATTGAGTTAAGTATGCAGGATTAACTACGATAACCAGAAAACACAAAGCAAGAATACCGGAGTCAAGTTCGATGAACGTTTAAGAGTCCGAAGAATCGTCGGAGATGATGATGGAACCAACCGAGAAGAAATCGGGAACCTGTTGGAAGTTCGCCGAAGAGATCGTCGGAGGTTCGCAGAGATCACCGAGAAGTCTCGGCTACTCATTAAAGTCATCACAAGTTCGGGAGCGTGCTTGGACCCCGTCAGAAGAAGTTCGTCGGAAAGCTCGCCGGAACAAGACTTGACGCTCGCGGTTGATAAATTGCTTAGGATGTGTTTTGTTATGTAGTTCACTTGTAATTAGGATTAGGATTAAGAAGATAATCCTATATCCTGGTTAGGGGCCAACTGGGGCCAAAGTCAGATTTGGTTTGGGCTAAAAGTAAGCCAAACCAAGTGAACCGAAGAGCCAGGCGGTGACACCTCCTTGGCTGGGCGGTTGCACCGTCCAGCACCCGAGCGCTGGGCGGTGGCACCGCCTGGCTGGGAGGTGGCACCTCCAGCACCGGGAACCCTAAGAGAATTCAAATTTTGGAGCCCAAAAATTTGAATCCTCTTGAGGCCTATAAATACCCCTCAAATCTCAACTGAGGCAACAACTTTTGAGAAGCATTTTGATTGAGAGAAAAGTCTTAGAAAGTCTTAGCAAGTCTTGTTTTCAATTTGCTAGAGAGTTCTCCTCCTTCTTTCTTATTGAAAATTTGTAAGAGGTTGAACTGCTTGTAAAAGGTTGTAAGAGGGGTGTTTACCCTTCCATTTCAAGAGATTTGCTAGTGGAAGGTGGGAGCCTCATCGAAGAGGGGCATAGCAAGTGGAGTAGGTCATTTGACCGAACCACTCTAAAAATCGGCGTAATCTCTGGTTTGCATTTTATTATTGTCATTTACATTACTGCAAATCTTCTTACTGCTTTAGTTCCTTATTACCCTTGCTACGCAACTTTAAGAATACGCTTTCAAGTTAAACTTTTCAAGTTCCGCTCTTATCGTACGAAAGATTTTGTTAAAATCGAAGTTTTAATCCGCTGCACTAATTCACCCCCCCTCTTAGTGCCGCTCCGATCCTAACAAGTGGTATCAGAGCAAGGTTATCTCTCATATTTGGTTTAACACCCAAGAGAGATGGCTTACTCCGGCATGCAAGAGGGCCACTCTATTGCACGACCACCTTTGTTTAATGGGTCGGATTACACATATTGGAAGACTCGCATGAGGATCTTCCTCATTTCTATGGACTTTGAGCTTTGGTCTATTGTTGAGAATGGATTTCAAAAATCTTCTCTTCCGATGAGCGAATGGAATGAATCGAAGAAGAAGGTTTTTGCTTTAAATGCAAAGGCTATGAATGCCTTGTTTTGAGCATTAGACAAAAACGAATTTAATTGTGTTTCAATGTGTGATTCAGCTTTTGATATTTGGAGAACTCTTGAGGTCACTCATGAAGGCACTAGCCGAGTGAAAGAGTTCAAAATCAACATCCTTGTGCACTCTTATGAACTTTTCCGAATGAAACCAAGTGAGTCCATCGGAGATATGTACACCCGGTTTACGGATGTCATCAATGGACTCAAAGCTCTTGGTAAAGATTTTACTAACTTTGAACTAGTAACTAAAATCTTAAGATCTCTCCCTAAAAGTTGGGATCCAAAAGTTACGGTCATTTAAGAGGCCAAAGACCTTAAAGCATTCCCTCTTGAAGAACTCATTGGGTCTCTAATGACCTACGAAATGACATGTCAAGCTCATGACGAGCTCGAGAACCCCCTTCCAAAGAACAGGAAGGATATGGCACTCAAATCACAAGAAGACCACTTGAAAGGAACATCAAGTGATGAGGACAGTGACAATGACATTTCACTTTTGACTCAAAAATTTAAAAAATATTTAAGAAAGAACAAATTTAAAAATAATACAAAAAATAAATTTGAACAAAAGAAGGACCAAGTGATTTGCTATGAATGCAAAAAACCAGGACACTATAAGAACGATTGTCCTCAAGCCAAAAAGAGAACATCCAAGAAGAAGGCGTTCAAGGCAACGTGGGATGATTCAAGCGCATCCGAAGAAGAGGAGTCCAACACCGAGCAAGTTGCTCATTACGCGCTAATGGCGTTAGGAGAAGAGGTATGTGATTTATTTAATGAAGATTTATCTTTTGAAGAACTATCTATCGCTTTTCATGAATTATTTGATGAATGTAGAACTGTTAGCAAGAAGTTAAGTATCTTAAAGAAAGAGCATGCTTTGCTACAAGATAAGTTTGATAGTCTTCAAACTCCTCTATGCTCTAAGTGTGAGCACTTAGAAGCATTAAAAAATGAAAATTTGCTTCTTAAGGAAACCTTAAACAAATTTAAGGTTGGTAGCAAAGGATTAGATATGATTCTTGCACACAAGGGTCACATCGCAAATAGAAATGGAATTGGATTTGTAAAAGGATTACATCAAAATCCTACCACTTTCATAAAAGGACCTACATTACATGTTTCCTCTTATATGAAATGGAACTTTTGTTGCAAATCCGGACATATTGCCTACAAATGCCCATTTAGAAAAATTAGTTCACAAAAATTAATATGGGTTCCTAAAGGAACTATAAAGAATTCAATAATAAATAACAAAGTTAGTGGGTCCATTTTTTAGGCACCCAAAATCAAATGGGTACCTAAAAATCATCCTCTTTTGTAGACAAACCCACAAGCTAGGAGCAAGAGATGGTATCTCGATAGTGGATGCTCAAGACATATGACTGGAGATCCATCTCATTTCTCTATGCTTACTAGCAAAGAAGAAGGGTACGTTACCTTCGGAGACAACAACAAGGGCAAAATCATTGGCAAGGGAACTATTTGTAACAAATTTAATTTTTCCATTGATGATGTCTTACTAGTTGATGGATTGAAACATAATCTCTTGAGTATTAGTCAACTATGCGATAAAGGTTACATCATTAGATTTGAATCAAATATGTGCATTATTGAAAAGCCAAATCATAACATGACTATGATTGCTTTAAAACAAAATAATGTCTATACCATCAATCTTGATGAACTAAGTAATAAAATGTGTTTCTCCGCCGTAAATGATGATGCTTCGCTTTGGCATAGGAGATTAGGCCATGCAAGCATGAAAACAATATCTAAGATCTCATCTCAAGAATTAGTACGAGGAATTCCAAATATAAAGTTTATTAAGGACAAAGTATGCGATGCATGTCAACTAGGCAAACAAATAAAACCAAGCTTCAAACCAAAAAATCAAATTAGCACCACTAGACCATTACAATTGATCCATTTGGACTTATTTGGACCAATTGATACAACAAGTCTAGGTGGAAGCAAATATGCTTTTGTGATTGTGGATGACTACTCTAGATACACTTGGACCTATTTCTTAGCTCACAAAAGTGATTGCTTCAAGTGTTTCTCTAAATTTTGTAAACTCACTCAAAACGAAAAAGGCTTCATGATTTCATCAATTCGGAGTGATCACGGTGGTGAATTTCAAAACCATGACTTTCAAAATTTTTGCGAAGTTAATGGATACAATCACAACTTCTCAACTCCAAGAAATCCTCAACAAAATGGTGTAGTTGAAAGAAAAAATAGAAACCTACAAGAAATGGCAAGAACTATGTTAAATGAACATAGTTTACCCAAATATTTTTGGGCCGAAGCCGTAAATACGGCTTGCTACATCATGAATAGGGTTCTAATAAGACCATCTCTATCAAAAACTCCCTATGAATTATGGAATAATAAAAAACCCAATATTTCTTATTTTAAAGTTTTTGGTTGTAAATGCTTTATTTTAAATGAAAAGGACGCCTTAGGTAAATTTGATGCTAAATCCGATGAAGGCATCTTTCTTGGCTACTCTTCCGTTTCTAAGGCTTTTCGGATTTTTAATAAAAGAACCTTAGTAATAGAAGAGTCTATTCATGTAGTTTTTAATGAAATTTTCGATTTAAAGAAACATGATTTTGATGATGATCTTGGTTTTGATAATTTGAATTTAAATGAACCCTCTCCTCAAAATAGCTATTTGAATGCATCTTCTTCCGAAATTTCTTTACCAAAAGAATGGAAGTATGTAGATGCTCATCCAAAAGAGCAAATTATAGGAGATACATCAAAAGGGGTTCAAACTCGTTCTTCTTTAAAAAATTTCTGTGCTAACGCCGCTTTCCTTTCTCAAATTGAACCTAAATGCATTGACGAAGCCTTAAAAGATGATTTTTGGGTCATTGCAATGCAAGAAGAATTGAACCAATTTGAGAGGAATGAGGTATGGAAGCTTGTTCCTAGACCAAGTGACCACTTAATCATAGGTACTAAGTGGGTCTTTAGAAACAAGCAAGACGAAAATGGTATCGTGGTTAGAAACAAGGCTAGATTAGTGGCCAAAGGTTTCAAGCAAGAAAAAGGTATCGATTACGAAGAAACCTTCGCTCCCGTGGCTCGATTAGAAGCCATAAGGATGCTCCTTGCCTATGCTAGTAGTAATAATTTTAAACTATTTCAAATGGATGTTAAAAGTGCCTTCTTAAATGGTTTTATTTCCGAAGAAGTATATGTCGAACAACCTCCCGGATTTGAAAATACTCTTTTTCCTAATCATGTATTCAAATTGACTAAGGCTCTCTATGGCTTGAAACAAGCTCCTAGAGCTTGGTATGAAAGGCTTAGTTCCTTTCTTATTTTAAATAATTTTACCAAAGGCAAGGTTGATACTACATTGTTTATTAAACATTTTGAAAATAATTTTCTTATTGTGCAAATTTATGTTGACGATATTATTTTTGGCTCTTCGGATGAATCACTATGTGAATCATTTGCCAAATCTATGAGTCATGAATTCGAAATAAGTTTAATGGGGGAATTAACTTTCTTTTTAGGATTACAAATCAAACAACTTAAGGATGGTATTTTTTTAACCAATCTAAATACACATTAGAATTGTTAAAACGATTTAACATGGATAATTCAAAAGCAATAAACACCCCTATGAGTACTACGACTAAGTTAGATATTGATGAAAATAGTGAAAATTTCGATCAAAAAACATATAGGGGAATGATAGGTAGTCTACTCTACCTTACCGCGACTAGACCAGATATTATGTTTAGTGTAGGACTTTATGCTAGGTTTCAATCAAATCCTAAATTATCTCATCTCAAAAGTGTTAAAAGAATATTTAGGTATCTTAAAGGAACTCCAAATTTAGGATTATGGTATCCAAAATCTGAAAAATTTGATTTAATAGCCTATGCGGATGCCGATTTTGGCGGATGCAGAATAGATAGAAAAAGTACATCCGGAACATGCCAATTTTTAGGACATGCACTTGTTTCTTGGACTTCCAAGAAACAAAATTCAGTTGCACTATCTACGGCAGAAGCCGAATACATAGCTGCAAGTGCATGTTGTGCACAAGTCATTTGGATGAAAAATACATTAGAAGACTATGGAATTCACTTTAAAAATATTCCCATAATATCTGATAATACTAGTGCCATATGTCTTACTAAAAATCCAATTCAGCATTCTAGAACTAAGCACATCGACGTTAGGCATCATTTCATACGCGATCATGTCCTTAATAATAATGTTGTTCTAGAATTCATTGACACAAAGCATCAATTAGCAGATATATTCACAAAAGCCTTGAATGAAGACCAATTTGAATTCATTAGAAGGGAATTAGGTATGTTAAATTGTCCCTAAACAATAAACTTGTTTGATTGGATTTTCCGTAAAGTTTTTCATCTTCTTTCCATCTCTCATTCTCCTTCAAATTCCATATGACATGTTGTGAAATCTCGAAATCGACTTTGATGACTTGATTATGAATTTCAAGTTCGCGATTTGATTTAAATAAGTTTTATCTAAATCATAATCTTGATCTTGCAAAATTGGAATCACAAATAATATCTTTTGGCATTCATGAATTGATACTTACAAATATGAAAGTATTGGCATTCATGACTTGAATTTGATTGAAACATTGTATGCTTAAATTAATCATTCTCTTATGTTTCAAAAATTCTTTAAATGCCTTATGTGATGATTAAAAAGTAATGTTGAGATTTTCATGAATTTGACGATTTGAATGAGTTTGTATTCGAATTATGATCTTGACTTCGTGAAATTACTACTTGATTTTTTTATCCCAATCTCCCTCTTATACATCTACAATTTCTGTTATTCATAGAAAGAAGAGATTAGATAATATGAATGCATGCTGAATTTTCCTCTAAAATGAACTCTGCGTAAATATTTTTGCATACTTAATTTTCAATGATAAAATCGTTGTATGACAAAATATGTGCTTCAAGTCTCATTTTCCTTTTTGTTGATGACAAAGGGGGAGAAAAGTGATGACTTATATCATTCTTAATAGCATGACAAAATATGAATTGCAAAATCCTTGAGAAAAGTGATCGATCGATGATTATCTTATATGCCTTGCAAAATCCTTGAAAATATCGTAAGATTGATTGATCATATTGAATGCATGTCTAAAATGTATAATCATGCAATTCAAGTTGAAAATCTTTATCTCTTGTCATAGTAAAATTTGTCTCTTATCTTTCGACTTGAAAAAGATTTTCATCAAAGTTTCGTATTTACATTATGCTTAATGAGAATTACGATAAGTTCTACGGTTAGAGCTTATCGGTTTATACATGCATTCAATGATGAAATTCAAGTGTTTTATCTTCTCATAATATGGCATATAGATAGGGGGAGTTACGTTTAACTCCGTCATCAATTGATTGTCATCATAAAAAAGGGGGAGATTGTTGAATCTCAGATTTTGATGATAAAATCAATTGATGGGTTATTTGATCTAATCCATATTATTGAGTTAAGTATGCAGGATTAACTACGATAACCAGAAAACACAAAGCAAGAATACCGGAGTCAAGTTCAATGAACGTTTAAGAGTCCGAAGAATCGTCGGAGATGATGATAGAACCAACCGAGAAGAAATCGGGAACATGTTGGAAGTTCTCCGAAGAGATCGTCGGAGGTTCGCAAAGATCACCGAGAAGTCTTGGCTACTCATTAAAGTCATCACAAGTTCGGGAGCGTGCTTGGACCCCGTCGGAAGAAGTTCATCGGAAAGCTCGCCGGAACAAGACTTGACGCTCGCGGTTGATAAATTGCTTAGGATGTGTTTTGTTATGTAGTTCACTTGTAATTAGGATTAGGATTAAGAAGATAATCCTATATCCTGGTTAGGGGCAAACTGGGGCCAAAGTCAGATTTGGTTTGGGCTAAAAGTAAGCCAAACCAAGTGAACCGAAGAGCCAGGCAGTGGCACCGCCTGGCTGGGCGGTGACACCTCCTTGGCTGGGCGGTTGCACCGTCCAGCACCCGAGCGCTGGGCGGTTGCACCGTCCAGCACCCGAGCGCTGGGCGGTGGCACCGCCTGGCTGGGAGGTGGCACCTCCAGCACCGGGAACCCTAAGAGAATTCAAATTTTGGAGCCCAAAATTTGAATCCTCTTGAGGCCTATAAATACCCCTCAAATCTCAACTGAGGCAACAACTTTTGAGAAGCATTTTGATTGAGAGAAAAGTCTTAGAAAGTCTTAGCAAGTCTTGTTTTCAATTTGCTAGAGAGTTCTCCTCCTTCTTTCTTATTGAAAACTTGTAAGAGGTTGAACTGCTTGTAAAAGGTTGTAAGAGGGGTGTTTACCCTTCCATTTCAAGAGATTTGCTAGTGGAAGGTGGGAGCCTCATCGAAGAGGGGCATCGCAAGTGGAGTAGGTCATTTGACCGAACCACTCTAAAAATCGGCGTAATCTATGGTTTGCATTTTATTATTGTCATTTACATTACTGCAAATCTTCTTACTGCTTTAGTTCCTTATTACCCTTGCTGCGCAACTTTAAGAATACGCTTTCAAGTTAAACTTTTCAAGTTCCGTTCTTATCGTACGAAAGATTTTGTTAAAATCGAAGTTTTAATCCGCTGCACTAATTCACCCCCCCTCTTAGTGCCGCTCCGATCCTAACATAAACGTGAGGCAATTAGATTGACCCACGTGGCCTTCCATCGTTATGTGTAGGAACCAATTCCCGGTGTAGGTTGAGTTGGTCGAGTCCCTTGAGACTCACCTATATCGCAATTCTCTATCTTGCTTACGACATAGAGATGTCACCGGTGACCTGAGGGCATGATATGCTTGGTCGAGTCCATCGAGGGTATATCATCAAATCAGACTCATCTTGTAACGAAGGTGTTGACTTAACCGAGCATCATGGTTGGTCGAGTCCCTCGAGGCCATGGTGATTCGGAGGCCGAACAGGACGGGAATCGTAAGGAGTTGTGATCGGCAAGAGTTGCCTACCTTTTAGGCTTAGTGTGATTGGTCGAGTCTCTCGAGGTTACACTAAGACGCTGATTGGATCCTAATCCCCACTAGAAGTCTGTCGGAGACTTCCGTTTCACGTGCTGAGGGTGTCGCGTGACTCGTTAGTAAAATAGTGGGAGCATATTAAGATAGAAGTCCATATCTTGATAGTTTATTTCTTGTAAAATCTGCATGTTATTCATTTCTACTGCATCTTTATTTTCAGAAAATGTTGCTTTCAAATCCCTTACGTGGCATACTTGATGTCAACCGCCTCACTGGTCCAAATTATACGGATTGGCTCCATAACTTGAGAATTGTTCTCACAGCGGAGAAATCGTGTATGTCCTTGATACAGTGATGCCTACGCCCGAAGAAGGGGCAAACGAGGATGAGATCGCTCGCTACGTAAAGTACATTGATGACTCCACTCTTGCTCAGTGCTATATGTTGAGGGAGATTGAGAGCACTATAAAAAAAGAGAAGTGGGAGAACATTAAGATAGAGAGCACTATCAAAAAAGAGAAGCCAATCTCTAATAGACTTCTAGTGGGGATCATGATCCATTCAGCGTCTTAGTGTAACCTCGAGAGACTCGACCAATCACACTAAGCCCGAAAGGTAAGCAACTTTTGCCGATCACAACTCCTTGTGATTCCCATCCTGTTCGGCCTCCAAATTACCATGGTCTCGGGGGACTCGACCAACCATGATGTTCGGTTAAGTCAACACCATTGTTATAAGATAAGTCTAATTCGATAATATACCATCGAGAGACTTGACCAAGCATGCCATGTCCTCAAGTCACTGACGATATCTCTATGTTGTAGGCAAGATAGCGAATCACGATATAGGTGAGCCTCGAGGAACTCGACAACCTCAACCTACACCAAGAATCGGTCCCTAGCAATAACGATGGAAAGACATGTGGGTTAATCTAATTGTCTCACGTTGACCGACTTAATATTGTTGAGAGAGGGGTTTTTTGTTGAATCTCGTATTTTGATGATGAAACTACTTGATATATGTTTATGATTTAATCTGCGTTTTGAGTGACGCAGGATGCTTCGATCAGGATAAGACAATTAAAGCAGGAAAATCATGTTGAGCCGGAGGAACATGTCAGAAGATTGGACGTCGGGGCCGGTAGATCGGTCGACGTATCGACAGAAGGCTTCAGGCCGTGGACTCGGGCATCGAGCCAAGAAGAGCGGGTATTGTGCCAAGGATATCGGAGTTGCGGAGTCAATTGGCCGATTGGGCAATAGACTGCAGGCGAGGATGATGCGCCGAAGAATCGGACGAAGCGTCGAGAGACCAATGACATGCCGGACAACTTGGTTAATTGCTTAGGATTAATTGTCTCGATCGAAGTTTTGTTTTAAGTGTACAGGATTAACTACGATGGAAGTAAGACATGCAGCAGGAGTTGCGCCGGAGTCAAGACAATAATCACGTTGGGAGTTCGAGAGTTCGACGGAAGTTCGGACAGTCGTCGGAGATTCTGCGGGAACAAATCCGAGAAGTCCATAAGCTTGCCAAAGAAGCTCGTCAGAACTCACCAAGTGAATCGTCGCAAATCCAGGAGTTCGCCGGAAGTCCGCAGGAGCATCACCGAGGGTTCATCGGATAATCGACGGAAGTTCGACGGAAGCTCGTCGAAAGAAGCGATTGACGCACCGGAGCAAGTTGTAGTAAATGTCTTAGGAAAAATCATAGTTAGCACAATGATTAAGTTTGAAATGGGAGGTGATCCCATTAACTTAATCTTGGGGCAATTGGGCCCCTGATAAACCCAAATTGGGCCGAATGGATCAACCCATTCGAACCCTGATTTCTGGCGGGAGGTGCAACCGCCCAAGCAAGGAGGTAGCACCACCTTGGCTAAGTCTCCGAGCAAGACTGGGCGGTGCAACCACCCCAGCCAGGAGGTAGCACCGCATGGGCTCAGTCTCCGAGTGAGACTGGGTGGTGCAACCTCCCCTGACAGGAGGTGGCACCGCCTGGGCTCGGTCTCCGAGCACTGGCTGAGCGGTGCAACCACCTCAGTCAGGAGGTTGCACCGCCAGAGCTCAGTCTTCGAGCTCTAGCAGGAGGTGCAACCGCTCCTGACAAGAGGTGGCACCACCTAGAGGCTAAGTCTTCGAGCTCTGCCAGGCGGTGCAACCGCTCTAGTCAGGAGGTGCAACCGCCTGATCCTAGAATTCCGGAAATTGACAGTTTTGAGCTCCAAATTTGAACTAGGTTTGGGCCTATAAATACCCTACCCATTCAGCACTGAAAGGGTATGAACTTACACCGAAATCTTGATCCTTTCTGTGATACTTAGAGCTCAAAATTGTTGTAAAGGCCAAAAGTTCTTCTCCCTTTGTTCTTCCAAGTTCTGAGTTGTAAAGAGAGGAGAGAAAATTTCTGTAAGGGTTGTCTCCTAAGCCCGTCAAAAGGAGTGAAACTGTAAAAGGGTGGTTGGCCTTCGCCTATTGAAGGAAGGCCTCTAGTTGACGTCGATGACCTCGTCGGTGGAGGAAGCCAAAAGTGGAGTAGGTCAAGATTGACCGAACCACTCTAAATCTCGGTTTGCATTTACTTTGAGCATATTATCTTTACTATAAAACTCCTCTGAAGCTTACTGCTTTCTGTGCATATACGATCGGGTTTGAAGCCTTTCACTTTTCGAATCAGCGTTTTGACGTATATCTATTTTTTCGTACGATCATCATATTTCAGATTGCGTTTACGTTTTGAGCTCTACCATAACTACAAACTGCCTTTATACTCTTGCTTAAACTGCATCTTGCCTAATCAAGTGATTTATGAATCAACATTTAGACGTAAATCAGTTTCTTCGTACGAACGTCGTATTTCAGTTTGCGCCTATATTCTAGTTTTCATCATAGCTGCAAACTGCCTTCATAGATTGACTTTAACATCATCTTGCTTATAATCGGCTTTCACACAGAAATTGTTTTTATCGTTCGAACGCAGTTTCGTTTTAATCGCAGAAAGTTTTCCGTTGCACTAATTCACCCCCCCCCTCTTAGTGCTCTTGATCCTAACAATTAGTATCAGAGCGGGGTTTTTCTCATTTCGGATTTACACCCAAGAGAAATGGCTCTTCATGGCTTTCAAGAGGGCTTATCGGTCTTTCGTCCACCGTTGTTTAACGGATTGGACTACACTTATTGGAAAACTCGAATGAGAGTTTTCTTGATTTCTATGAATTTGGATTTATAGAATATCATTGAAAACGGTTTTCAACTTCCCTCTAAACCGATGAACGAATGGTCGGATTTGGAGAAGAAGTATTTTTCTTTAAATGCAAAGGCTATGAATACCTTATTTTGCGCTTTGGACAAAAATGAGTTCAATTGGATTTCTACGTGTGAAATGGCTTTTGACATTTGGCGAACACTTGAAATCACGCACGAGGGAACTAGTAGAGTCAAAGACTCGAAAGTTAACATTTTATTGCATGATTTTGAGCTTTTTCGAATGCAACCAAGCGAGACTATAGGCGACATGTACACCCATTTTACGGATGCCATCAATAGTTTAAGAGCTCTTGGAAAATATTTTTCGGATTTTGAACTCGTAAACAAGATTTTGCGTTCTCTTTCTAAGAAGGGAGATTCAAAAGTAACTGCAATACAAGAAGCTAAAAGCCTAAACAACTTACCACTTGAAGAACTAATTGGTTCGTTGATAACATATGAAATGGTGCACAATGTATATGATGAACAAAATCACCTTCCAAAGAACAGGAAGGATTTGGAACTCCAGACAAATGAATACCACTTGAGCGATGACTCAAGTGATGAGGACAATGCTGAACTTGAACTTCGAACACTAAATCTTAATAAGTTTATTAAACAAAAATCTAAAATAAACAATAAACTTGAACGAAGGAAGAAGCCAAAGAAGAAGAACACAAAGTGGGATGAATCGAGCTCCTCCGAAGACGAGGAGAAAATCAAGAAAGGCGAGATGGCAAACTATGCCTTAACCACTTTCAATGATGAGGTAATCGAAATCCCCCTAATTTATTTTGAAATTACTTGATGTTTTCATGATGTATTTTCTTTTTTAGTTTAGAATTAATGTTTAAGAAAAAAAAATTATGATCATGCTAGTAATTTTGAAAATGATAATATTACATATTTTAAACAAACAAAATGATTTTGATTGAAAATATGAAATCATGGTTAAGAAGTAATAATGTATATCATGTTGATGTCCATTGTTATTTCTCGATTTTGAGTATATTAAATCATGTTTAATTTGAAGTTATGATTAATAAGTATATATTTTTGAAATTATGTATGATGATTCTTGATAATTATGGATTATCGATTTTCATGATAATAATAGTGGCTTTAAAAATTTGATGCATGTTTTGATTTGACATAAATGAAAAGACATGCTAACATGAAATCGATCACTTAAGATGAAACACTTAAAAAAGGGGGAAAAATATATTATCAATGAAATCATGAATCTATTTATGTTATAAATATTATGAGCCATAAAAATGATTTTGATGATTTAAATTTGAAATGAGTTTTATCAAAATCATGATCATGATTTGTCAAATTGAATGAATTGAAAATGAATGATGATTTTTCTCTTGAATGATTGTGACCTGTATTCCTTGTATTCATGATATGATTCTTTGTATTCATGAAAGGTTTATCTCATCACCCAATTATTTTCTTCTTGATATTCCTTATGTGATGATATGAATATATGAAATATTCATTAATTTATTTTGATGTATACAAATGAAAAGTTATGATCATGTATGGTAGGATATAATTTAACAAAATTGATATCATCATGATATGAAACATTTATGATTTGCAATGATGCACGCAATACTTGAACCTTTTAATTATGATGTGATGTATTGCATTTGATGTGAATCATGATTTAAAATGCTATGAGTTATTGCTAAAATGAAGTATTATAAATGTTGATTTAATGTCATGAATGCTCTAAATAATGAATGTTTGGTATCATGATCAGAAGTGATAAATACTTAAAAAATATTGATTTAATGTTCGATATCATGAACACTTTATTATCATACATGAAAATAGTGATAAATACTTTGAAAATAAATGTTTGTTTCATGTTAGATGGTTTGACATATTGTGCATGATAAGCTATAAAGATGATTGAAACAATGATTGAAATAATAGGAATGATGATTTGGAATCATATAATAATGAGTTTATATGTTTTAAAAATATATATGATGATAATGATGCATGCAATGATGAAATATTCATGATAAAATAATTGTTTTGACATTCAAGACTTGAATTTTCATCAATGCTATTTACCTTTGTCATAATTTAGAAATTAACGTAAAGGGTCTTCCCTTCTTTTTGACAATGACAAAGGGGGAGCAAAACATGCTTGAAAGCTAATTTGCTAGCTCATATAATTCAAAAAAAAGGAGAAAGAAAATAATTACACTTCTCAAAAGAAAAGGAATTGCTATCTTGAACATCACCAAGAAGTATCTTACAAATCTCAAGATGCACAATGGCAAACATGCAAAATTTGTAATTTTGCACATCATTAAAATTTATGATGCTTTGGTGATTATGCATGTTCTAAAATGTTATAAGATTCACTAGCTTGCATGATGTAGAACTTGCTATATTGAACATCACCAAGGAATGATATCTTGCACAAGCAAAAAGTTAACTTGCACATGTAGCAAAACTTATATTTCAAGAAGCAATAGTTGCTTTCTTGAACATCCTAAAATTACTAGCTTGCGTGTCTTAAAATTGTAAACTTGCCATCGTACTACCATGTTGATGAGCATGCCTTATCTTCATGATTGTATTTGAAAAACTATGGCAAAAATACGTCCTAATGATTGAACGTGTTAAAATTATTTTTTGATTGAATGATCAAATCACTTGATTGGCATAATGATTTTACACAATTACATGTTGGAAATTATGTGCTTGAATACAAAACTTCCATGATAACAAGCATGCTTTACCTTCATGATAGTAATTGAATATCTATAGCAAAACCTTGTCCGAATGCAAGAAAGAGTCAAATTTCATTCTCGTGATCCTAACATATCAAGTTTACTCTGTTCCAAACTTAACAAGAATATGTCATATCAAGTTTAATTCATATCATTGATTTTTGACATATGTAATCACCTAGAAAATACATCTCTCAGACACATATCATGTGAAAAATATTTTTTTTTGAGAAATGGATTTGATGAATATGGATGAAAGTGTTTTTACTTGCAAGGATTTGTTTCACATACATATCTTGATCCTTGTAAAAATGAAGCATGATTTAATCTATCATCGATTCTAACTTCACTCGAAGTAAACTCACAAATAGCATGTATCACAAACAGTCTTCCTCCTTCATGCAAAAAGATAATAACGGATAAAAAAAAAAAGGAAGAAGTTTTTCAAAGCTATCTCCATGTCATGTTTTCCTTGAGATATTTGTATAATTGATATCCTATCACTCACTATTGGAAAATGACATGAACCTAGTTATGACATGAATAATTACAAGCACTTATGCTTAAAATTTGCTTATATCGTTCTCCGTTTTGTTGATAACAAAGGGGGAGAAATATATGAATTGATGCTATGAACACTGATGCTATGCTTGGATCATCAAGAGATATATGAATTGATATGATTGTCATATTTGCAATGCTTGCATCATCAAGAGATATATGAATTGATGCTATGATTGCCAAACTTG